>NC_063346.1:1807460-1818294 GCF_021869965.1 Rhincodon typus
CCATCAAACACTCCCAGGACAGGGACAGCACGGGGTTAGATACAGAGTAAAGCTCCCTCTACACTGTCACCCATCAAACACTCCCAGGATGCTTATGAAAAATACAAAGCAGCCCCCACTTGATTGGTACCACATCCACAAGCATCCACTCCCTCCACCATCATCGCTCAGTAGCAGCAGTGTGTACCATCTACAAGATGCTCTGCAGAAATTCACCAAAGATCCTTAGACAGCACCTTCCAAACCCACGACCACTTGAAGTCTGAAATATTGACACTCAGAGGGAGTTGTGTGTACTTGTACAAAGAAAGCTGAAAGTTAGGATTCAGGGCTCAGCACAAGAATGAGGAAGTCGGGCAACATTTATAAAGGGCGATGGTAACAGCAGACCTGGAACACTGTGTGCAGTTTTAGTTTCCATATTGAAGGAATGGTCGGAGGGGAGATGGTGAAGTTTCTGGGGTTTAGAAGACTGAAGGTGATGTCGTGGAAACCTACAGGTTTTGACAGGGTTTAAAGGTCAGGACTGAGCGGCTCAGAGTATCCAGGAGCTCTCAGAAAACGGGATGATCATTTAGGATTGACATGAGGAGAAATGTCTTCCCTCAGAGGGCTGTGAATATTTGGAATTCTCTTGGTCCCAGACAGTTGTGAATGCTGCATCACTGAATATTTTTAAGGCTGGGATCTTGGGGAATGGCGGGACATCGGGAAAGGATGGGAAAGGGGTCTGAAGGCCCAGATCATCCGGGACTGTATTGAGAGTGTTTGTGATGGTTTAGTGGTATTACCTCTAGGTTGTGAACCCAGCGACTTGATAATGATCTGGGGTCCTGGTTTCAATTCAATAATATGTGGAATTAAGAGGCTAATGATGACTATGAATCCATTGCTGATTATCAGGAAAACCCATCTGGTTCACTAATGTCCTTTAGGGAAGGAAACTGCCATCCTTACCTGGTCTGGCCTACATGTGACTCCAGTCCCACAGCAATGCGGTTGACTCTTAACTTTTAGGGATGGGGCAATAAATGCAGGCCTGGCCATTGATGCTTAGATCCTGTGAAACAACAAAAAAAGGTGGAGCATGCTCAATGGGCCGAATGGCCTACTCCTGCTCCTATTTGCTGGGTTTTGAAAGGTGGGTGTTGTGAGTGCGGACGGGGTACACATTGGCCATGTTGCGCCTTGTTCTATGCTGCCATTGAGCTGGCCCAAGTTGGATGTCATCCAGGGGATAATGTCAGCTGACCACCCTTTTCATACTGTCCTGCTATTGGTCTATTCTCATGCTGCCTAGTGTCCCCCAAGCCAATTGGAGAGCAGATAGACTTCTTACCATCCAATACAATGACTGTATTCTGCCTGTCGAACAGTTTGTCTTTGACAGGATGTGATAGCTCTCAGACACACAAACACACACACACACTCCTCAGTAACCCCCCACCACCATTATCCCAGGGGCCTTCCTCCTGGTAACCACCCAGAAACTCAGCTTCAGGACAGGCCTGGGCTTGGGAACTCAGTGGGTCAGGAGCCAGAGGTTTGGCAGCACCGAGTCTGGAGTGGAGAGACCTGGATGATGTGAATAGGTATCCATTGATTCCCCCGAATGTTGACAGGGCAACGGAGAATGGCATGATCCATGGCATCGATCCCAACAGCTTCTCACCAAAGGTCTGGCAGAACAAAAAGAAGGTATTACATTTATATAGCAACTTTCACAGCCCCAGGGATGTCCCAGAATGCATCACACCAATTGAATAGTTGGCTGAAATGTAGCCATTGATGTTGTAAAGCAAATACAGCAGCAACATGTGCACAGTAAGATCCCACAAGCAGCTCTGTGAAAATAACTGAGAAGCCATTTGTTAGAGATGTTATTTGAGGGTATGTTATTGGCCAGACCACTAGGGACAACACCCCTGCTCTTTATCATATAGCTACAGTTATTAGAACACAGAAGGAGGCCATTTAGCCCATTAAATCCATACTAGCTCCCTGTAGGGCAAGCCAGTCAGAACTCTCTCCCCACTAGATCCCTATTACCCCATAGGTTTATTTCCCTCCAGTGCTAATTCAAATCCTTCTGGAAATAATTCAGCTCACCACCACCTTCTCCAGGACAATGAGAGAAGGGTAATAAATGCCTAGCCCATAATGCCTAAATTCCATGTATGGCTATTTTTAAAAATGCATTGGAGGTGAGACGGTGAAGTTTCAGTGGATGCCCGGTGATCAGAGGCTGAGGAAATACAGTCGATATTCTCTGGGCTTTTTGAAGACTACGGGGCGATGTCATTGAAACCTACAACGTTCTGACAGGATTTAAAGGTCAGGGCTGAGCAGCTATTGACACTGGTCAGAGAATTGTAAAGACTGTGACTTTTTATTTTCATGCCTTTTGAAATTGTGGACTGAAATGAGAAAGAACTGTTGCAGCACGCTTTGTAAAGCGAGTCCCTTGACCGTCATGGTGAGCATTGTACAAAGAGCTGTTTGTATAAGCAGCCAGTGAAGGTTAGCTTGCAGATGGACTGGAGCCAATGGGTTTACAGATGGAGCTTTGGCTGGCATAAGAAGTTGATTGGTCTGTGGACTAGTGACTAGTTACTGATGGGAAAGTCTTTTGCCTGTTTGCTTTGTTCTTAGGTAACTGGTTGCTTGGGCACAGGAACAAGATACAGAGAAGTGACTGGATCTCCACCAGCGCAGGATCTGTCTCTCTGTTCTCTGCAGCAAAAGCCACTTTAAATCTGAGGGAACCATTTTCTCTTTCCCTCAATGGCTGCTGCAAGCTGTGGGGCTTTTAACTGATAAATCAGAAAACTTCTGCAAATGAATGAGCCATCCTGTACCTCCTACAAACTGGTGAAAGTATTCAGAACAATAAGAAACCAACCAATCAGCAAGAACCAGCTTGGTGGCTCTCCAGAACAAGGATTCCTGAACTGTTTTCTCATGCTCTATGTTCATGTTTTTTCAACTTGTCACATTTATCTGACTGTGTATAAAGGAGAGTTTATAAAGGAGTTAGTTTGATTCATGCTGTTATATGCTGATGGTTTATAATTGTTTATTTCTAGCTAGAGTCTAATTACTTCTAGAATCATAGCAAACCTACAGCGTGGAAACAGGCCATTCAGCCCATCAAGTCCATGCCGACCCTCTGAAGTGTATTCCACCCAGACCCACACACTAAACTATCCTTGAAACCCTGCATTTCCCATGGCTAACCCACTTAGCCTGCTCAACCATGAACACTTTGGTCAATTTAGCATGGCCAATCCACCTAACCTGCGCTTTGGATAATGAAACTTCAGAGTCAGGTGATATTCAATTGAGGTTAAAGCTCTTGAACTTGAGGGAATTAAGAAATCTGGTGATGGAACACCAAAGGGAAGAAAATGACAAAGAAAGAGCAGACAGAGCTAAAGAGAAATAGAAACAAAAAGGATGGAAATGAGAAAATTAGAGTTAGAAATACAAGAGAGGGTTAAAGTGAGGGAAGCCGAGTATTATCTTAAATGTTGGAATTGAAACAGGAGATATGAAATGCTAATGCAGGCTCTGGTCAGGAGAAACTGAGTCATAATTTGCAACCCAGCCAGGAAATGTTTCAGCTTTCAGCTTGCACTGGCCCAACCGAAAGGAGATGGGGGAGGGATTTTTAATGATTATTTCTCCTCACTATTTATTGAGGAGAGAATCATTGATGTTAAGGAAATAAGGGAAACACGTGGGAATGTTTTGGACCGTGTACACGTTACCAGAGAGGAGGTGTTTGCAGCCTTAAAGCACATTAAGGTGGATAAATCCCCTGGGCCTGATCAAGTCCATCCTTGGATGTTGTGGGAGGCTAGGGAAGAAATTGCAGAGGCCCTGGCAGAGATTTTTGCTTCACCTTTAGCCGCTGCTGAAGTTCCGGAAGACTGGAGGATGGCTAATGTTGTTTCATTATTTAAGAAAGAGAGCAAAGACCAGCCAGGGAATTACAGGCCAGTGAGCCTGACATCAGTGGTCGGCAAGTTATTGGAGAGGATACTGAGGGACAGGATCAACCAATATTTGGATAGTCAGGGTCTGATTAGAGATAATGAGCATGGATTTGTGTCATGTCTGACAAATCTTTGAGTTTTCCAAAGGGGTAACCAAGAGGATAGATGAGGGTAGGGCAGTGGATGTTGTCTATCTGGACTTTAGGAAGGCCTTTGACAAGGTCCCACACAGCAGGCTGGTCATGAAGGTTAGGTCTCATGGGATCCAGGGAGAGCTAGCTAATTGGATTCAAAGTTCACTCGATGGTAGGAAGCAGAGGGTGATGTTTGAATGTTGTTTCTTGGACTGGAGGCCTTTGACAGTGGTGTGCCACAGGGGTTGGTGCTGGGACCGTTGTTATTTGTTATTTACATAAATAATCTGATTGTGAATGTACAACGCATGATTAGTAAGTTTGCAGATGATACAAAATTAAGAGGTATCGTTGACAGTGATGAAGGTTATCAAAAATTACAGAGGGATCTGGATCAGATGGGGAATTGGGCTGAGGATCAATACAGATAAGTGTGAGGTGTTGCACTTTGGAAAGTCAAACCAAGGTAAGACTTATACAGTAAATGGGAAGGTCCTAAGGAGTATTGTGGGACCTAGGAGTACAAATACATAGTTTGTTGAAAGCAGCGTCACAGGTGGACAGGATGGTGAAGAAGGCATTTAGCACGCTGCCTTCATCTGTCAAGGCATTGAGTATAGGAGTTGGGACATTATGTTAAGTCGTTGGTGAGGCTGCACTTGGGAGTATTGTGGGCAGTTTTGGTCACCTTGTTATAGGAAAGACATAGTTAAACTGGAAAGTGGGCAAGAAGATTTACGAGGATGTTGCCAGGACTAGGAGGCCTGACTTATAGGGAGAGATTGGCCAGAATGAACTTTATTCCTTGGAACATAGGAGAATGAGGGGTGACCTTATTGAGGTGTATACAATCATGAGGGGCATAGATAGGATGAATGCAGCATATAGTCTGTTTCCCAGGGATGAGGAATTGAAAACTAGAGGGCATAGGTTTAAGGTGAGAGGGGAAAGATTTAAGAAGGACCTGGGGGCAACATCTTCACACAGAGAGTGGTGAGTATATGGAACGGGCTGCCAGAGAAAGTGGTTGACGCAGGTACAATAGCAACATTTAAAAAAACAATCGGATAGGTACATGGATGGGAAGGGTTTAGAGGGATACGGACCAAATGCTGGCAGTTGGAACTAGCTGAGCGGGCACCATGGTCAGCATGGACCAGTTTGGGCTGAAGGGCCTGTTTCTATGCTGTATTACTTTATGACTCTATGTCATTTGAGAATATTGCTCAGCAAATGAATTCTGCAAATGAGGAGTGGAACTAGTTGGCAGGCAAAGCTCAGACTATTTATGCTTTACTGTCTGAGGAGCCTTCTCAGGATTATGACAATGGGAAGAAATCTGTATCAGCTGTATTGTAGTCACTGCCCTGGTCATATACATAAAGTTTTCAGAATTTAAGGAAACCACTGGGTAAACCAATATTGAAGTCAAAAGGGTTAAACAAAATAATTTTGAGAGGTGAGTAAGGAGCTGAGAGCACATAGAAAGCTCTGAGTGAGATAATGCTGTCAGGGGAATTAAAAAAACTGACTATTTTCTGTATTAAGAGCCCATGCTGTGGATCAGAGGGTTACAACTGTTAGACTGGCATCTATGATGGTGCTTCCTTTCTGAAGTTGTGTTTCCTTGTGTTTCAATCCTAATGACGAAGACAGAAAGCTCTGACTTCATGTGTCTTGTTAGCAATGTTTAGAAATGTTCTTCCTCACACCCTTATCCAGTACCTTAAATTAAATCCCCCAGCCCCTGTGTCCTCAGCCAATGGGAATGGTCTCTCCTTGTCTCCTTTATCCAAACCTCCCATTGTCTTGTACACCTCTATCACATCTCCCTCCAACCTCCTGCACTCCCAGGAGAACAACCCCAGCTTCTCCAACCGAACCTTGTCACTAAAATCCTTCGTCCCTGGAACCATTCTGATAAATCTCCACTCCACCCTCTCGAAGAGCCTCACATCCTTCCTGAAGTGCAGTGACCTGAACTAGGTGCAATATTCCAGCTGGGACCTAACCAGAGTTTTGTAAAGGCGCAGGGTGATGGTGGCATTGTGGGATTGTCACTAAGCCAGGAATCCAGGGACCAGGTGAATGAGCTCAGGACATGAGTTTAAATCCTACCACAGCACCTGAGGGCCCTTTAAATTCAATGGATAAATATGGTATTGAAAGCTGGTCTCAGTAACAGTGACCATTCAGTGATCGATTGCCTAATATCCCCTTTAGGGAAGGCAACGTACTGTACTTACCTGGTCTGGCCTACATGTGACTCCAGTCCCACAGCAATGTGGTTGACAATGCTTAATTTTCTAATTGACTAATTAGTCCAGTAGTTAACGAGTTAGGGAGGAATAATAAATGCTCTTTGCAAGATGCTCTCTGATTGGGGCCAGGGTGTGGGAGAGACCTGAAATCTGTAACCCTTCTGGTAATAAATGGAACTTGAGGAGCTCCACACGATCAAGAGAGAAATCCTCGCTCCCTCCTCACTTGGTAACATTGGGCTGGTCAGAAAACCCAATTGATCAACAGGCTTCACTTACCACAGCGACAGCTCCAGAGTGTAACAGTTCCTGAGGGCTCATTGCAGTGACATATGCAACATTGGAGAACACGTAAACAAAGGTCACCAGGGGGATGGAGATGAAGATGGCACGAGGAATATTCCTGAAAAGAAGAACAGTTTGGGATTACAACACCCAGAACATCAAGACCATGAGGATGTGTGTTGTCAGAAACATGTAAAGTAGCTTCAGGAGGATTTGGACAGGCTTAGTGTGTCGGCGAGAGCATGGAACCATGGAATATAAAGTGGGAAAATATGAGGTTATCCACTTTGATTGGAGAAACTGATGTGCAGAATATTTCTTTAATGTTAACAGGTTGGAAGATGTATATGTACAAAGATTAGGTGGAAAGGCAGGTTAAGAGAGGGATCCATCGAGTTTAGAGAGATAATGATAGGTTAATGTGGGCAAGTAAACTAAGCTAAGCAGAAATGTGTGTTGTGAGGGGAATGTTTTCAGGTAGACTTGGACAAAAGAAGTTATTTTACTGAGAGGGATGTGACCTTTTGGAACTCTCTAACACAAAGGGCTGTGGAAGATCGTTTTTGAGTTTGTTTAAGGTTGAGATTGATTGATTTCTGATTCCCAGTGGGGAACAGGGTTACGGGAATGGGGTGTGTAAAAGGTATTGAAGTGTTCAATCAGCCATGATGGTATTGAATGGTAGGACTAGCTCAATGGGCAGAATGGGCTAGGTACACACTCAGTGCTGTTCAGGAGGGAGTTCCAGTAATATCTAATCCACCCTAAAACTCAGTCAGTCAGCAGCGAAGAGTGAGCGGACAGTGCTATTGTCACTGGCCCCCATTGTACATCATGGTAATTGGGAGGACTGAGCTGGGCACTAGTTTGAAAGCTCACAGAGCCCTTTATCCTGGCACTACCTGCATGGGTCAACCAGCTCCTCTGTGACATAGTTCAGGAAGTTCCAGCCGCTGTAGGAGAATGAGCCCTGGAGGAAAGCGAGCGCTATGTGACCAACTTCAGGAGCTGTCTGAATGTCAAACGCGTTACTGGGCTTTAGAAATTCATAATGACCTGGAGAAAGAGAGAATTCAGTCTGTGGGTTATGTACAAAGCACAGATTCGCAGCCAATAACACACTATAACATCCAGGCAGTAAGATAAAGAAGATAAATTTAGATAGCATCTTTCACATCCACAGATTGCCCCAAACTGTGTTTCAGACAATGAGGTTCTGTTCCACCCGCTCCTTCACCCCCTCGACGAACAACATAACAAACACATTTTCCATGTGGATCTGGATGTAGGAGTGGAAGGGTGGAATAGTAAGTTCGCGGACAATACGAAGGTGAGTCGCGCTGTGGACAGTGCGGAGGGCTGTTCTAGGTTACAAAGGGACATTGATAGGATGCAGAGCTGGGCTGAGAAGTGGCGGATGGAGTTTAACCCTGAAAAGTGTGAGGTGATTCATTTTGGAAGGACAAACTTGAAAGCAGAATACAGGGTTAATGGAAAGATTCTTGGCAGTGTGGAGGAGCAGAGGGATCTCGGGGTTCATGTTCACAGTTCCCTGAAAGCTGCAACCCAGGTGGATAGAGTTGTTAAGAAGGCGCATGGTGTGTTAGCTTTCATTAATAGAGGGATGTTGATTCATGTTGATTGAGGGCTAGGGCGACTGCCAGAACTAGCTGCATCATCTTCAATGCTGTGAGTGTGGGATCCTGTCTGTCTGACTGAGGGTCAGAAGGCAAATGGGATTCTCACCTTTATCAGTCGTGGCACAGAGTATAAACCCAGGGAGGTTACCCCCTCACACACGCACACATGCACACGCACACATGCACACACACGCTCACACACACGCCACACTAGGGATAATTCTGCCTTTTGGGAACAGTGGAAGATGGTTACTGGTGAGTAAAAATCTCAATTAAATTTCTTTTTTTAGGATTCAATCTTTATTGTCACATGTACTTAAGTACAGGAGTACAGTGAAAAGTTTGCAATGTCACTCCACATGGTACCACTTCCTTTTTCCTTTACATATCTCAGACCCTTTTAATGGGAATAAGAATCGAGAGGGGTGTATGACTGGTTTGTGTCCTTGTTAGCACTGTGTTGGAGCTATGTGCGTTCTCCACATTACATAGGGTGCCATTTCAATTCCCTTTTCCTGCAATGTGTCACTCACCTTTACAGATCTGCACAAAGCCCATCACAATAATGAGGCCGAGGGCCAGGAGCTTGCCAGCGGTGAAGAGGTCCTGGACACAGGTAACCCACCGCACACGGAAACAGTTCACCCAGGTCAGCAGCACTGCGGGAACACCAACACAGTGAGGTACACCACAAATTTCAATCACTTTTCAAACACTGTCTTTTCCAATCCCACCTACCTCCAGGTAAATGTGACTCTGTGCTGACCCTGTCCTGGGTGTGTTTGATGGGGACAATGTCGAAGGAGCGTTACTCTGTATCTAACCCCATGCTGTCCCTATCATGGAGCCATTCTGCACGGAAACAGACCCTTCAGTCCAACTTGTCCACATCGACCAAATAGTCTAATCTGACCTAATCCCATTTGCCAGCATTTGGCCGATGTCCCTCTAACCCCTTCTTATTCATCTATCCATCCAGATGCCTTTTAAATGTTGTAATTGTTCCAGCCTTCACCACTTCCTCTGGCAGCTCATTCCATACATGCACCACCCTCTGACTGGAAAAGCTACCCCTTAGGTCTCTCTTTAAATCTTTCCCCTCTCACCTTAAACCTATACCCTTTAGTTTTGGACTCCCCTACCCTGGGGAAAAGACCTTGGCTATTCACCCTAGCCATGCCCCTCATGATTTTCTCAACTTCTATAAGGTCACCCCTCAGCCTCCGATACTGCAGGGAAAATAGCCCCAGCCTATTCAACCTCTCCCTAAAGCTCAAACCCTCCAACCCCGGCAACATCCTTGTAAATATTTTCTGAACCCTTTCTAGTTTAACGACATCTTTCCTGTAGCATAAGGCAGGAGAAGCTGTTTCTATAATCTACCCTCACACGTGGGAACACCACCCACCACGTGTGCACGGCAGATACCCATGTGACTTGGCCAACGTTGTCTCTGTCATAAGCTGCAGGCGAGGACAGTCAGTCAATGTGACATTTTATAAATTCCCACTTTAGAAATAAAACCAGTCTGACTCCAAACCAAAACACAAACAGATTCTAAACAAGGCCTCACGTCTAACATGCATTGTCTGACCTAAAATGTCATCTCTTCTTTTCACTGATAAAACCTTTAGTTCTTTCAGGACAGTGACTTGAAAGGAATTCGGGTTTTACATATACATATTAATCAATTAAAACCTTCTAAATGATTAAAGATTTAACAGCATCTTAGGTTTGTTTAATACATCCTCATCAGTGGTTTGAACCTTTGATCTTTTACTTATAAATTCTGAGTCTGATACTGCCTCTCTCACTGACAGCTGAAGGAGGAGTGAGGCTTTGAAAGCTTTTGATTTCAAATAAACCTGTTGGACTATAACCTGGTGTTGTGAGATTTCTGACTTTGTTTCTATAAGAACCTTCCAAAAAAGATTTGGTTGGAGACTTGAAGACTAGAAACTGCAGGGATATAGATAAGGCCAAGCAAGTGAGATTAATTGTATTACTCTTCAAAAAAGCTGATAAAGAATTGATGGGCAGAATGGTCTCAATCTGCTGCACTATTTTACAGTTTTGGTATAAAATTTTCTCCCTCTCTACATTTTGCCTGCAAAAAAAAAAAATCACAAATTAATCTGGCACAATCCTAAACCGCACACAGGCTGTTCCCCCATGGTCCAACATCAGATCACTTGCAAAAACAACTTGGTAATCACATTCAGGTGAAGGTGGTCACAGTGTGGTTGGGGAGAGAGTTATCACACTGCTGTGGTACAGCAATGCTTCAGAGACCAGGAAGCAGACCAGGAGTTCCAATCATCTGGAGCTGCTGAAGAAACACTGATGCACCTTCTGAACACCGCTACAAGCAAATTCAGCAAAGTCATCAGAATATTGGGACTGCCTCACAGCACCAGGGACCCAGATTCAATTCCACCCTCAGGTGACTGTGTGGAGTTTGCACATTCTCCCTGTGTCTGCGTGGGTTTCCTCCAGGTGCTCTGGTTTCCTCCCAC
>NC_063346.1:1818394-1836187 GCF_021869965.1 Rhincodon typus
ATTGAGTGACCGGGGCATTGAGTGACCGGGAGAGTGAATGCCTCCTGCTGGAGAAAGTCCATACTTACAAAGGCAGACAGCAGCGAGGAGTCTCGAGGCGATGTAAGGGGGCACACAGGCTGGGAACACTGGCTGTAGCACGTAACTGGAGAAGGTCAATGCCATCACGGTTTGTGTGGTCGGGTTTATGACCAGCAGGGCACTCCACAGGACCAGGAACCTGGAGAAAGAGGAGACACGAGTTTGGTGTCATCGCAATGCACCAACACAGAGAGGGGGCAGTGCAATGCAACAGGAATGGAGAGAGTTAGTGCCTGTTCAATGTAGGTATACAATCAGCTGGTTTAATGACCCTTTAAGTTTTAATAAGGAAAAGTGTTACAAAATAAAAGGAAAATATATCCCAGCAATATTTTTATTTCAGGGAATGTTTCTCAGTTATTGCTGAGTTTCCCAGAGATTAATCGTCAATTTTTTGGCAGTTCAAGCCACTCCTATAATGTTGCCGAATGAGTCCTGTGTTTGGGACAGAGAGAGGGGGCATTGTCCTCAGGACCCTCATGTGGCTTTGGGAGGAATCAGCTCATCCTACAGATGATCATGGAGCAGGTTTGATTTTAGAGCAAAGCCGGTGATTGGGGTACGGTGAAACAGTAAGGTCTTTGTGCTGTGCTCACTGAATTCTGCCCCTGTCCCATCCCATAGCCGGCGGGATTGACCTATGTATCTCCCTGTGTAACTGGGTGGGTGATGGGGCATTGTCATCGTTCACAACATCACTGGATGGGCTGGGGGGAGGTGGCAGTAGAGAATGCTCAGCCAGAGTCCCTGCCCCAGATGACTATCCGATAAATTCTACTGTGTGGTGCCAGTGTGATGCACCATGCAGTGGATCAGCCTATCTCAAACATAGAACATGCACTTCAAACCGCACCTCAGAATGGTTGGAAGGATGAATCGGTATTCCTCAATGTTGAGCAACACTTGGAGGAAGCACTGAGGATGGCAAGGGCACAAAATGTCCTCTGGGTGGGGGATGTCAATGTCCACCACCAAGAGCGGCTTGGCAGCGGTACTACTGATCGAGCTGGTCGGGTCCTAAAGGATATAGCTACTAGACTGGGTCTGCAGCAGGTGGTGAGGGAACCAACAAGAGGGAAAAACATACTTGACCTCATCCTTACCAATCTCCCAGCTGCAGATGGATCTGTCCATGACAGTATCGGTAGGAGTGACCATTGCACAGTCCTCATGGAGACAAAGTCCCACCTTCACATTGAGAATAACCTCCATTGTGTTCTGTGGCACTATCACCGTGCTAAATGGGACAGACTTCACACAGATCTAGCAACTGAAAACCAGGCATCTGTCATAAGGTCATAGGTGTGGATATTTGCTCTTGATTTCACAATGTTCAGCACCATTTGTGACTCCTTAGTCCATGTTCAATTGCAACAAGATCTGGACAATATCCAGGCTTGGGCTGACCAGTGGCAGGTAAATTAGTGCCACACAAATGCCAGGCTATGACCTTCCCCAATAAGAGACATTCTGACCACTGCCCCTTGACATTCAACGGTGTTACCATCACTGAATCCGCACTATCAACATCCTGGGGGTTACCATTGACTAGAAACTCAACTGGACTCACCACATAAACACAGGGGCTACATGGGCAGGTCAGAAGCTGGGAATACTGTGGTGAGTAACTCACCTCCTGACTCCCCAGATCCTGTCCACCATCTACAAGGCACAAGTCAGGAGTGTGATGGAATACTCCCCACTTGCCTGGATGGGTGCAGTGCCAACAACACTCAAGAAGCTTGACACCATCCAGGACAAAGCAGCCGCTTGATTGGTACCACATCCACAAGCATCCACTCCCTCCACCACCGACGCTCAGTAGCAGCAGTGTGTACTATCTACAAGATGCACTGCAGAAATTCACCAAAGATCCTCAGACAGCACCTTCCAAACCCACGACCATTTCCATCTAGAAGGACAAGGGCAGCAGATACATGGGAACGCCACCCCCTGCAAGTTCCCCTCCAAGCCACTCCCCACCCCGACTTGGAAATATATCACCGTTCCTCACTGTCACTAGGTCAGAATCCTGGAATTCCCTCCCTAAAGGGTCAACCCATAGCACATGGACTGCAGGTCACCCCCAACTTCTCAAGGGGCAACTAGGGACAGGGCAATAAATACTGGGCCCAGCCAGTGACACCCACATCCTATGGATGAATTTTAAAAAAATCCCTGAACACTGCAGATATCCCAGCAATCCCCAAGTACTGTGAAAATTCCCAGGTACCCTGGTAATCCTCCGAATACAGTTTTGACATAGGTGTAGTCTCCCCCAGACTTGGTGATGGTCACTCCGAGCTCAGCGTAACAAAGGGAACCAATCACAGTGACAAATCCAGCTAGTGTCCAGATGATAAGAGCCAGGCCCACAGAACCAGCATGCTCCAGGACTCCTTTTGGGGAGATGAAGATTCCAGAACCAATGATATTCCCTGTGGAAAGGACACAGAAGTTATAATCATCAAACATTCACACTCTGTTGCAGCACAAGATGTGGCCTTCTGCCCTCTCACTGCTGGTACTATCTCGAATTGAGGTTCCCCATTAGGGGTTTGGGTGGTGAAGAAGGCGTTTGGCATGCTTGCCTTCATTGTTTAGAACATTGAGTAAAGGAGTGGAGGTCATGTTGTGGCTGTACAGGATATTGGTGAGGGCACTATTGGAATACCGCATCCAATTCTGGTTGCCCTTCTATAGGAAGGATGTTGTTAAACTAGAAAGGGTTCAGAAAAGATTTACCTGGATGTTGCTGGAGGTGGAAGGTCGGAGAAATAAAGGTTGGATAGTCGGGAACTTTTTTTACTGGAGCCTAGGAAGCTGAAGGGTGACCTTATGGAAGTTTATAAAATCACAAAAGGCATGGATAGGGTGAATAGACAAAGTCTTTTCCCCAGGGTGGCAGAGTCCAGAACCTCTGCATTTGTTATGCAAGCTCAGTTAGTCCAGTTAATGTTGTTAAAAACTAACCAGTGGCTAGGCCAAGGTCTATTCTCTGAGCAGTACAGAGTCAGAGGAAGTGAGGTCACTCTCAGGATCATTCTGACTGAATGCCAGGATTGGTTGGAACTGAAGGCAGTCCCTTTGGACCAGTCCTGGGGCAGCTCCTTAACTAGAACTGAATGATCAGAGCTGGGTTGCTAGGGGCTTCTCGCAAGGAGCTATTAAGAGTGCAGATGCCAGGGCTCCTGGCTCTGCATACAGATGATGCTGAGGGCCCTTGGCAGAAACACCATTCAACATTGACAATCAAGACATTTTTCTTGCAGTTCCTTGTCTGTGACAGAACTGCTCACTGAGACTCACAGTGTTACACTCTTAATTCCTATAAGGCCACAGGGTAATCCTGAGCCTTGATTTACCTCAAATAAATTTCTACAATGGGTTTTCTGAGGCTTCCAATCAAATGAGAAGAGGCCATTCAGTGAGATCATGGCTAATCCATCCCTGAACTGCACACACCTGCCCTGACCCCACACTCCGTAATGCAAACACTGAACAAACTCAGATGTAAAATTAACAATTCATTTAACATCAGTTGCCATTTTCCAAAGAAAATCCCAAACTTCCATGTTTCTGTGTGTTGAAGTTTTTCCTCATTTTCCTCGTATGGTTGAACAGCCAGTTCCTGTTCCCATGTTCCTGAAAGGTCTGACTTTAACTTTCAACAATGCCCCTTTGTCCTCGACTCCCTGACCGTTGGAAATCGTTTCTCTTCATCCACCCGGCCTGCTTCCTTAATATGTTGAAAAGTTCAATGAAATTTCCCTGTTAACCTCCTCCTGCCTGGAGACCAAACCCTTTTTTCCACAATCTCACCTCAACATTTAACCCCTGCAGCCAGTCTACCACTAGAACAAAGATCAGCACAGCACAGGAACAGGCCCTTCAGCCCAGCAAGGCACCACACATGATGCCTTTCTAAACTGAAAACCTTTTGCCCCTGTGCAGTTATATCCCTCTGTTCCCTGCCTATTCGTATATCTGTCAGGATGTCTCTTAAACCTTGCTATTGTATGCACCTCCTCCACCCCCCCCCCCCCGGGCAGCACATTCACTTACCACCCACTGTGTAAAACAACTTGCCTCTCACATCTCCTTCAAACTTTCCCCCTTTTACCTTAAACCTATGACCCCTGGTTATTGACATTTCTACACTGGGAGAAAGACTCTGACTATCTGTTCTATCCACACTTCTCATAATTTTGTAAACCTCTATCAGGAAGCTTCTCAGCATCTGATGTTCAAGTGAAAACTAACCAAGTTTGTCTAATCCCTCCTCACAGCTAATACCCTCCAAACTAGGCAACATCCTGGTAAACCATTTCTACACCCTCTCCAAAGCCTCTGCACCCTTCTGGTAGTGTGGTGATCAGGACTGTACACAATATTCCAAATATTGGCCGCCCAAGTCTCCAGCCTATCTATATCCCTCTGTATCCTCTGGCCAATCTCCTCACTATCTGCAACTCCCCAAATCTTTGTGTTGTCTGCAAATGTACTAATCAGACCACCTGCATTCACCTCCAAACTATTTATATATGTTCCAAATAAGAGGGGTTCCAGCACTGATCCCTATGGAGCACCATTGGTCACAGATCCCCAATCAGAAAAATACCCTTCCACTGCTACTCTCTGACCAGTTCTGTGTCCATTTTACAAGCTCACTGTGGATCCAATGTGACTTCACCTTTTATATTAGCCTGCCATGAGGGACTTTATCAAAGGCCTTGCTAAAGTCCATATGGACAATATTTACCTCCCTGCCCTCATCAATCATCTTTGTCGCTTCCTCAAAAAACCCTATCAAGTTTGTGAGACAAGACCTCTCCAACCAAGCCATGCTGCCTATCGCTAATAAGTCCCGATTTTGCCAAATGTGAGTAAATCCTGTCCCTAAGAATCTTCTCTGACAATTTCCCTACCACTGACTTAAGGCTCACCGGCCTGTAATTTCCCAGATTATCCTGTTGCCCTTTTTAAGCAAAGGAACAACGTTGGCTACTCTCCAGTCCTCTGAGACCTCTCCTGTGACTGAACAGGACATGAAGATTTTGTACAAGGTCCCAGCAATTTCCTCTCCTGCTTCCCTCAGAATTCTGGGATAGATCCCATCAGGTACTGGAGACTTCGAAACACCCAACACCTCCTTTTTTATATCACCATGCCCTAGAATATCAACCTTTCCTTTCTAAGACTCACCATCCACCATGTCCTTCTCATTTGTGAATACTAATACAAATATTCATTAATGACCTCATCCACTTCCTCCAGCTCCAAGCATAAATTCCCTCCTTCATCCTTGAGTAGACTTACCCTTTCGAGCTACACTAGTTACCCTTTACTGCTTTTATATATGTATAAAAAACTTTAGGATTTTCCTCAATCTTGTTTGTCAAAGTCATTTCATGGCCCCTTTTAGCCCTCCTAATTCCTTATTTGAGTTCTATCCTGCTATCTTTGTATTCTTTGAGGGCTCTGTCTGACCTCAGTTTCCTAAGCCTTATGTGTGCCTCCTTTTTCTTTTTGACTAAGCTCACAATTTCTCTAGTCCTCCAATGTTCTGAATCTTACCTTCCTTACTCTTCATTTTCACAGGAACATGGTTGTGCTGCACTCGAATCACCTGGTCTTTAAAAGATTCCAATATGCCAGTTGTGGATTTACCCTCAAATAGCAAACCCCTCCCAATTTATATTCCCCACTTCCTGCTGAACACTGTGCTAGCTGGCTTCCCTCAATTTAGTTCGTTTGTCTGAGAACTATGCCTACCCTTATCCCTAAGTAACTTCCCAGTGAAACTTCGATCACCTGGTCGAGCACATTCCCTTTCCCTATTTGGGCTATTCACATATTGTTTCAAAGACCCATCCCGGACATACCTAACAAATTCCCCCCCATCCAAGCCCTGGCACTAAGCAGATCCCAGTCAATAAAGGGAAGTTAAAGTCACCCACCACAACAACCCTGTTGTTTTCCAACCCTTGTTTTCATAACTTTTCATCATTTTTCCATAATCTGCCCACATTTCTTTTCCTCTATATCCTGCTGGCTGTTTGGAGGTGTTTAGTACAATCCCATCAAAGTGATTACACCTTTCTTGTTCCTGTGCTCTCCCGACATGGCCACACTGGATGAGCCCCCCTCCCAAGGTGTCCTCCCTGTTAAGGTCACAGCACCTCTAAGACTGATGTTATTGTCATCATGGGGACTGCCCAGAGCAGTTTCAGGTGTGGTCTAACCGAGTAGTGTGGGAACAGTCAGCTGGACTCTGGCCTCTGCCTTCCTCATTCTCTCGATATAAAAACCAGCAATCCACTCACTAATTCAACCACATCTTCTGGCTGGGTCAGCGTTTATTGCCCACCCCTAATTCCCCAGAGGGCAGCTAAGGCTCACCCACATTGCTGTGGGTCTGGAGTCACATATAGACCAGGTGTTTCCTTACCTGAAGGACACTGGTGAACCAGACGGGTTTTTGTGACAAATGGCAATGGCTCCATGGGTACTAGTAGACTCTTCCAGATTTTTACTGAATCCAGATTGCACTACGGCAGGATTTGTCCCACATCCCTAGAATATTGCCTGGGTCTCTGGATGAATAGTTGGGGGATAACACCACTAGACCATCACCTCCCCAACCTCCTCCACTATTTCCAGCTTTTCACTTTTTGGAACATACCTTATTCGATTCTTTTTAACTTGAATTTGAAAATGCTCACGTGTCTCAATTGAAATCCATTTGCCACAGTTCTGCCTGTTCATCTGTCAACACCTCTTTGCAATTTTGCATTCTGTCCATATGCTTATATTGTGACCTCTCTTTGTGCTTTTAACAAATACGGATGTGTTGCTCTCTATTCCATGACTGAAGTCATTAATGAATAGCAGTGAATAGCTGCAGCCCCACCACAGTTCCTGGGGAGACACTGCTAGTCACATTCTGCCAACTAAGTCCCAGCCCATTATCCTTA
Organism: Rhincodon typus; assembly: GCF_021869965.1. Lineage (NCBI taxonomy): Eukaryota > Metazoa > Chordata > Chondrichthyes > Orectolobiformes > Rhincodontidae > Rhincodon > Rhincodon typus. The sequence goes on from NC_063346.1 coordinate 1,825,453, forward strand.
CACTGTCATCTGACACTCAGTCACCTTCACCAGAAACACAAGAAGCAGGACAGGAGGAGGCCATTCATTCCTTTGAATCTGCTACTCCATTTGTTGAGATCATGGCTGATCTGACTATAACTTTGACTGACCCGTCCATAACCCTCACTTCCCTCATGGATCCAAACTCTGACTGACTCAGCCTTGGATGCTCCAACCTCTACTGCTGCCTGGGGAAGAGAATCAGAGACTAACTACTCATAGAGTCATACAGCACGGAAACAGACCCTTCATCCAACTCGTCCATGCCGACCAGGTTTTCTAATCTGAACTAATCCCATTTGCCTGTGATTAGCCCATATCCCTCTAAACCTTTCCTACCCATGTACCTGTCCAAGTGTCTTTTAAACGTTGTAACTGTACCCACACCCACCACTGCCTCTGGAAGGTTGTTCCATATTCGCACCCTCCTCTGTGTGAAAAAGTTGACCCTCAAGTGCCTTTTAAATCTTGCCCCTTTCAACTTATACCTACGCCCTCTCATTTTGGACTCCCCTACCCTGGGGAAAAGACCTTGTCTATTTACCCTATCCATGCCCCTCATGATTTTATAAACCTCTATAAGGTCACCCCCCCGCCTCCGACACTCCAGGGAAAATAGCCCCAGCCTATTCAGCCTCTCCCTGTAGCTCAACCCCTCCAACCCCAGCAACATCCTTGTAAATATTTTCTGAACCCTTTCAAGTTTCACAACATCTTTTCTATAGCAGGGAGACCAGAATTGCACGTAGTATTCCAAAACTGGCCAAACCAATGTCCTTGTACAATGCAACATGACCTCCCAACTGCTAAATTCAATGCACTGACCAATAAAGGCAAGCGTACCAAACGCCTTCTTCACTATCCTGTCTACCTGCGACTCCACTTTCAAGGAACTATGAACCTGAACCCTAGGTCTCTCTGTTTGGCAACACTGCCCAAGGCCCTGCCATTAATTGTATTTGCCTTACCAAAATGCAACTCCTCACATTTATCTAAATTAAACTCCATCTGCTGCCCCTAGGCCCATCAGATCAAGGTCCCATCTGAGGTAACCTTCTTCACTGTCTGCTACACCTCCTAATTTGGTGTCATCTGCAAACTTACTAACCATGCTTCCTATATTCACATTCAAATTGTTTATATAAATGACCCAGCACTGATCCTTGTGGCACACCACTGGTCACAGGCCTCCAGTCTGAAAAACAACTCTCTATGCTTTTAAACAAAAGATATGAACAGAAAAAGCCAAGAGCCCCCCTGACACTGCTGACATCAGACCCTCCCAGGATAGGGACAATGCAGAGTGAAATACAGAGCAAAATGCATGTGCTCATTTGAAACAGAAGGCATGTTTTCTCGATTGTCTTTAAATGTAAATGAGGTCCCTGTTACTTGGGGAGAAACAAATATCCCCTACACTATCTACTATGCAGCCAATTTTTGTGTTGTCTGTGAATTTCCCAATTGTGTCCCCTACACTCAACTCCAAAGTGTTAAAGTATAAAACAAACAGCAGGGGTCCCTGTGGGGCACCTTTTGAAACCGTTTTCCATTTGTAAGGGCAGCCATTGACCATTACCCTTTGCTTCCTGTTACTGAGGCAACTTTCCATCCAATTCGACATATCACCCTGTATCCCATGGGCCTTTACTTTATTGACCAGTCTGCCATGTGGGACCTTGTCAAATACCTCACTTAAATCCATGAGGACAACATCAACTGTGCTACTCTCATCGATCCTCCTCGTCATTTCCTCAAAAAATTCAATCATGTTGGTAAGGCATGACCTTCCCTGACCAAAGCCATGCTGCCTATCCCTGACCAGTCCATGCTTTTCTAAGTGACAGTTTATTCAATCTCTCAGGATTAGTTCTAACAATTTGCCCATCACTGAAGTAAGACCAACTGGCCTATAATTGTTTGGGATTTCCTTTGTACCCTTTTTAAACAATGAGTCTGCATTTGCATTCCTCTGACACCTCACCTGTACCTGGTGAAGATTGGAAAATAATCCTCAGATCATCTGCTATTTCCTCCCTGACATCCTACAATATCCTGGGGAACAATCCATCCAGCCCTGGCGACTTATCCACTTTCAAGGGTTCCAGCTCCTTGAGCACTTCAATCAGCGGTTCTGACACTGTTTGTTTGGCAATTTCTCCATCTGCAGACCCTCTCTGGGTTTATAAGGCCCTTCCATATGGGGTTGGTGCTGGCACTGAGAGGGCATTGGGCAGTTGGGTGATGGGCTGGAAATGGGCCAATGGGTGAAGACCCTACACCAATGGGCAGCTGGGTCTGACCATGAGTCTGGGTTCAAATTGGAATTCCCGTAGGATCTCACTGGCAAATACCGGAAGCAAATCCCTGTGGTATCCAGAGTCAGCCCCTCCCACTAGAGCAAAAGGCTAGGGGGCAGCAGGACATCCCCCCACCACCACCAAAACCCCCAACCCTCCCCTCACTAGAGCTGTCCCTGTCCATCAGCGACAGCTGCAGATCCACTGGGTGGGGCAGCGGCTTGTACTCTACAACGACGGCCTGCTTCCTGCAGCAACCAGCCATTTGTAAATGTTCATTGTTTGATGTTGCTGTCCATTCAGAGCTCCTCTCACATTCTCCCACCTGCCCCAGCAACACCTACATTAAACTGCTGGCTGCACTACACATCAGCCCTCCCATTGGTCCAGGTGGGTGCCTTCTCCTAGTGACAGCCTCCTAATTGGTTGCCCTGGAGAAAAGGCTCGTGTGTGTGACCAAAGGTTAACTCGCTGCATCTGAGCAGCATCCTGATGGCTGGGTGACCACTCTGTGAGTGACAGACAAAGACCAGCTTCACTGACCAATAACAGAAGTTGCTGGAAAAGCTCAGCAGGTCTGGTGACAATAGTGAAGAAAAAAGATCAGAGTTAACGTTTTGGGTCCAGTCACCCTTCCCCAGTTCCTCAGTTCTGAGGAAGGGTCACCGGACCTGAAACATTAACTCTGATTTTCTCTCCACAGATGCTGCCAGCCCTGCTGAGCTTTTCCAGCAACTTCTGTTTTTGTTCCAGCTTCACTGAACCTCCAGCTCCTGCCCTCTCTCACACTGGCAGCTTCCTACACGCTGTCTTGTCATCTGCTACATTAACTGCATTTCAATTTGACACCTACTCAGACAAATTCTCCACTTTTATCAAACTCCGTAGTTCACACTCTGCACACAAGGAATTACAGGTTATGATGAAAATATGGTGGGATCAAACAAACTCAATAAGAGGGCCAGCTCCTTTAGTGGCCAACCAAAGGTTAGGGATAGCAGGTGGTTGAGGGGGTAGTGAACCCGGACTGCCCACCTCCCAGCCTGGGGGACCCTTGGAAAGGGAGCACGCAATATCCACTGGTTCTGTTGAAACTTTTTGAGATTGGTGAGTGCAGCAGGGACTGGGTGCACTTTGTCATTGTCACATAATATTCTGAGTGAGCTTCCTTTGACTTCCCCCGCTTGGTTTCTGGGGTTTTGGATAACATTAGCCTGATGGACTGTTTTTTGTTTTTGGTTTATTTAAAACTGTAAAGAGCCAGCATCCAGACAGCTCTGCAATAAAGCCTGGAAATCAGAGGAAATTTCAAAGACAGGGATGTTAAAAATCAATTTAAATTAACAACATTGGAACTGTGACGTCATTTAGTGGGGAATAATGGACCTTAGCCCCTGTGGAACCTACCAATCACTGTAGATAAAAATTTGTTGACATGTTATTGACTGTCAGGATAATGCTTCCATCCTGGGCCTGCTACACTGTTCCAACAAAGCTCAACACTAACTAGAAAAAAATAACATGTTTTGTGTTTAGGCATTTTGTAGCCTTCAGGACTCAATATTGAGTTCCCCTGGTTCGGCCACATCTGGAATATTGTGTCCAGTTCTGGTCGCCTCATTACAGGAAAGATGTGGAAGCGTTGGAAAAGGTGCAGAGGAGATTTACCAGGATGTTGCCTGGAATGGAGGGAAGGTCTTAAGAGGAAAGGTTGAGAGAGCTAGGGCTTTTCTCTTTAGAATGATGAAGGATGAGAGGTGACTTGATAGAGGTGTACAAAATGATCAGAGTTATAGATAGGGTGGACAGCCAGAGAATTTTTCCTAGGGTAGAGGTAGCTATTATGAGGGGGCATAGTTTTAAACTGCGTGGAGGTAGATGTAGGGGAAACGTCAGAGGTAGGTTCTTTACTCAGAGAGTGGTCGGGGCATGGAATGCATTGCTGGAGAGGGTAGTGGAGTCGGCCTCATTAGGGGCATTTAAGCGGCTATTAGATAGGCATATGGATGATAGTATAAGGTAGGGGTGGAGGTTAGATAGACCTTGGGTTTAAGGTAAAAGTTTGGCACAACATTGTGGGCTGAAGGGGCTGTACTGTGCTGTACTGTTCTATGTTCTATGTTCTATACATTTAACCTCTGTACACCAGTTCCTTGTTCTCATCATATTTCCTCTCTTCACACATAATATTCACACCAATTTTACATCTCTATCACTCCCTTACCACCTTTGTCTTTTGCCCTGGGCACCGTCTCAATCTGTTCCATTTGTTTCTTGTCTCACTTTATTTACAAAATAAAAAACACCATCTTCCAGCTCCTTGCAGTTCTGGAGACTCTTACCAGGCTCAAAATGTTAACTGTGTGTTTATCTCTCCACAGATGCTGCAAGACCTGCTGTGTTTCTTCATGTTGTCTGTTTTATTACAGTGAGCTGGAAACTGAGTTAACCTACTGTCACCCTCCCCACCCTCCCCCAGCTCCTAACAAGGTTTACCAATGTGACAGCCTCCCATGACAACAGGAAAGTCCAGCTCTTAAAGAAGGAGAACTTTCAATTTCTACCGACATAGGATCAAGGAATGTTTTCATTAATTTACACTGACTTAAAGGCACCGTCCAACATTATGGATTGGGCAGATTTCAGAGACACCTTGATGGAATTACTGAGATAACAAGGTTTAGAATAGGGATAGATACAGAGTAAAGCTCTCTCTACACTGTCCCCATCAAACTCTCCCAGGACAGTGATAGAATAGAGATGGATACAGAGTAGAGCTGGATGAACTCAGCAGGCCAAACATCATTTCTGAAGAAGGGTCTAGACCTGAAACGTCAGCTTTCCTGCTCCTCTGATGCTGCTTGGCCTGCTGTGTTCATCCAGCTGTACACCTTGTTATCTCAGATTCTCCAGCATTGGCAGTTCCTACTATCTCTTTATGGAATTACAACTGTTCTGTCATGGGAGTGTTTGATGGGGGAACTGTATAGAGGCAGCTTCATTCTGTATCTAACCCCATGCTGTCCCTGTCCTGGGAATGTTTGATGGAGACAGTATAGAGGAAACTTTACTCTGTATCTATCCTTATTCTATCACTGTCCTGGGAGGGTTTGATGAGGACAGTGTAGAGAGAGCTTTACTCTGTTTCTATCTCTATTCTATCACTGTCCTGGGAGAGTTTGATGGGGACAGTGTAGAGAGAGCTTTACTCTGTATCTATCCCTATTCTATCACTGTCCTGGGAGAGTTTGATGGGGACAGTGTAGAAGGAGCTTTACTCTGTATCTATCCCTATTCTATCACTGTCCTGGGAGTGTTTGATGGGGACAGTGTAGAGGGAGCTTTACTCTGTATCTATCCCTATTCTATCACTGTCCTGGGAGTGTTTGATGGGGACAATGTAGAGGGAGCTTTACTTTGTGTCTATTCCTGTGCTGTCCATTCCTTTGCTTCGTTTGCTCTCCTCAAATGCATAACTTTGCACTTGGCTCTGTACTGAATTCCATTTGGCTGTTTTCCACCCACTCAACTAAACCATTGATTTCTCCTGGTAGTAGACAGCCATCCTCTTCGCTAATAACTACACAGCCAATGTTTTTGTCATCTGAAAATTTCCTAATCGTGCCTCCCACATTTAAGCCTGGGCCACTGATATAACTGAAACAGTAAGTGACCCAACACTAAATCCTGAGAAGGGTTACTGGAAACTGCTTTCCACTTTCATTGACCATAACCTTTTGTTTCCTGTTGCTGAACTAATTTTGGATCTATCTCATCACATTACCCTGTTTCCCACAGCCTTTACTGTTTCTGACCAGTCTGCTCTTTGGGACCTTACCTTATGACCATCCAACTGGCCAACATCCATTGCAGTATCCTCATCAATCCTCCGTGTTACTTACTCACAGAAGAATATTCAATGAACAGTATAGTATAGGAACAGGCCCATCAGCCCATCAAGACTGCACTGACCCATAATGTCTTTCTAATCTAAAATCCTTTTGCCTCTGTGCAGTCCATATCAATCTACTCCCTGTCTATTCATATACCTGTCAAGATGCCTCTTAAATGTTGCTATTGTATCTGCCTCCACCATCTCCTCTGGCAGCACACCCTCATTGTAAAACACTTGCCTCTCATATCCCCTTTTAACATAACCCTACATCCTCTAGTCATTGACATTTCTACCCTGGGAAAAAGACTCTGACTATCCATTCTATTCATGCCTGTCATAATTTTGTAAACTTCAAATGGGTTGCCCCTCAACCCTCAATGTTCAAGTGAAAACAAACCAAGTACTCCAAGTAACAGTTAATGCTATTTCTCCACTATTTATTCCAATAACTTGGGCCATCACTGAGGTCAGGCTGACATTATTACTGCATTTACAGACTTCAATCCTCTGTTACCTCATCTGTATCTCATGAGAGTTGGAACGTGATCCACAAATCATCTGTACCAGATAATTCAGCACCATTCGTGACTCCTCAGATACTGAAGCAGTCTGTGTTCAAACCTAACAAGATCTGGACAATATCCAGGCTTGGGCTGTCAAGTGGGAAGTAACATCCATGCTACACAAATGCCAGGCTATGACCATCACCAATAAGACACATCTAACCACTGCCCCTTGACATTCAATGATGTTACAGTTTGTGAATCCCCCACTATCAACTTCCTGGGGGTTACCATTGACCAGAAACTCAACTGGACTCACCATATTAACACAATGACTACAAGGGGGCAACTAGGGATGGGTAATAAGTGCAGGCCCAGCTGGAGATGCCCATGTCCCATGAGTAAATATAAAAGAAACCCTCCCTGCATTCTTTTAACAACCTGGAATACAATTCATTTGGTCCTGGAGATCTATCCACTTTCAAGCAGCTTAGTCCCTGTCGTACTTACCTTCCCATGATGCTTATGTTATTGAATACTTCACCGTCCTCTGATTTAATGAGAGTATCCTGATCAAACACCCTCTTTTGTGAAAGTAAAGTCTAAATACTCAGAACCATGCCCACATCTTTATCCACTCACAAGTCACTATGTACATAGAGATAACAAGGTGTAGAGCTGGATGAACACAGCAGGCCAAGCAGCATCAGAGGAGCAGGAAGCCTGACGTTTCAGACCTAGACCCTTCTTCAGAAACTATGTACATCTTTGATAGGCCCAATCATCTCCTTTGTCATCCTTACACTCTTAATCTACTGATAAAACTCATTATAATCCTTACTTTGATCAGCCTAGTTTGTTTTCGACTCTCTTTGCTTTCCTTTTGTTTTGTTCACTTCTCCCCTGCACCTTATATGCTCCTTTAAGCTTCCGAATGTGTTACTTATTTTGAGATTGCCATAAGCTTTATTTTTCTGTTTTTTTCTTGTCCTGGTTACTTCTGGATACTGAGGGGGCTCGAGATTTAACAGTACCATCCTTTTTCTTTGCAGGGTGTGTCTACGCTGTTCCCCCAGAATCTCACTTTTGAATGTCTTCCACTGGCTTCCCTTCAAGTCAGTGTAACCAGTCCACTTTTGCCAAGTCATCTGTCCATTTCATAAAGTTTGCCATCTCCCAGTTTAGAAGTTTTACACCTATTTTAGTTCTGCCCCTTTCAACCTGAAACATCATCAGCTTTCCTGCTAAGAAGGGTCCAAACCCAAAACGTCAGTTTTCCTTCTCCTCTGATGTTGCCTGGCCTGCTGTGTTCCTCCAGCTCCACACCTTGTTATCTCAGACTCCAGCATTGGCAGTTCCTACTGTCTCTAACTGTAACAGTGTTATGATCACTGTCTCCAAAATGGCCACCCACTGTTACTTCATCCACCTGCCCTGTGGGATTCAGATTAACTCAATAATTCCGCTGTCTCTGGGTGGCATTGTTACTGCTGGCTAAAAATATTTTCTTGAGTGCAGTTCCTTTCACCCCATTGGTGTCCCACTGATATTCGGGTGGTTCTAGTCCTCACTATTTCCCTGCTGTTATTGAACTCAGAGTTTAAATTTTTAAAAAATTCTGCTTTGTCTTCAGGACCTCATCCGCATTCCTACCCAAACCGTTGATACCAAAGTAGACCACAACCTCTGGCTAGTCCAAGCAGAACACCCTTTACCCTGGCACCAGAGAGACAACAGGCTGCCCTGGGGTCATGTTGAATGGCTACAGAAAGCCAGTCTATGAAATTGTGGTACCAGTATTCCCAGGAGGAATTGCTGAGCTGTCCGTGGTCCTGACGCAGTTCCAGCTGCACTATCCTGAGAAACATCACTTTCATTCATATTCAAAGTGGAAAATGTTGAGACCTGGGGACTCATGCTGTACCTGCCCAGACCTCTTAGATTTCATGGCACTACCCAATCCCTCGCTGCGCGTTTGCTTCTAACCTGTGCAGTCAGCATCTCCCTATACATACTACCTATATGGTTCTTTGCCTCACGGATGTACAACAGATACTCCAGCCACTGCTCAAGTTCTGAAAGGTGGAGCTCAGCTCTAAGCAGCTGGGAATACTTGCTGCAGACGTGTTTGTCAGACAGTCATGGGTATGAGGTCAGATATGCCACATGATGTAAATTTCACGTGGCTGAGCTGACCTGTCATTCTGTAACTTGGAGAAATATTTATTACAATGGGAAAAGTAGAAAACTCACACCCCAGCCAGTCCTCACCAATCAATTTCTTCCCCTGTAAGAGGCGAATTGGGGGTGGTATGGTGGCTCAGTGGTTAGCACTGCTGCCTCACAGCGCCAGGGACCCAGCTTCAGTTTCACCCTGAAGTGACTGTGTGGAGTTTGCACATTCTCCCTGTGCCTGCGTGGGTTTCCTCCGGGTGCTCCGGTTTCCTCCCATTGTCCAAAGGTGTGAAGGTTAGGGTGGATTAGCCATGGGGAATTGCCCATATTGTCTAGGGTTAGGTGGGTTAGCCAGCCAAATGCAAGGTTACAGGCATATGGTAGGGGAATGGATTACTTGGGAGTTCTAGTCCAGTATTCTCTCAAGGTAAACTTGTAGGTTGAGTCAGTAGTCAGGAAGGCAAATGCAATGTTGGCATTTGTTTTGAGAGGACTTGAATATAAAAGCAGAGATGTACTCCTGAGGTTTTATAAGGCTCTGGTCAGGCCATATTTGGAGTATTGTGCACAGTTTTGGGCCCCATATCTCAGGAAGGATGTACTGGCCCTGGAGCGGGTTCAGAGGAGGTTCACGAGAATGGTCCCAGGAATGGAAAGCTTAACATATGAAGAATGTTTGAGGACTCTGGGAATATACTCATTGGAGTTTAGGAGGATGAGGGGGGATCTAATTGAAACTTACAGAATACTGAATGGCCTGGACAGAGTAGATGTTGGGAAGATGCTTCCATTGGTAGGAGAGACTAGGACCCGAGGGCACAGCCTTAGAGTAAAGGGAAGACCTTTTAGAACGGAGATAAGGAGAAACTTCTTCAGCCAGAGAGTGGTGAATCTATGGAATTCACTGCCACAGAAGGCTGTGGAGGCCAGGTCATTGAGTACATTTAAGACTGAGAAAGATAGGTTCTTGATTGTCAAGGGGATCAAGGGTTATGGGGGAAAGCAGGAGAATGGGGTTGAGGAACTTATCAGCCATGATTGAATGGTGGAGCAGACTCGATGGGCAGAATGGCCTAATTTCTGCTCCTATGTTTTATGGTCTTATGGTCTTATGGATTTGGCTGGGACACTCTTCGAAGGATCAGTGTGGACACAATGGGCTGAATGGCCTGCTTCCATGCTCTGAGGATTCTATGATTCTAACAGGAGACTGAAAATGACACAAGAGGAAAGGAACAGACCTCCACCCCCTGCCCCACACTGCCCCCACCGTCACTCACTGAATTCCTTGGAATTCAACAAACGCCCATCTGATAATTGGCATATAACCAAAGCAGTACCCAATACAGACATGGCAGCACGGAGAGAGGCCCCTGTTATCCTTCCTGAAAACAAGTGACAAGTTTAAAAATAAAATTAAACCAGCCACAAATGATCTACAGTTTCACCGAGCATGTCTTCCCCAAAAGGACTATTGTGGCACGTGGTACTGTCCCTATCTATGAGCCAGGAGGACTAGATTCAAGCCCCACCTGCTCCAGAGGTGTGTAACAGCATCTCTGAACAGAGTGATGAGGAGATTTCTGTGCACCCAACAATTAAGGCTGTAATAAAACATAACCTCTCTTCACTTGAAGCATACTGTGTTTTACCAGCCCTAGGAATGTTTGCAAGCGTCACTGTGCACAGAGAGTGGACTAAAGGTTCAGGTCACCACTCTGGGATCGGTTTCCGTGTGGATCCTGGGGTGGGTATTATTGTGAGGGTGGATCCTGGGGGGGGATTGATGTGAGGGTGGATCCTGAGGGGGACTGACATGGGATCCTGGGGGGTATTATTGT
>NC_063346.1:1836687-1839262 GCF_021869965.1 Rhincodon typus
GACCTGGGTGTCCTTGTGCACCAGTCGCTGAAGGTAAGCATGCAGGTGCAGCAGGCGGTAAAGAAGACGAATGGTATGTTGCCTTCATTGCAAGAGGTTTCGCGTACAGGAGCAGGGATGTGTTGTTGCAGATTATACAGGGCCTTGGTGAGGCCACACCTAGAATACTGTCTGCAGTTTTAGTCACCTTTTCTGAGGAAGAATGCTGTTGCTCTCGAGGGAGTGCAGCGAAGGTTTACCAGGCTGATTCTGTGGTTGGTGAGACTGACGTAGGAGGAGAGAGTGACTAAGTTGGGATTGTTTTGGCTAGAGTTCAGACGAATGAGGGGGATCTCATGGAGACTTAAAAATTCTGACAGAACTGGACAGGGTAGATGCAGGAAGGATGTTCCCGATGGTGGGTATGTCCAGAACCAGGGGTCATACACAGTCTGAGGATTCAGGGTTGATGATTTAGGACAGAGATGAGGAAACATTTCTTCACTCAAAGAGTGGTGAGCCTGTTGAATGCATTACCACAGGAAGTAGTTGATGCCGAAACATTGAATGTGTTCAAGAGGCGACTAGACAAAGCGCTTGGGGCAAATGGGATCAAAGGTTATGGGGAGAAAGCAGGATTAGGCTATTGAGTTAGACGATCAGCCATGATTGTGAAGAATGGTGGAGCAGGTTTGAAGGGCCGAATGGCCTCCTCCTGCTGCTATCTTCTGTGTTTCTATGATTCAGTACTGCACTGGAACCCTGCTCACCTCCTCCACGGGGACCCAAACCTTCAGTCTCAGCACTGAATAAAAAGACTCTCTCACTCACACACACAAAACACAGACTTGCAAACAAAAACAAAGTTGCTGGAAAAGCTCAGCAGGTCTGGAAGCATCTGTTCAGAGAAATCAGAGTTAACGTTTCGGGTCCAGTGACCCTTGCTCAGAACTGACTCACAAAGATTCACACACATACTCAGCCCTCAATAACATTTTCAAACATCCTTTGGTGCTAAAATGAACATTTTCTTCGTGAATTTTAATTTCTAAAAGTCCAGACAGAACGAATTCCCTTCAGCTGAGTTTTGAGAGAGTTTTGAGCAGCTCAACACTCCCTCCTGCTGGGGCTTCAGGGAAATGAAACAGCAAGCAGCCGAAGATGGCAGTGGGAATAGATTGTGGGAGTGGGAGCTGGACATAAGGGGTAAATACCAGAAAGACTAGAGTGAAGTGGGACCAAGTGGAACTCTGAACTAACAACAGAAAATGCTGCAAATTCTCCACATTTCTGAAAAGAGGTCAGCACCCAAAAATATTAACTCTGTTCCTCTCTCATCAATCACTGATTCACCTGTTGAACAAATTCAGTATCTTTAGCTTTTTCAAGAAGCCAGAACAAGCACAAAGGGCTGAATGGCCTCTTGCCGCACTGTGTCATTCTCCTCCCTGCAGCCCTGTTCCAATTGTCCACACAAGTTTTTGGAGCGCTGCCCCTTTGTCAGGTGCCTGTGCACTTCCTTCCATTTCACCTGACAAAGGGGCAGCGCTCTGAAAGCCAGCTGAAATGCTCCCCCACTGGGAGGGAACATCCCTGTCTGGCGATTATAGCGCAGTGTCCATTCATCCATTCCCATAGCGTCTGCAATGTTTCAACAATATACCATGCCTCGGGGCATCCTCGTGCAGCGTACGAGATAGACAACATTGGCCACTTCACACGAGTATCTGCTGTGCACACATGGTGGGTGGTGTTCCCACGTGTGAGGGCAGTGTCCATGTTGATGATCTGACATGTCTTACAGAGATTATCACAACAGGGTTGTGTGGTGTTGTGGTTGATGGTGTCCTGAAGGCTAGGTAGTTTGCTGCGAACAATTATCTGTTTAAGGTTTGGCAGTTGTTTGAAGGTGAGAAGTGGAATCATGGGGAAGATCTTGGCGAGATGCTCATCGTCATCGATAATGTGTGGAAGGCTGTAAAGAACATAGAACCTCAGGCAGTACCTTCCAAACCCACAACCACATCCATGTGAAGGACAAGGGCAGCAGATACATGGGAACACCAGCCCCTGCAAGTTCCCCACCAAGCACTCACCATCCCTGACTTGGAAATGTATCACCGTCCCTTCAGCGTCACTGGGTCAAAATCCTGGAATTCCCTCCCTAAGGACATTGTGTGTATATCTACAGCACATGGACTACAGCAGTTAAAGGAGGCAGCTCACCACCACCTTCTCAAGGGCATTTAGGAACACCACACATGATGGAAAAATACTTGTAACCTGTTCATAGAACTATTCTGTCTATTTTGCCTCACACTTTGTGCAATTATAGATGAATCTGTAACTTTCACTCTCGCAAAATCATTCCCCAGGAGTAAATCAATTTTGAGGAGTCAGGAGCTGAGTTACTCACAGCGGTTTTCCAACCTTTCACCTGCTCTTGTCGCCACTGAACTGATCCATTGGTTGTGGGATCGCTTAGCTCTGTCTGTCACTTGTTGCTTTCGCTGTTTGGTGTGTAAGTAGTCCTGTTTGGGGGCTTCACCAGGTTGATACCTCATCTTCAGGTACGGCCTGGTGCTGCTCCTGGCAT
>NC_063346.1:1839362-1853778 GCF_021869965.1 Rhincodon typus
GCCTGGTGCTGCTCCTGGCATACCCTCCTGCACTCTCCATTGAACCAGCGTTGATCCCCTGCCTTGATGGTAATGGTTGAGTGGGGGATGTGCCGGGCCATGAGGTTACAGATTGTGCTGGAGTACAATTCTGCTGCTGTTGATGGCCCACAGCGCCTCATGGATGCCCAGTCTTGAATTGCTAGATCTGTGTGAAGTCTGTCCCATTGAGCACGGTGATAGTGCCACAGAACACGATGTAGGATATTCTCAATGTGAAGGCGGGACTTTGTCTCCACAAGGACTGTGAGGGATGGTCACTGTTACCGATACTGTCATGGACAGATCCATCTGCAGCTGGCGGATTGGTAAGGATGAGGTCAATATGTTTTTCCCTCTTGTTGGTTCCCTCACCACCTGCCGCAGATCCAGTCTAGCAGCTATGTCCTTTAGGACCCGACCAACTTGATCAGCAGTGCTACTGCCGAGCCACTCTTGGCGGTGGACATTGAAATCCCCCACCCAGAGTACATTTTTTGCCCTTGCCACCCTCAGTGCTTCCTCGAAGTGTTGTTCAACATGGAGGAATACTGATTTATCAGCTGAGGGAGGGCAGTATGTGGTAATCAGCAGGAGATTTCCTTGCCCATGTTTAACCTGAAGCCATGAGACTTCATGGGGTCCGGAGTCAACGTTGAGGACTCTCAGAGCAACACCCTCCCGACTGTATCCCACTGTGCCGCCCCCTCTGCTGGGTCTGTCCTGCCGATGGGACAGGACATATCCAGGGACGGTGATGGTGGTGTCTGGGACATTATCTTATGAAGCCAGATTTAGCAGTTTCGCCCTTTACTTTTTGAAGTTTAGACGAATGAGAAGGGATCTTATTGACGTATGGAAGAAGGTAAAGGGATTGACGAAAGACGTAGAGAGGATGTTTCCTTGTGTGGAGTAACAGAGAAGGAGAGGCCTCCATTTTAGGATAAGGGGCAGCAGATTTAAAGCAGAGATGAGGAGAAATTACTTCTCTCAAATGGTAGTGGACCTGTGGAATTCAATATTTAAGAGTTTGCAGTGGTGCTGGGACAGTGAGTAAACTTAAGGAGGAACTAGGCAGATTTTTTAATTAGTAATGGGTTGAAAGGTTAAGGATAGTGTCTTACAGCTTGGAAACAGACCCTTTGGCCCAATTCATCCATGCTGACCAGGTTTCCTAAGCTAAACTAGACCCATTTGCCTGCATTTGGCCCATATCCCTCTAAACCTTTCCTATCCATATACCTGTCCAAATATCTTTTAAATGTTGTAATTGATAGCGGGCAAGAAAGTGGAGTAGAAACCGAGGTGAGATCAGCCATGATCATATCAAATGGTGTTAGGTGTGAATCCAAATCATTAAAAACTAAAATCGGAGACAAAGAAAAATAATTCTGAAGCTGCTTTCCAATCAGATATTTCCACCATTTCCACAGAATGATCCGTTGGAACCAACAGAGGGGAGGAAACAGAATACTGAGGGAACTGAAGGATGAACTTTGTGAGAAGCTCAATGTGTTAAGGGGAAGTGAAAGTTCCTGAACCCTGTGGATTATTGCTCATTGCATTGAGTGTGCAATACATTGGTGAATTGTCTGGCTTGCCTCCGACTCAATAATCCGGAGGCAACGTTCCCCGGAGCCAACGTTCCCCGGAGCCTGGGTTTTCCGACAGCGAGGGAGATTAGCCTGTCACCTTCCAACAGATCCCCAAACCCAGCCCCCATAATACTGAGGTGGGATCATGCTGAAATTAACAGACCACTCCCCCCCTCCAAAAGGTGAACAAGTAACTGATGGCTAAGGGAGCTTGTTTAAAGGACATTGGACTCTCGTGTTACACTTCCTGACGACATAAGATGTTTGGTGAGAGTGACCTGCCCTATTGATTCAAAGTGTTCAAAATAGTGGGAAGGAAGAGGGGGGGTGCCTTTGCCCTCCCCACAGTATTGAACATGCACCCCCTTGGCTAAAGCCCCAAGTGGGACCCTCCCTTCAAGCCCCTGCGCCAGCCTGCAGTACCAGCAGCAACCACTAGGGAGCACTCTGGGACAGTTGGTGCCACCAACAAATTGGATCATCTCCTGAGGGCAGGATCCTCTCCCACAATTCCCAGCAGGAGCTCATGTAGGTCAGGAGTCACTTCCAGGCAAGATTCCCTGCTGTGGTGAGATTACAGCCCAGGTCCACATTACCTGGGTCACAGGATCAATGATCTAGCAAGGATACCAATGGGCCATCGCTGCTCTGTACAATTCCACTCCCTGCTAGGGAGGTCCCCAGCACATTTACCTGAGCCTTGTGGTGTGCCACCTGAGACAGGGGCGTGGGGAACCTGCTAACATACCTCACACCCAGTGTGCCACCATCAGCAAGTTCAGAAATATTGTCATTGCTCCCAACATTTAAATCATTGCCCAGAGTGTAATTAGCTGTGGACTCAGTCCCACTC
The DNA here is from genome assembly GCF_021869965.1 of Rhincodon typus. Lineage (NCBI taxonomy): Eukaryota > Metazoa > Chordata > Chondrichthyes > Orectolobiformes > Rhincodontidae > Rhincodon > Rhincodon typus. Next base: position 1,841,829 of record NC_063346.1, read on the forward strand.
ATCCCCACGAGTAACAACCCATTATCCTGAGAATGGCCTGTTTATTCCTCCTCTCTGTTTTTTTTATCTGTTCAACAATCCTTAATCCATACCTGTCTATTTCCCCCAATCCCACGCTCGCTAGTTTCATTTACTAATCTCCAGCGTCACACCTTCTGAAGATCCATATACACCACGTTCCTTGATTTCCATTTAATAATAATGCAAGTAATATCCTCAAAATCTCCAACATGTTTGTCAAGTGTTATTCCCATAAGACTACAAAACATAGGAGCAGCAGTAGGCCATTCAGCACATCGAATCTGCACCACCATTCAACGAGATCATGGCTGATTTCCTAATGCTCGACTCCACTTTCCTGCCTTTTCTCCCTATCCCTTGATTCCCTTCCTGATTAAAAATCTGTCTGTCTCAGCCTGGAATATACTCAATGACCCAGCCCCAACTGCTCTCTGTGGTATGGAGTTCCACACATTCACTCCCCTCTGAGAGAAGATATTCCTTCTCATCGCTGTCTAAAATGTCTGACCCTTATTCAGAGATGATACCCTCTGGTCTTAGACCTTCCCACAAGGGAAACAATCTTCCTGTGTCTCCCCCGTCAAACCCCCTAAGAATCTTGTATGTTTCAATAAGGTCACCTCTCTTTCTTCTAAACTCCTAACCTACACAACCTCACTTCATCAGACAGTCCCTCCACACTCAGGATCAGCAGAATGAACCTTCTCTGGACTTTCTCCAATGTCAGTCTATCCTCCTTAGATAAGAGGACCAGAAATGTTCTGACCAAGTTTGCCTTTCTGATGAAGAGGGCTATAGTTCTCCGTTGTCCCTCTTCCTCGCTTGTCAAACAGTGGGGTCACAGTTGCTTCTTTCCAATCCTTGGTAACAATTTCAGGTTCTGTAGAATTTTGAAAGATAACCAGCAAAGCAAACAGTAAAGCAGAGGGGGTGGGATCCTCGACAGCAGGGAGGCAGGTGTGAGGCTGGAAGGAGATACAGTAATCAGAAATAGCAAGTTGAAGAGACAGGTCAGGCTGGAACAGGACAGGGAGCAAGGAAAGCCTGTTGGATTAAATTGCATCTACTTCAATGCAAGATGGTTAACAGGTAGGGTTGATGAACTCAGGACGTGGATAGGTACGTGGGACTAAACTGAAGAGATGAAAGGATGTAGGACAGATAACAAAGACGGGCTACATGAGAATGAAACCAGAAGGCACAAACATCCCCCACTTCTATGGACTTCCTAAAGTACGCAAACCAGACATCCCTCTCAGACCTATTGTCTCCCTACTGGACACACCTTCACACAAACTGGCCAAGGACCTACAGAGACTGAAACACCGAGTAGATGGATCACTCTACTCCATCCACTCAACACAGGAATTCCTCCATACCCTCAAGAACATAAAAATCTGTGACAATGAGATTATGGTATCCTTTGACGTCACAGCATTATTCACATCAGTTGACATCCCACTAGCCAAAGAAACACTGACCACATTATGAGAGGAAGCAGGGACACAGACCAGCAGCTCCATCAGTAGGGACAACATACTCAAACTACGAGACCTGTGCCTCACCACACACTTTGTCTTTAATGGTCAGATATACAAACAGATCACCGGTCCACCAATGGGGTCACTCATCTCAGGGCTCATCGCAGAAGCAGTCATGCAAAGACTAGAACACACCACCCTCCCCCGCATTCAACCTAAACTGGATCTGGTACAGAGACGATACATTTGTCATTATTAAACGCAACAAACTAGAAGAGACCCACCACCTCATCAACAGTGTATTCGCTGGGATTAAATTAAACAGGGAAGAAGAATACAACAATCAGCTTCCATTTCTGGATGTCAAAGTTGAGCGTATGACCAGCAGGGAGTTCCAAACCTCAGTATATAGAAATGCAACCCATACAGATCAAATCCTCAACTTCCACAGCGACCACCCCAACGTCCCCAAACAAAGCTGCATTAGGACACTATTTAAATGGGCCAGGACACTCTGCAACACCCCAGAACTACGCCGGGAAGAGGAAGAACACTTTATACAAGATCCTCACTTTAAAGGGATATCCCCGCAACTTCATCCACAGATACCTACATAACAGGAGGGACACAGTACGCCCTAACACACCGACCACACTTCCCTACATCAGGAACATATTGGAATTGACAACAAGGCTCCTAAAACCACTAGGAATCACAGTGACCTACAAGCCCACAGCCACTCTACGACAAACACTCACAAGGATTAAAGACCCCATTCCCACAACATGCAGAACCAACGTGGTTTACAAAATACCCTGCACTGACTGCCACAAACATTCCATCGGACAGACAGGAAGGAAACTAGCCATCAGAATACATGAACATAAGCTAGCAGTAAAATGGCATGATGAACTCTCCTTAATATCGGTACATTCAGACAATGAAGGCCATCAGTTTAACTGGGACAAGGTAACCATAGTAGCCAGGGCCAAACATAGACATGCACGGGAATTCCTAGAGGCATGGGTCTTAACCCATAAGGCAATTAACAAACATATAGAATTGGACTCCACATACAAACCCATACAGATCAAAACCGGAAATGACACTACTCACCATAACGGACCAGACAGTATAAATTCCCAGCGGGGTAGAATAACATCGCTTCATCGGAGTCTCCACTGATGATGGTGACAAAACGTCTGAACGAAAACAAAGCAGCTCGGGGAGCAAGTCAACAACTTCACATAGGACTGGGATATTATAGCCATTACAGAAACATGGCTAAGGGAGGGACAGGACTGGCAGCTTAATGTGCCAGGGTACAGGTTCTTTAGGCGGGACAGAGATAGAAGAAAGACGGGAGGGGGAGTTGCATTTTTGATTAAGGGGAGTATCACAGTAGTAGTCAGAAAGAACTGAGGGATCATCCTTTGTGGGTGGCACTAAGAAATAAGAAGGGGATGGTGGCGTTATTGGGGTCGGACTATAGGTCCCCAAACAGTCGACGGGAAATAGAGAAACAAATATGCAGGGAGACTGGGGAGACTTACAGGAGCAATAGGCTTGTCACAGTGGGGGATTTAATTTTCCTAACACACACTGGGACTGACAAAGTGTTAAGGGCTTAGATGGGGTGGAATTTGTTAAATGTGTTCAGGAAAGTTTCCTTAAGCAGTATATAGAGGGTCTTACTCGGGAAGGGGCAACACACAAGCTACTGTTGGGAAGTAGGGCAGGACAGTGGGAAAGCACTTTGGGACCAGTGACCATAGTTCTATTAATTTTAAAATAGTTATGGAAAAGGACAAAACTGGTCCACAGGCTCAAGTTCTAAACTGGGGCAAGATGAATTTTGATGGAATTAGACAGGAGCTTGCAGGGGTTGGTTGGAGCAGTTTGTTTGCAGGCAAAAGGACCTCAGGCAAGTGGGAGGCCTTTAAGAGTGTGATAACTAGAGTTTGAGGTCTATAAGCTCCTGTGAGGGTGAAGGGCAAGGTTGGCAGGATTAGGGAACCCTGGATGACAAGAGATAAAAGGAGAAGGCATGGTTTAGGTACAGGCAGCTGGGATCAAGGGAATCCCTGGAGATATATAGGGAATACAGGAGTTTACTGAAGAGGGAAATCAGGAGAGTGAAAATGTAGCACTAGATAGATTTGGATGAGAAGATTAGGTTGAATCCAAAAAGATTCTTTAAGTATATTAAAGGAAAAAGAATAACTAGAGAGAGAATAGGACCCCTCAAGGACCAAAGGGGACATGTATGTGTGGAACCGCAGGAGATGGGTGAGGTCCTCAATGAATATTTCTCCTCTGTGTTTACCATGGAGAAGGACATGAAGACTTGGGAACTTGGGAACAGTCTATATCACAGTACAGGTGGTGTTGGAAGTACCGGAAATGTACAAAGGTGGATAAATCTCCTGGTCCTGACCAGATATATCCAAGAACTCTTGCAAGAGGCTAGAAAAGAAATTGTGGTGGCCCTGGAAATATATTTGCATCATCTTTAGCCACAGGTGAAGTCCCGGAAGACTGGAGGTGGCGAATGTTGTGCCCTTATTCAAGAAGGACTGCAAAGAAAAACCCTGGGAATTATTGACCAGTAAGCTTAACATCTGTGGTTGGTAAGTTACTTGAGAAGATTCTGAGGGAAAAGATATACACGCATTTGGAAAGACAGGGTTTGATTTGGCTTTGTGCGTGGGAGATCATGCCTCACAATTTTGTTACAATTCTTTGATGAAGTGACCAGGAAGGTTGATGAGGGCAGGGCAGTAGACATGGCCTATATGGATTTCAGTAAAGCCTTTAATAAGGTTCCACATGGTAGGCTGCTCTGAAAGGTTAAATCACATGGAATCCAGGGAGAGCTGGCAAATTGGGTACACAATTGGCTTAATGATAGGAAGCAGAGGGTAACAGTGGAAGGATGCTGGTCAAACTGGAGGCCTGTGACTCGTGGTGTGCCTCAGGCGTCAGTGCTGGGCCCATTGCTGTTTGTTATCTTTATTAATGATTTGGATGAGAATGTACAAGGCATGATTAGTAAGTTTACAGATGACACTAAAGTAGGCGGTATCGTGGACAGTGAGGAAGGTTATCAGAAATTGCAGCAGGGTCTTGATCAGCTGGGGAGGTGGGCTGAGAAATGGCAAATGGAGATTAATATAGATAAGTGTGAGGTGTTGCATTTTGGAAAGTCAAATCAAGTTAGGAGTTTCATGGTGAATGGTAGGGCCTTAAGGAGTGTAGTGGAACAGAGGGACCTTGGAGTTCAGGAGTACGGTTCTCTGAAAGTGGAGTCACAGATAGACAGGGCAGTGAAGAAGGCTTTTGGCACACTGGCCTTCATCAGTCAGGGTATTGAATATATAAGGTAGGAGTTACGTTGGAGTTGTACAGGATGTTGGTGAGGCCGCACTGGGAGTATTGTGTTCAGTTTTGGTCACCTTTGCTATAGGAAGGATGTTATTAAACTGGAAAGAGTGCAGAAAAAATTTACAAGGTTGTTGCCAAGGCTGAAGGGACTGAGTTATAGGGAGTGGTTGGACAAGTTGGGACTTTTTTCATTAGAGTGTAGGAGACTGAGGGGGGGATCTTATAGAAGTGAATAAGATCATGAGAGGCATGGATAGGGTGAATACACTCAGTCTTTTTCCCAGATTTGGGAATCGAGGACTAGAGGGCATCAGTTTAAGGAAAGAGGGGAAAGAATATATGGGAGCCTGAGGGGCAACTTTTTTACACAGAGGGTGGTACGCAAATGGAATAAGCTGCCAGTGGAAGCAGTTGAGGCGGGTACATTAACAACATTTTAAAGGCATTTGAACAAATACATGGAAAGGAAAGGTTTAGAAGGGCATGGGCCAAGTGCAGGGAAATGGGGTTACCATGGATGGACATTTTGTTCAGCATGAACCAGTTTGGGCTGAAGGGCCTGTCTCCGTGCTGTAGGACTCTATGACTCTATGAGTAATTCACTATCTTTCAAGCCAACTCCTTCAATGCTGGGATGTAGCTCACCTAGTTCAGAGGATTTATCACTCTTGACCAAGATAACTTTTCGAGTATTACCTCATGGTGAACTTCTATTCGTTGCTCTGTTTTACGAGTCCTTTCATTGTTGAGGATTTGTTGGAGATTTTCTGCCTCTTCTTCCATGAATACAGACACAAAGGAACTATTGAGCTTCTCCACCACTTCCCTGTTCTTCATCGTAAATTCTCCTGTTCTGACCTGTAATGGGACCACATTTGTCCTAGTCCATCTTTTCCTTTCAACATCCCTAGGGAAGTATTTGTTCAGTCCATCTTCATGTTCCTCATAGGTTTTGTTCATATTTACTTTCTTGGCCATCATTTGCTGCATTTTAAATAGCTCCCAGTCCTCAGGCTTGCTAATGCTGACATTCTAATCAGTCACTTTCTTGGATATAATGCAATATTTAACTTCTTTCATTAGCTACAGTTGATTCACCTTTCCCTTTGGATGTTCAAGTCTGGTATGATCCTTCTTCAGAACTGAAGAACTTTGAAACTCCATTTGAAGAAGAGTCATAGAGTCATGCAGCACAGAAACAGACCGAATGGGCCAATTTATCCATGCCAACCAGGCTCCCAAACTAAACTAGTCTCAGGCTGTAGACTTGCTCACTGGGCCGATGTGTTTGATTGCAGACGTTTCGTCATCCTGCTGGGTAACATCGTCAGTGTGCCTCTGGTGAAGCGTTGGTATTCTGTCCTGTTTGTTAGTTATATGTCTTGGTTTGCTGGGGTGGTTGGCATCACTTCCGGCTCTGTTTCTCTCCCACCCCCCAACCCCTCCCCACCCCACACCCCGCACAACACCAACAGCATCAACAAGGACAGCACCCTGAAACTGCTGGATCTGTGCCTCACAACCCACTTCACCTTCAACGGCCGTATATTCAACCAAATCAACGGAACACCAATGGGATCCCCAAGATCAGGATTGATTGCAGATGCAGTAATGCAAAGGTTAGGAACAAAAACAGATGCTGCCAGACCTGCTGAGCTTTTCCAGCAACTTTGTTTTTGTTCCTGATTTACAGCATCCGCAGTTCTTTCGGATTTTATTATGCAAAGGTTAGAACTGACAGCACTCCCCACTATACACCCCAAACTCTGGGTCCGATATGTAGATGACACCTTCGTGATTATCAAACACACAAGACTAGAAGAAACCCACCGACACATAAACAACAAATCTCACCAGCATAAAATTCACAAAAGAAGGAGAGAACAATAACAGACTACCCTTCCTAGACATAACAGCGGAACGTAAGAACAACGGGGAACTCCAGACTAGCGTATGCAGAAAGACCACACAAACAGACCAGATACTTAATTACTCCAGCAACCATCCCAACAACCATAAACAGAGCTGCATCAGGACATTATTTGAATGAGCCACAACACACTGCAGCAACTTGGAATTGCGCAAAGCGGAACAGGAGCACTTATACAGAGTTTTTAAAAGGAATGGATACCCAAAAAGCACAAGCAGCCATTACCTCTGCGACAGACCACAACAAGAAGACACAACACGGCCAGACTCACTAATCACCCTACTGTACATCAAGGACATATCAGAGATGACCACAAGGCTACTCAGACCCCTCGGTATCAGGGTAGCCCACAAACCAACAATCACCCTGCAACAGCTACTGCCAAATGTAAAGGATCCCATACCCACAACCAATAAAACTAACATAATATACAAAATGCCACGCAAGGACTGAGAGAAACATTACACAGGCCAAACTGGAAGAAAACTGACAATAAGGATACGCAAACACCAACTAGACACTAAGAGACATGACCAGTTCTCACTGGTCTCAATATACACGGACAAAGAAGGACAGGAATTTGACTGGGACAACACATCGATAATAGCACAGTCAAACAGAGACATGCCAGGGAATTCCCGGAGGCCTGGCATTCCAACTGGGACTCCATCAACAAACACACTGAACTGGACCCGATATAGAAACCACTGAGAAACAGAACCGGAAGTGATGCCAACCACCCCAGCAAACCGAGGCACATAAATAACAAGCAGGACAGAACACCAACGCTTCATCTGAGGCGCACTGTCCATGTTACCGAGCAGGGTGACAAAACGTCTACAACCAAACCCATCGGCTCCGCGAGCAAGTCTACAACCTCATCCACAACCCAAGCTACAAACCTTCTACAAATTTAAAACTAGTCGCATTTGCCTGCGTTTGGCCCTAAACCTTTCTTATCCATGTACCTGTCCAAATGTCTTTTAAATGTAACTGTACCTGCATATTTGACTTCCTCTGGCAGTTCATTCCACATACAAACCAACCCATGTGTGAAAAAAATTGCCCCTCAGGTCCCTTTTAAATCTTACTCCTCTCACCTTAAACCTATACCTTGTGGTTTTAAACTCCTCTGCCCTGGGGAAAAGACCTTGGCAATTCACATCATCAATGCCTTTCATGATTTCTACACCGCTACAAGGTCACTTCTCAGCCTCCTACACTCGAGGGAAAAAAGTCCCAGGCTACCCAGCCTTTCCTTATATCTCAAACCCTCCAGTCCTGGCAACATCCTGGTAAATCTTTTCTGAACCCTCTCCAGCTTAATAACATCCTTCCTTTATCAGGGTGACCAGAACTGCACACAGTATTCCAAAAGTGGCCTCATCAGTGCCCTGTACAGCCACAACATGACCTCCAAACTCTATATACTCAACGTTCTGACCAATGAAGGCAAGCATACCCAATGCCTTCTTCACCGTCCTGTCTACCTGCAACTCCACCTTCAAGGAACTATGCACCTGAATACCCAGGTCTACCTGCTGAGTATCTCCAGAAACAGAAAAGGTAGAAGGCATTGGTGGGAGATGTTCACAGAGTGCCACACACTGGTGATAATAAAAATAACAAGATATGACGGGTGTATGTAACAAGGTTGACACAATATCCATAGGGTATCCTCACCGTCATGGAGGATAAATCCTTGGAATGTATACGGGATGGTTTTCTAGGGCAGTACGTTGAGAAACCAGCTGGAGAGTAGGATAGTTTGGATTCAGTATTATGCAATGAAAAAGGGCGAAAATGAACATTTAGGAAAGAGCGAAGGTAGTATGAGAGAATTTTACATGACGTTTGTAGGTGGTGTGTAGCTCAATAAGAAACTAAAGTCCTCAATCTAAGTTTAGGAGTTTAGGAAGGCTCTGAGGGTTAAATCAGCTATGGGCAGATCCGCAACATATACAATGCCTCCTGTATGTTCCTCAGTGAGTCCAACGGAGGCTCCAACCAATCCATATGGTCTTAGAGGAGCTGTAGGTGGACACACCTCATGCAGACAGATGTCAGCGATATTTGACTTCTCCCTTATCTCCCAATCTTGCAGGTAGAGCAGACCACTGCACTAACTGCCATCACTACCCACCTCGAGCAGCTCTTGGATTAAAAGGAAAAGAAGCAAATTACCTTGCCATAACTTAATGTCACTCATCCTCCTCACGAACCCCAATGCTCACCAAAACCCACACTCTGACCTCACAGCTTCTCTCCAAAACGGCTGCTACCACAACAGCTTGCTTAAGGAAGAAGAAAGTTCTACCAGAATCATCCTCAGATACTTCTCACTACCGCTCTCTGTTGGATGCTCTTCCTCCTGTTAAGCACTAGTTCCTCCATGATGCCTTCAGTCATGGTGAGTGAGCTGACTTCTCTCAGAATCCTCACTAACACCCTCTGTTTGTAATGTTCCAACTGTGTCTAAGGAAAGAAATCAAGGAGAGATTTATAAATTGGCAAAAATAGTAACTCTGAGGACGGGAAGTCTTTTCGATTCTGCAAAGAAGGACCAAGAAAAAACTAAAGGAAGGGCAATAGAATAAAAGGATTAGCTAAAGAGAACTGCAACAGATTCTATATGTGTGAAAAGGAAAAGACTGGCAAAGAAACAAATGGGGGACAATTACAGGTGGCAGTCAGGAGAATTTATAATGGACAATATGGAAATGGCAGACAAATACTTTGTATGTGGAAAATTCTAAAAACCTCCGGTAGATAATGAAGGCTCAAGGGACTAATGCAAACAAGAAACTGCAAGTTATTGAGATAATAGAAAATATTACAAGAGAAATTAATGAGACTGAAAGTAAATAAATCCTGTGGAGCAGATGATCTACATCACAGTGAGTGGCCTGAGCTGGCAGCAGACATAGTACATCCTGAATTTTTTGGGGTCTGGAATGATTCCTGCAGAAAGTTAAAAATGTGACTGGGCTATTTAAGAAAGGAGGGAAAGGAAAAACCAGAAACATGGACACATTAGCCTAACATCGATTATTAGGAAAAATCTATAATTGACAACAAAGTGTTGTCCGAAAGCACACTTCAAAATAATGGTAAGATTGAGCAGGGTCAGGATAGATTTCTGAAAAGTAAATCATCTTTAACAAAATGGGTAGAGTTTTGTTTGAAGATGCAGTTTGCAGAATAGATAAAGGGAAACTGATGGATTTGCTACATATAGATTTTCAGAAAGCTTTTGATAATGTCCCACGCAGGAGGTTAGTAAACAAGATTGGAGCATGTGGGATTGAGAACTGCCTAATGGAGAGAAAACACAGTATCAGAATGAAGATGTCATTTCCAGGTTGACAGGATCTGACCAATGGGGTTCTGCAAGGATCAGAGCTTGGATCTCAGCTATTCACAATCTGTAGCAATGTTTGGATGTGGGGATTAAATGTAATATTCACAAGTTTACAGATGACTAGGTGGAAATATGAGTTGTGAGGAGGTTGCAAAGATATTTCAAGGTGATTTGTCGAAGGTCAGTGAGTGACAAAGATTTGGGAAATGGGCTACAATGTGGTGAAATGTGAGGTTGCCCACTTTGATAGGAAAAACAGAAATATAGAGTAGTTCTGAAAGAGTGAGAAGCTAGGAAGTGTCAAACTTGAAAGAGACTTTAGTGTCCATGTTTAGACATTACTGCAAGTGAACCTTCAGGTACAGCAAATAATGATAAAGGTAAATGGTGCATTGGCCTTTATTCTCAGAGGATTGGAGTATAAGTGTAATAGTATTTCATTTGTGGCTGCATGGAGCCTTGGTGAGTATACCTGGATTATTCATAGAATCCCTACAGTGTGGAAGCAGGCCATTTGGCCCATCAATTCCACACTGACCCTCCAGAGAGCATCTCACTCAGACCCACCCTATTCCTGCATTTCCCATAGCCAATCCACCTAATCTTTAGACTGTGGGAGGACACCTATGCAGTAACAGGGAGAATGTCCAAACTCCCCACAGACAGTCGCCCGAGGGTGGAATTGAACTCAGGTTCCTGGTACTGTGAGGCAACAGTGCTAACCACTGAGCCACCGTGCCAACCTATTGTATAGGGTTTTGGTCTCCTTACCTTAGGAAGGGTATAATTGCCACAGAAGGAATGCAAGAAAGGTTTGCAAGACTAATTCCTCGGATGGAACAATTGTTTTATGGAGAAAGATGAAATAGCCTGGTCTTGTGTTGTTACAGTATCTTTGGGAAAATGAGTGATACTCCAGCTCCCTCCTCTGGGGTCATCACTAAAGTTAATGATTCAATCAAATTACCAATTCGATTACCATTCCCCAATTTTCCCATCTGATAGACCCAGTTTATCAGAAAACACTGACCAGGTTCCTGTACCCAGCAGAAAACTACTGTTTCTTGCGTAGAGATCAACTCTAATCAGAGGAAAACAAAATGTGAATTAGTAACAAATCAATGTACTCATTGAAACTCTCCAAAACCCTCTTAAATCCCTAAACGCACAGGCAGACAGATAGATATATTTGAAGAAACAAACATGCAGGTTCTATAAAGGTGGTGAACAAAATACTGGGGATTCACAGTTCAATAGCACCGATCCAATGAGGCGTCCCTTTACCTTCCTAAGGCTGTCTGATTTCTGAGCTTTTTAATTTTTCCAAGTTCTTTGCTGCAGACATGGGGTGGTTACCATTCTTATTGTTCAGTCTCACAATCACTGGTTCCAGGAAACAACCAGCAGCAAATGTACTAACGCCCTTTGCACTGCACTTCGGGTAAACCCCACCTCACGGATAGCTCATGTGGCTCCCCTAGACCCCTCTCCGGGGCAAGTAGGAGGCCCCTGCCCCAACACTGAGTGATGTAAGGAATGAGGTGGGGAAGGGCACAGAAGGGGAGATGTTTGGTGGATGTGGGGGAAGATGTTGGAGGGGGGCTGAATGGCCTCCAGCTGTTGATGAGGTTCTGTTCTCTGGTGTGTGTGCGGTTGGACAGAGGCAGTGAGGGTAGGGGGGAGGGCGGGAATGGGGGTAGGGAGAGGAGGGGGAGGGAAGTGATGGGGAGGGAGATGGAGGGAGGGCAGTGAGGGAGAGAAGGAGGGGAGTGA
>NC_063346.1:1854278-1859139 GCF_021869965.1 Rhincodon typus
CAAGGTACTAATGTGCGTAGAAGACTGGCTATCTGGCAGAAAGCAGAGAGTGGGGATAAAAGGGTCTTTCTCAGGATGGTAGCCAGTGATTAGTGATGTTCCGCAAGGATCGTGTTGAGACCACAACTTTTCACTTTATACATTAATGATTTAAATGAAGGAACTGAGGGCATTCTGGCTAAGTTTCCAGGTGATATAGGTGGAGGGACAGGTAGTATTGAGGAGGTGGGGAGGCTACAGAAGGATTTAGACAGGTTAGGAGAGTGGTGAAGAAATGGCAGATGCATTACAACGTGGGAAAGTGTGAGGTGATGCACTTTGGCAGGAAGAATAAAAGCATAGACTGTTTTCTACATGGGGAGAAAATTCAGAAATCCGAAGTACAAAGGGACTTGGGATTCCTAGTCCAGGATTCTACTAGGGTTTACCATACTCCCTAGGGACCAACCGTTCATTATGCACATCCTCTCTTATTTGACCTCCCAAAATGCATCACCTCACACTTATTGGGATTAAATTCCATCTGCCATTGCATGGCCCAATTTACCAGCTGATCAATATCAGATTGTAGCCTGAGACCGTCCTCTTCACCATCAAGAACACCCTAATTTTCATGTCATCTGCAAATGTACTAATTATACCTTCTACATTCATGTAGTGATTGGAACCAGGTGGACCTCTGACTACAAGGTTCTTGACTGGGGCTGTTAACCTAGGCCAATCAGGAAAGCCTTGACTGACCAAATATAACCGGGAGATTAGAATCTTCTCAGTTGAGGACAGACTTTCAGCTGGCTGGCCACAGCCAGTGTACTGTGCACTAGTAAATAAAGGGTGACTTGGTGACGGGATACCGCCCTCCATGCAGTTATTTCAATTCACATCCAAGTTGCAAATGTACATTACAAGCTGAAAGGGTCCCAGCACTGATCCCTGTGGCACACCACTGGTAAAAGGCTTCCAATCACAGAAACAGCCCTCTGCCATTACCGTTCGCCTCCTATTTGCAAGCCAGTTTTGGATCCAGTTTGCCAACTTGTCTTGGATCCTATGGGCTCTTATCTTTTGGACTAGCTTACCATGTAGGACTTTGTCAACAGCCTTGCTGTAATCCATGTAAACCACATTAACTGCACTACTCTCATTAAGATTTTAGCCAGCTTTTAAAAAAACGCAATCAATTATTCAGACAGGATCTCCTTCCAACAAATTAATGCTGACTATCCTTGATCAATCCCTGTCTTTCCAAGTGTTGATTAACCTTGTCCCTTAGAATGTTTCCAAAAATTTCACCACCACTGACGTCAGACTAACTGCTTTGTAATTACCTGGCCTATCCCTGCTGCGCTTCTTGAACAAAGGAAACACATTACCTGTCCTGTATTTATCTAGCATTTCACCTGTGACCAGCGAAGTATTAAATATCTCTGCCAGGGCCCCAGCAATCTCCTCCCTTGCCTCCCGTAGCAGCTGGGGATACATTTCATCAGGCCCTGGGGATTTATACATCTATATGGCAACTAAAAACCAAATATCTCCTAAATAATTTTGAAATGTTCGAGAATCTCACCATCCCAACTGATATCTCTGGCTACAACACTTTTCTCCTCTGTGAATACAGATGAGAAATACTCATTTAAGATCTCACCATGTCCTTTGCCTCCATGCACACGTTGCCCCTTTGGTCTCTAATAGGCCTCACCCATTCCCTGGTAATCTTCTTACTCTTAACATACCTATTTAATACCTTGGAGATTTCCTTAATCCTGTCTGCTAAAGATATCTTGTGGCCCCCTCTTGCTCTCCTGATATTTTTTTAAGCACCCCCCCTACACTCTATACTTTTGCAGGGCCTTTCCTGTTTATAAGGTGCTGTACTTGACGTATGCTTCCTCCTTCTTTCTTTATCAAACTCTCGGGATCCCTTGACATCCAGGGTCCCCTGGACTTGCTGCTGTTACTATTCACTTTTAGAGGAACACCCTGGCCCTGAATTCTTACTGTACAACTTTTATAAAACGTCCCGCTTTCCAAATGTAAACTTACCTGCAAGTAGCTGCTCCCAGTCTATATTTGCCAGATCCTGTCTATTGATATTGAAATTGGCTTCCCTCCAATTTAAACATTAACTTCTGCACTACCCTTATCCATTTCTGTAATGACCTTGAAACTTACAAGAGTTATGGTCACTATTCCCAATATGTTTTCCCACTGACGCTTACCATTTCACTAGCTTCATTCCCTGGGATTAGGTCTAGCGCTGCCCTGTCTCTAGTAGGACTATCTACATACACTCTCCTGGGTGCACTCAAAAATTCCACCCCATCTAATTCTTTCACACTAAGATGATCCAGTTAATGTTAGCAGAGTTGAAATCCCCTAAAAATAAACCCTGCATGTCTCACATCTTTGTGATTTGTCTACATAGCTGCTCCTCTATCTCTATCCCTCTGACTGTTGGGAGGCCCACAGTATAATCCCCGAAAAGTAATCAGCTTTTCTTATTTCTGAGCTATACCCAGATGGCCTTATTTGAAGAAGTTTCTAGGACATCCTCCCTGCAGTGATCATTCATTACTGCAGAGATAGTTTCCTTTATCAATAATACAATACTCCCACTTCTGTTATATATTCCCCCTATCATGGCATGGGACAGTGGTTAGCACTGCTGTCACTGAGCACTGGAGACCCAGGTGTGATTCTAGCCTTGCGTGTCTGTCTACATGGAGTTTTGATGTGGAGGTGCTGGTGTCAGACAGGGGAGGGCAAAGTCAGAAATCACACGCCACCAGGTTATAGTCCAACAGGTTTATTTGAAATCACAAGCTTTCGCAGCACTGCCCCTTACTATTCAGCTGTTGACACTTTACTCACACCATCTGACACTATTGATCACCTGCAGGGATTTATTATTCAACACTCCGCTCACACCGTTTACATGGTCTTTTGACCTTTCTGTCTATAAATTCTGTGTCTGTGTGCTTCTTTCTCACTTTACCACACAAAGGGGCTGTGCTCCAAAAGCTTGTGATTTCAAATGTCAGACTATAGCCTGGTGATGTGTGATTTCTGACTACACGGAGTTTGTATACTCTCCCCATGTCTGCGTGAGTTTCCTCCTGCAGTCTGCAGAGGTGCAGGTTAGATGGGTTGGTCGTGCTGACTTCCCCTGTAGTGTTGAGGGATGTGCAGTGGAGGTGAATGGTATATGCAGGGTTACAGGGATAGGGTGAGGGCTGTGGGTCTGGGTGGGATGTTCCTCAGAGTGTCATTAATAGTCTCGACTTGCACTCTAGGGATTCTATGATTCTGTCCCACCTGAAATTTCTATACCTTGTGACATTCAGCTGCCTGCGTTATGCTTCCTTCACCCAAGTCTGTGGCTGCAATGATATCATGTTCCCATGTGCTGAACAACATTCTTAAGTTCATTCACCTTGCCAGTCAAGCTCTTTGTATTAAAACGGATGCAATTTAGCTTTCCAGGCATCCCATGTATCTTATCCTGGCCATGTCCTCTCTGCCTGTTGGACTGTCCTAGCATTCCTTGTGCCCAACTTTACCCATCCCCCCCACCATATGAGTTCAAAACCTCCTCTGCAGCATGACCAAATTTCCCAGTGAGGATATTGCACTGGCCCCAACTACCCCAGAAACTATTACAATGATCCGAAAATCCAAAACCCTCGCTTGTACACCATCCCTTTAGCCACATGTTCATCCGACTTATCTTCCTATTCCTACACTCAGCAACACGTACAACTGGAATTAATCTGAAGATTACAGCATTAGTACATCTTTTTTAATCTTCTACCTAATTCTAAATTCCTGTTGCAGGACCTCACTTTTTTTTATTCCACGCTGTTGGTACCAATAGGTTGGTAACATTGTTAAGAAAATGTGTGACCATAAATTGATCAACATTGTAAAAGTGTTCAGATGCATTAGAGCAATAAATCCAATGGATAAGGTGCTCTTCTGCATTCAACATTACTTAGACTCAGATTGTAATGTATCAGTAACAAAGAAAAAGTTGCTGGAAAAGCTCAGCAGGTCTGGCACCATCTGTGAAGGAGAAAACAGAGTTAACGTTTCAGTTCCGGTGACCCTTCCTCAGAACTGATGGTGGCTGGGAAAACGTCAGTTTATATGCAGAAAATAGGGAGGTGGGTGGGGTAGGGAGTATACGATAGGATGGAGACCAAAGAGAGAGAAAGACAGTTGGACAGATGTGTCAGTGTCTACTAGTGATTCAATCTTTTCTTTGACTGATACTCTGACACCACAAACGTGTTTAGTTCTTCAGCACTGTGTGTGTGTGTAGCTGTCAAGGGCACTTTCTGAGCATTTTTTCTGATTGACCTCAGTGGATGAGGAGTAGTGAGGGGTGAGAGCAAGAATGTTTATCATTCATTTACAGAGCTGGGAACACACATTTCACTTGTCATCCACAGTTTGGACATCTCAATGTGACCCATATCCATGTGTTACTTCGGAAGGTGTAGTGTTGCCAGTTACAGTTTAAACAAGTTGCAGACAGAAAACTCCGACCAGAATGTTATGAATGAATTTGCCCAGGTGTCCCACAATACCGAAGCGGTCAAATCAATAAACACAAGACAGTATCAAAGTAAAACATTCTCACTTTATTAGGAACAAAATTACAATAATCTTTGATACTAAACATACTATCCCTAATCCTATTTGACCCGTTATATTTACAATATTTCCACAGTCTCTTGTGAATTTATGCAGTCACGCTCTCTGCGTCTCTGTCTCTGTGAAGCTGCTTTCTCCCTCTCTCTCTCTCTCTGTCTCTGTCTGTCTCTGTCTCTGGGTCTACAAAGCTGCATTCTGTCTC
>NC_063346.1:1859149-1918735 GCF_021869965.1 Rhincodon typus
TGGGTCTACAAAGCTGCATTCTGTCTCCCTCTCTCTCTCTCTCTCTGGATGGTCAGCGGGTCTTTGCCTCTTGCCACGCTGGTCTCCTTGGAAGGCCTCAGGTAATTCGAGATTCTGACAGCAGTTCCAAAAGAGAGATGATGTGGAGAAGCTGGTGTTGGACTGGGGTGGACAAGGTCAGAAGTCACACGACACCAGGTTATAATCCAACAGGTTTATCTGAAATCACAAGCTTCCAGAGCCTGAGGTTCTAAGGAAGGGTCACCGGACCCGAAACGTTAACTCTGTTTTCTCCTCCACAGATGCTGCCAGACCTGCTGAGCTTTTCCAGCAACTTTGTTTTTTGTTTTCTTTCGGAGCCTCACTCCTCCTTCAGCTGTCAGTGAGAGGGGTAGTATCCAACCCAGAATTTATAAGTAAAAGATCAAAGGGTCAAACCACTGATGAGGATGTATTAAACAAACCTAAGATGCTGTTAAATCTTTAATCATTTAGAAGGTTTTAATTGATTAATATGTAAATGTAAAACCCGAATTCCTTTCAAGTCACTGTCCTGAAAGAACTAAAGGTTTTATCAGTGAAAAGAAGAGATGACATTTTGGGTAAGACAATGCATGTTAGATGTGAGGCCTTGTTTAGAACCTGTTTGTGTTTTGGTTTGGAGTCAGACTGGTTTTATTTCTAAAGTGGGAATTTATAAATTGTCACATTGACTGACTGTCTATAAATTGTGCAGATTTTGAACAAAATCGAATGTATCTGCAAATACAAATTCACCCCATAGATTCACGTGTGTTTGTGCGTATGAGAGAGGGAATGTGTGTACGAGAGAGAGAGAAATAGAGAGACAGTATGTCTGTGAGAGAAAAAGAGAGAGAGTGTGTGTGTGTGTGTGTGTGTGTGTGTGTTTGTGTGTGTGTGTGTGTGTGTGTGTGTGTGTGTGTGTGAGAGAGAGAGAGTGTATAGTATAGTGGGGTCACCTGTAGTGCGACATGAACCCAAGATCCTGGTTGAGACCGTCCTCATGAGTACCGAACTTGCCAATCAGCCTCTGCTCAGTGACTCTGTGTTGTTGTGTATCCCGAAGTTCGCCTTGGAGAACGTTTACCCGAAGATCTGAGGCCAAATGTCCTTGAACACTTGCGAGGCTCCGAAAGCTTGCGTTTTCAAATAAACCTGTTGGACTTTAACCTGGTGTCGTGTGATTTCTGACCTTGTGCAGAGGAACTGTTGCCTTTACATTATGCTAACGTCATTAGCACATGGATAAGAGATAACAAGGTGTAGAGCTGGATGAACACAGCAGGCCAAGCAGCATCAGAGGAACAGGAAAGCTGATGTTTCGGGCCTAGACCCTTCTTCAGAAATTAGCACATGGATGCTGTGTTTGCACTGTCTGGTGTGTGGGTTTTGTGATTTCAGTGTTTTGCTTGGCCAATGTACCCAGCATCCCTTGCTGTTTGGCCAAGTTAGCAATCTATCTGTGTTTCAACAGCCAGGAGGCTACTACAGTAACCACGGCTATAACACGGAAAGTAAGTTTGTGCACAGGTAGATCCCACAAACAGAATTCCTTTTTGACAGCTCTCATTCAGATTTAAAACCACTGCCCTCTTACTCTGTGCTATGAGGTAAGAGGCAGGATGACAGGAGAATTACAGCCCTCGCTATGTGCTCCTCATGACCTCTGAATGGTTATACTCTTGTGATCAGAGCTTTTAAAGTTCACAGCTGACAGTCATACCAAGATGCAATTATTCACTCAGTCCGTTCACCTACCGATCAGCCCCTGACCTTGCTCCACTCACAGGTTGTATTTACAAAGGTCTGAGATTGGTAGACCTGGTAAGAGATGAGCATCAAGCCCCCTCCCCCATTACACACACAGTACCTCACACTCCCCTTCCCCATTACACACAGTCCCTCACACACCCCTCTCCCCCATTACACACACAGTCCCGTGCACACCTCCCTCCCCATTACACACACAGTCCCTCACACACCCCTCTCCCCCATTACACACACAGTCCCTCACACACACCCCTCCCCCATTACACACACAGTACCTCACACCCCCCTTCCCCATTACACACACAGCCCCTCCCACCGCCCCCTCACCCATTACACACACAGTCCCCTCCCCCATTACACACACAGTCCCGCGCACACCCCCCTCCCCCATTACGCACACAGTCCCTCCACAGCTCTCTGTAGTAAAGAATTGCACAGGTTGACCACATGTGAATGGAGAAAGGTAAGGCCATCATTTGATGCCCATCCCGAATTGGTCTCAAACTGAGTGCTTTGCTCGGCCATTTAAGAATTAACCATTTATCTCTTTCAGCATCTCCTCTTCCTCATCTCCGAACTCGGAGAAACTCCGTCTTGCTTTCATCTTCCAGTACACACCAACCTCACATGCACCATCTCCTCCCACTCTCCCACCCGCTGCTCAGAGCTGGTCTCTCTAACACACCCCGCCCCACCCCACCCGAGGCCCTATTCCCTCCCTCACTCCCTCCCACCCACATCACCCAGACACCCAAAGCCCCAAACCCCAAACCCCAAACCAAAGAGATGCACAGCATGGACTCAGACTCTTCGCTCCAACCTGTCTGCACTGACCAGGTATCTTACAGAATCCCACAGCATGGAAACAGGCCATTCGGCCCAGCAGGCCCACATTAACTCTCTGAAGAGCATCCCACTTGGACCCATCCCCCTACCCTATCCCTGCATTTCCCATTGCTACCGTAACTGGCCTGCACATTCCTGAACACTACGGGCAATTTAGCACGGCCAGATCACCTAACCTGCACATCTTTGGACTGTGGGACGAAACCCACACAGACACAAGGAGAATGTGCAAACTTCACACAGACAGTCGCCCGAGGGTGGAATCGAACCCGGGTCCCTGGTGCTGTGAGGCAGCAGTGCTAACCACTGAGCCACTGTGCCTCCCTAAATTAATCTAGTCCCATTAACCAGCATTTGGCCCATATCCCTCAAAACCCTTTGAATCATATACCCATCCAGATGCCTTTTAAATGTTGTAATGTACCAGCCTTCACCATTTCCTCTGGCAGCTCATTCCATACACGCACCACCCTCTGTGTGAAAAAGTTACCCCTCAGGTCCCTTTTAAATCTTTCCCCTCTCACCTTAAACCTATTACCTCGAGTTTTGGACTCCCCTATCCCAGGGAAAAGAGCTTGCCTATTCACCTCTATGCCCCTCATGATTTTATAAACTTCTATAAGGTCACCCCTCAGCTCCCATCCTCAGGATCTTCCTCTGACTGAGTACTGCCTTCACTCATCACATTTCCCAGTCCTCAACAGTATCGAACACTGGGCTCAGGGCTCAGTCTCCCACCAAAATGAGGAGAAGTTATGGTCAGAAGCTGAGCAGGGATCTGAGCAAAGCCCCTCCCAGTGGTCAATGTTGGGATGGAGGGTAATTGCGCAGTGTCACCGGGGGGTGAGGGGCTTTGCTGCTATACCTGGGGCAGGATGGTTTGTCTTTGGGAAGAGCTGGGGCACATCTACAAAATGGAGAACTTCCTGAGCTCTTGTGAAATGTGGCTGAGTGTCGTGTTGAAAGCGGGTCTGAGCTTGGAGCTTGTGTCACAGCCCAGTGTGAGAGAACCTTCTGGGTTGTAGGCCCAATCCCCATGTGTTTTACTGAAGGAGGGGAAATGGGATGAATCAAACCAGTAACTGTGTCAGAACAACCTGTTCCTGCCTAAAGTCTAAAACTTGTGGTCAAAGGCCTTGATGTCGTCATTGTATTCAGAAAAAGTAACAGATGTTTCCGGCCCAGCATAACGCTGCAATGTCTGAACAGGCGAAGATAGAAACAACAGGAGTGAGGGAGCGCAGAAGGGAGAGGGAGAGATGGGGTGGAGTTGTTAGCGGACAAGGAAGAGAACAGAAGAAATGAGAGGGGGACGAAGAGGAGAGGAGGATATGGGAAGAGAGGGAGAGAAACCAGGGCAGGAGAACAAGAGCGATGGGACAAGAGAATGGCAAAAGAGGGGAAGGTAAGAAAATAAGGAGAGAAGAGAAAGAAGGATAGAAAGAGAGAGAAAGTGAGGGGAAAAGAAAGCAAAAGACACAGGCCAGAAAGAGACAGTGAGCGAGAGAGTGGGAAAAGACATATAGGGTAAGCGAGAATGTGATACAGATAGAGGAGCAAAGTGAATGAACAGGGTACACTGGGAAAAATAGAGGCTGATTGAGAAGATGGGAGGAGACAGACAATGAGGGTTAAGGTATGGACCCGAGGGGAAAGTCAATGAGGTGCTTGAGCAAACTGACATTGGGAAGGGCAAGGTGTTGGAGGTTTTGGCAGGTTGAAAGGTGGATACATCTCCAGGTCCAGATGAATTATGTCCCAAGTTGCTGTGGTAGGCAAGAGAGGGGGTCACAGGACACTGACCCAAATTTTTAATTCCTCTCCGCAGGAGACGTGTCAAAGGATTGGAGAACAGCTAATGCGTTTCCAATATTTAAAATGTAATTAAAAAGGGTTGTAGAGCTGTAGAGAACTACAGACCAGTGAGCCTGACATCAGTAAAAGGGAAACTTTTGGAGAAAATTCTGAAGGAGATCATCTATCTCCACTTAGAGAGGCAAGGCTTGATCAGGGATAGTCAGAATGGCTTCACCAGAGGGATAGCATTTTTTGAAGAAGTGACCAGATGCATAGATGAGGGTCATGCATTTGATGTAGTTTATATGGATTTCAGCAAAATCTTCGACAAGGTCCCACATTAGAGACTGATAAAGAAGTCAAATGCACATGGGATACAGGGCAAGACTGGCTCAGTTGTAGGAGACAGAAGTTGCTGACAGAAGACTGCTTTACTGACTGGAAGCCAGTGTGCAGTGGGGTACGCAGGGACCAGTGCTGGGTCCTCTATTATTCAGCATTTGTAGAAATGACGTAGCTGACTGCGTGGGGGCTTCAGTTTAGTAAATTTGTGGATGATGCAAGGATTAGCTGGTGGTTGACAGTGAGGTCGAGTGTCTTAGGCTACAAGAAGATATGAACAGAATAGTCACATGGGAGATAAGTGGCAGTTGGAATTTAACCCTGAAAAGTGTTACGTGGTACACTTTGGAAGGAGTAATTTGACGAGAAGCTGTTCAATGAATTATATGACACTGGGAGGTTCTATGGAACAAAGGGCTCTTGGCGCGTTTGTCCATGGATCTCTGAAGGTGGTAGGGCATGAAAAAGGCATATGGACACATGCCTTTATCAATCGAGGCATAGATTACAAAAGTAGGGAAGTCATGTTGGAGCTATATAGAAGTTTGTTCAGGCCACAGCTGGAGTACTGTGTACATTTCTGGTCACCGCACTATAGGAAGGATGTGATTGCACTGGAGGGGATGTGGAGGGGATTCACCAGGATGTAAGTTATGATGAAAGGTTGGATAGGCTGGAGTTGTTTCTGTTTCAGCAGCAATGCCTGAGGGACGATCTGACTGAGGTGTATTGGTTTATGAGGGACATGGACAGAGTGGATAAGGAACAGCTGTTCCCCTTGGTTGAAAGGTCAGACAAGAGGGGACATGGGTTCAAGGTGAGGAGTTGAAGGTTTAGAGGGGATGTGAGGAAAAGCTTTTTTACCAGAGCATGGTAACAGACTGGAATCTGCTGCCTAGGAGGGTGGTGGTAGTGAATTGCCTCAGATCCTTTAAAAAGTACCTGGATGAACATTTGGCATGTCATAACATTCAAGGCTATGGGCCAAGTGCAGGTGAATGGGATTAGGCTAAAGGTCAGGTGTTTCTCACATGTCAATGCAGAACCGATGGGCTGAAGGGCCTCCTCGGCACTGTACGATTCTATGGAAGAGAGGAAGGGAGAATGAACAAGAGTGAAAGAGGAAGAGAGTGGGAGAGAGAGAGAGATGAAGGGGGGATGAAATGATAAAAAAGTAAGGATGTTGGGGAGGGGGGGTGTGGAGAAGGAGAATTGGAGACGTCATCTTTTGAATGAAGCACTAATGTGAGGCCAGGCCTCTAGCTGGATGTAAAGATCCCATGTCTGTGATAAGGAAACCAGCTGTCACAAGCCTCCAGGCCAATATTGCACACTCTACAACACTCTCCAAACAGACAAAGCAATGATTGCAGTGTGTGGGATCGCACTGTACACAGTCTGGCTGCCTCTTTATACATCGATCCCCACATGGCAGCACAGTGTGAGGAGTTTTGGGGTTCCCTGGGGGATTCTATTGGAGCTGAACCCTGACCTCAGAGCGTCCACCGATGCAGCTGGCCCTGCTGAGCATTTCCAGAATGTTCTACTGTTTTTTTCAGACTTAGAGCTGCTGTAGTATTTTGCTTTGGTATTTGTCAAATCAGTTTTACCTCTAACTTGTGATTGTTGAAGTGAGACTTCATCTTGTCCTGGACTAAGATCATAGAGCCATCGAGTTTTTACGGGACAGAAAGACTGTCTTCATGTCATGAGGGGAACGCTGTTAATGTAGAGAATATGGATTCTCAGAAGGTGTCTGATACAGTGCCACACGACAGACTTTCCTGTGAGGAAGGTTCTAGGGCATGGTACAAAAGGGACAGTAGCTACGTCGATAGAAAATTAGCTGATTGATAGGAAACAAATAAAAAACAAAGAGCAAAAAAAATTACAGCACAGGAACAGGCCCTTCGGCCCTCCAAGCCTGCACTGACACGCTGCCCATCACAACTAAAACCCCCTACCCTTCCAGGGACCGTATTCCTCTATTCCCATCCTATTTATGTATTTGTCAAAACGCCCTTTAGAAGTCACAATAGTGTCTGCTTCCACTACCTCCCCCGGCAGCAAGTTCCAGGCGCCCACCACCCTCTGTGTAAAAAACTTGCCTTATACATCACCTTTAAACCTTGCCCCTTGCACTTTAAACACATGGCCCCTGGTAACTGACTCTTCCACCCTGGGAAAAAACTTCTGACTGTCCAGTCTGTCCATGCCCTTCATAATCTTGTAGACCTCTATCAGGTCCCCCCTCAACCTCCGTCGTTCCAGTGAGAACAACCCAAGTTTCTCCAACCTCTCCTCCTAGCTAATGCCCTCCATACCAGGCAACATCCTGGTAAATCTTTTCTGTACCTTCTCCAAAGCTACCACATCCTTCTGGTAGTGTGGCAACCATAATTGAACACAATATTCCAAATGCAGCCTAACTAAGGTTCTATAAAGCTGCAACATCACCTGCCAATTTTTAAACTCAATGCCCCAGCCGATGAAGGCAACCATGCCATATGCCTGTTGACTACCTTTTCCACCTGCGTTGCCACTTTCAGTGACCTGTGTACCTGTATACCCAGATCCCTCTGCCTTCTGTACTCTTAAGGGTTCTGCCATTAACTGTATACTTAGACCTTCCGAAATGCATTACCTCACATTTTTCCGGATTAAACTCCATCTGCCATCTCTCTACCCAAGTCACCAACTGATCTATATCCTGCTGTATCCTTTGACGGTCCTCATCGCTATCCGCAATTCCACCAACCTTTGTGTCATCGGCAAACTTACTAATCAGACCAGTTATATTGTCCTCCAAATCATTTATAGATATTACAAACAGCAAAGTTCCCAACACTGATCCATGAGGAATGCTCAGTGAGTGACACTCAATGGATATTTTTCAAGCTGGAGGAAGGTTTGCTGTGGAGTTGCCCAGGGGTCAGTATTGGGACCATTGCTTTTCCTGATGTATATTAACGATCTGGATCTTGTCATGCAGGGGATAATTCCAAAGTTTGCAGATGGCCCTAAACTGGGAAGAATTGTAAACTGTGAGAAGGACAATGTGAGCTCCAAAAGGACATCGCCAAATTGGTGGAATGGGCAGGTAGGTGGTAGGTGAGGCTTATGCGGAGAAGTGTGAGGCAATGCACTTTGTCTTGGGATGTTCACCTTACCAATACAAAATAGGGATTAAATTCTAAAGGTGTGGGTGCAGGAGCAGAAGGAGCTGTGTGTATAAGTGCACAGATCAGGTAGGGTAGGTAGAGACAGCAGTTAATAAAACATACAGAGTCCTTGGCTTTATTAATGGGGCATTGAGTACAAGGGCAAGGAAGTGATGTTAAATGTGTATAAGACAGTAGTTAGACCTGAGGTTCTGAGGAAGGGCCACCGGACCAGAAACGTTAAGTCTGTTTTTCCCTTCACAGATGCTGCCAGACCTGC
The DNA here is from genome assembly GCF_021869965.1 of Rhincodon typus. Taxonomy (NCBI): domain Eukaryota; kingdom Metazoa; phylum Chordata; class Chondrichthyes; order Orectolobiformes; family Rhincodontidae; genus Rhincodon; species Rhincodon typus. The sequence continues at coordinate 1,867,367 of NC_063346.1, forward strand.
TGAGCTTTTCCAGCAACTTTGTTTTTGTTATTGTTAGACCTCAGCTGGAGTATTGTGTTCAGTTCTGGGTGTCACAATATAGGGAAGATGTGAATGTATCAGAGAGAGTATAGACGTGATTTACAAGAATGGTCTCAGGAGTGATGAGGATAGATTGAACAAGTTGGGACTGTTCTTCTTGGAGAGAAAAAGGCTGAGAGGAGATTGGAGAGAGGTTTTTCAAAATCATGATTGGGCTGGAGAGAGTAGACAGGAAGAGATTGTTTCTGCTTGTAAAAGGAACAAGAACAAGACGTCCGTGGATTTAAAGCGTTGTGCAAAAGATGCAAGGGTGATGTGGGAAGAAACTCCCCACCCAGCGAGTAGTTTGGGTTTGGAACGCACTGCCTGTAAATGTGGTGGAGGCAGCTTCAAATGAGGCATTCAAGAGGTAATTGGATGATTATTTGGACAGAAATAGAGTACAGGGATATGGGGAAAAGGCAGGAGATTGGCTCTGGGTATTTATGTTTATTTGAAGAGCTGGTGCAGGCATGATGGGCCGAAGGGCCTCTTTGACAAGGGGGAACCAGCGGATGTGCTTTTCCTTGGGCTTTCAGAAGGCATTCTATGAGGTCCTACATAAGAGATGAGCATGTATGATTAAAGTACATGGAATTGGGGGGTAGTGTAGTGAGATGGACTGAGATCTGCTTAGCAGATGGGAAATGAAGGGTAGGAATAAACTGGTCTTTATCTGAATGGTCGGCAGTGATGTGTGCTGTTCTGCAGGGATTGGTACTAGGACCCCAGCTATTCACAATATACATTAATCATTTAAAGGAGGGAACTAAATGCAATATCTCCAAGTTTGCAGATGACACCAAGCTGGGTGGGAGGGTGAGCTGTGAGGACGATGCAGAGATGCTTCAGTGTGATTTGGACAGGCTGCATGAGGGGGCAGATGTTTAGCAGATGCAGTATAATGTGGATAAAAGGGAGTGTATCCATTTTGGGAGCAAAAACAGGAAGATGGTTTATTAACAAAAACAGAAATTGCTGGAGAAACTCAGTAGGTTTGACAACATCTGTGGAGAGAGAAACTGAGTTCCTGTTACAGCTCAGGTGACCCTTCTTCAGAACTAGACTTGAAACATGAACTCAGTTTCTCTCTCCACAGATGCTGTCAAACCTGCTGAGTTTCTCCAGCAATTTCTGTTTTCTTCAGACCTCCAGCACCTACAAATTTTTTGTTCTATTTTAAGGCAGATTATTATCTGAATGGCAATAGATTGGGAGAAGGGGAGGTGCAATGAGAGTGGGATATCCTTGTATACTAATCAGTGAATGTGAGTGTGCAGATGCAGCAGGCGGGGAAGATGATAAATGCTATGTTGGCCTTCACAGTGAGGGAATTCAAGCACAGGAGCAGGGAGGTCTTGCTTCAATTATACAGGGCCTTGGTGAGACCGTGCCTGGAGTATTGTGCGCGGTTTTGGTCTCCTGATCTGAGGAAGGATGGTCTGGCGATGGAGGAAGTGCAGCAAAAGTTTACCAGACTGATTCCTTGGATGGTGGGACTATCTATTACCCACCTCATCCCCATTACCCTGTTCCCCACTGGGAATCAGAAATCTATCAATCTCTATGTTAAACATACTCAAACACTGAGCTTCCTCACTTTCTGAAGAAGGGTCCTGACCCAAATTGTCAGCTTTCCTGCTCCTCTGATGCTGCCTGACCTGCTGTGTTCATCCAGCTCCACACTGTGTTATCTCTGACTCCAGCATCGGCAGTTCTTGCTATCACTAAGGAGAAGGTGCTGGGGAAGCTGAAAGGTCTGAAGGCAGATAAATCACCCGGACAGGATGGAGTACACCCCAGAGTTCTGAAGGAGACAGCTAAGGATATTGTAGAGATGTTGGTGATCTTTCAGGAATCACTGGAGTCAGGCAGTGTCGCAAACGACTGGAAAATGGCTAATATAACACCACTGTATAAGAAGGAAGGGAGGCAGAAGACAAGAAACTTTAGGCTGGTTAGCCTGAAATTGGTTGTTGCTAAGATTTTAAGAGTCTATTATTAAGAATAAGATTGTAGAGTACTTGGAAGTACATGGTAAAATAGGGCTGAGTCAGCACAGCTTCATCAAGAGGAGGTCATGCCTAACAAATCTGGTAGAATTCTTTGAGGATCGGGGGCAGGTTTGACAAAGGAGAGCCAGTGGACGTGATCTGTTTGAATTTCCAGAAGGCCTTTGACAAGATGCTGCAGAAGACGCTGCTAAGTAAGAGCCCATGGCATTAGGGGCAAGGAACTGGCGTGGATAGAGGATTGGCTGACTGGCAGAAGGCAGAGAGTAGGGATAAAGGGGTCTTTCTCAGGATGGCAGACGGGTATTAGTGGAGTTCCACAGGGGTCCATGTTGGGACCACAACTATTCATGTTATATATTAATGATCTGGATAAAGGAAATGAGGGCATTATTGCTAAGTTTGCAGATGACACAAAGATAGGTGGAGGGACAGGTAGTGTTGAGGAAGTGGGGAGGCAGTAGGAGGACTTGGACAGGCTGGGAGAGAGGGCAAAGAAGTGGCAGATGGAATATAAGGTGGTAAAGTGTGAGGTTATGCAGTTTGGTAGGAAGAATAGAGGGATAGAATATTTCCTAAACGGGGAAAGGCTTCAGAAATCAGAAGCATAAAGGGATTTGGGAGTTCTAGTTCAAGTTTCTCTTGAGGTTAAAATGCAGGTTCGGATGGCATTTAGGAAGGCAAGTGAAATGTTAGCATTCATTTTGAGAAGGCTAGAGTACAAGAGCAGGGATGTACTGCTGAGGCTGTAGAAGGCTCTGACAAGACCATGTTTGGAATATTGTGAGCAGTTTTGAGTCCCATATCTAATGAAGGATGTGCTGGCCTTGGAGGGGGTTCAAAGGAGATTTACAAGAATGTTCCTGGGAATGAAGGGCTTGTCATATGAGGAGCAGTCACGGACTGGGTCTGTACTTGATGGAGTTTAGAAGGATGAGGGGTGATGTGATTGAAACTTGCAGAACACTGAGAGGCCTGGATAGAGTGGACATGGAGAAGATGTTTCCAATAGTAGGAGAGACTAGAACCTAAGGGCACAGCCTCAGGGTGAAAGGATGACCCTTTCGAATTGAGAGGAGGAGGAATTTCTTCAGCCAGAGGCTGGTGAATCTGTGGAACTCATTGACACAGACGGCTGTGGAGGGCAAGTCATTGAGTGTCTTTAAGACAGAGATAGATAGGTTTTTGATTAGTAAGGGGAGCAAGGGTTACAGGGAAAATGCAGGAGAATGGGGTTGAGAAACATATCAGCCATAATTGAATGGGCTGAATGGCCTCATTCTGCTCTTATTTGTCTAACTCAGTCCCTTGTTCCCATATTCTCCAATATCCTTTGATTCCATTAGCCCTCAAAACTATATCAAATACCTTCCTGAAAACATGCAATGTTTTGGTTTCAACCACTTCCTGTAGCAGTGAATTCCACAGGTTCATCACTCTCTGGGTGAAGAAATGTCTCCTCATCTCAGTCCTAAAAGGCCTACCCCATATCCTTAACCTGTGACCCCTGGTTCTGGACTCTCAGGTCATCAGGAACATCCTTCCTGTGTTGACCCTGTCTAGTCTTGTTAGAATTTTATAGGTTGCTGAGAGATCCCTCTCATTCTTCTAAACCCTTGTGAATATAGTCCTGACTGATCCAGACCCTCCCTTTGCCCAGATCATTAGTGTATAACGTGAATAGTTATGGTCCCAACACTGACCCCTGTGGAACTCCACTAGTCTCTGTGCTCTCCCTGACTGTATTGAATGTAGGGTTAGGCTTGATGGGCTGAATGGCCTACTCCTGTTCCTGTGAGACAGAGGGACAAAGTAATGAAGTGTGGGGTTGTGGGGTTTAAATTGGAAGAAGTTACAGAGAAACAGGAGTTTAAATGAGGATCATTAAAATTGCTGAACGTCACAATATGATTAGTTTTATATCCTGTGGGAAATTTGCTGTCTCACTGATTGTTGACTTGAAACTGAATCAAATAACAACTTCATTTCAGTTCATTCCACCTCCTTAAACTGTGAACTTCTTCTATTATTGCAAAACAATATCTTACCCAATTCAGAGATAGTAAGAACTGCCGATGCTGGAGTCAGAGATAACACAGTGTGGACCTGGATGAACACAGCAGGCCAAGCAGCATCAGAGGAGCAGGAAAGCTGGCGTTTCGGGTCGGGATCCTTCATCAGAAATGGGGGATGGAGAAGGGAATTCAGAAATAAAGAGAAAGGAAGGGTGGGGCTGGAGAAGGTAGGTGGGATGGTGATAGGTGAGTGTAGGTAGGCAGTGGGGGTGGGGATTGGTCAGTGAGGTGGGAGAGAAGACGGACAGGTCAGGGAGGCGGGGATGAGAGGGAGGGTTGGTCATGGGATGAGGCCGGGGGTGGGGAGATTTTGAAACTGGTAAAGTCCACATTGAGACCATTGGGCTGTAGGTTCCCAAGGCAGAATATGAGGTGCTGCTCGTCCAGCTTCTGGGTGGCATCGTTGTGACACTGGAGGAGGCCCAGGATGGACATGTCACCCAGGGAGTGGGAGGGGGAGTTGAAGTGATTCGCGACTGGGAAGTGTTGTCGTTTGTCATGAACCGAGTGTAGGTGTTCCACAAAGTGGTCTCCAAGCCTCTGCTTGGTTTCCCCGACGTAGGGGCCACATTGGGAGCAGCAGATACAATAGACCACATTAACAGATGTGCACGTGAACCCCTGTCTGATATGGAAGGTTTGTCTGGGGCCTGGGATGGGGGTGAGGGGTAGGTGTAGGGGCACGTGTAGCTCTTCCTGCGGTTGCAGAGAAAAGTGCCGGGGGTGGTGGGGCTAGTGGGCAGTGTGGAGCGGACGACGGAGTCATGGAGAGAATGGTCCCTCCGGAAGGCAGATAAGGGTGGGGAGGGAAATATATCCTTGGTAGTGGGGTCGGATTGCAGGTGGCGGAAGTGGCGGAGAATGATGCATAGAATCCGAAAGTTAGTGGGGTGATACATGAGGACAAGTTCATGTTTGAATCAATACAATCTCTGAGCAATACTGCCAGACATATACTCACAGTGTTCTCCCTCCAATCCTGCAGATGGCCAAAGTGCTCTTGTCTGCTTCTTCTCAACATTCCAATCCTCTTTGACCCAGATCGGCTCCATTTCCCAATGCCTGAAATTTAAATCCTCCTTCAGACCAGTCCCTTCTTGTCTCTCTGTAACATCTTCCAACATAAACCCCACACTACATCACTTTGTCCCTCTGTCTCATAGGAACAGGAGTAGGCCATTCAGCCCATCAACCCTAACCCTACATTCAATACAATCATGGTTGATCGAAGACTTACAATTTCTTTTACATGTCCCGCCCCCATTACTCTGTACGCCATTGGGAATCAGAAATCTATCAACCTCTACCTTAAACAGGCCCACACTGAGCCTCTACAGCCCTCTGTGATGGACAATTTCAAAGGTACACATCCCTCTGAGTCAAAGAAACTCATTGCGGACCTAAGTGGCATTCTTTTGGTTTTTAAATTGTGCTTCCTGGTTCTATTTCCCCGTCCAGGAGAAACATCGCACCTGCATTTATCCTGATTAGTGTTGAAATATTTTGTGCGTTTCAATGAGATCACAACACATTTTTTGAAACTCCCATGACTCCAGGCCCAGTTTGCCCAATCTCTCTTTATAGCAGAGCCTTGCTATCCCAGATGAATTGTCATTGCACTCCCTGCATGACAATAACATCTTTCCTGAGATAAGGAGACCAAAACTACACACAATACTTCAGGTGTGGTCTCACCAAGCTCCAATGCAGCTGAAGTACAATTTCAATGCTCCTGAACTCACACTGCTCTCTGTGGATGAGACCCAGTGAGACAGTTCTTAAAGCAAAATATGATTTATAATTGTGCTATTTAGGTTTTATGTTTCAAGCATTAATTGGATCTGCCAGGATGTATCTGTGACCGATTTAATTTGTTGTGTGTAAGCATCATGAAACTAGAAATGGAACAGGAATTGGTAACTGATTTAAACCTCCACACTCTGCCACAGAAACCCAGCTCATGTAAATACACTGCCTGCTGTTTAACTTCCAGCATTTGACTCAGAATGTGCTGCCCACTGCTGAGCAAGCGAAATTCCGAGAGTACGTGGGCAGGACCCCTTCACCTAGCACCCGACAATGAGGGTCTTTTGGGACGTGGGTTTCTCCTCAGGAGATGCCTCTCATTTTGCTGACCGCATCAGATTTAGCTGCGCTACATCCCCTTGATATTCAATGGTGTTCCCATCACTGAATCCCCCACTATCAACATCCTGGGGGTTACCATTGACCAGAAACTCAACTGGACTCACCACATAAACACAGGGGCTACAAGAGCAGGTCAGAGACTGGGAATACTGCAGTGAGTAACTCAACTCCTGACTCCCCAAAGCCTGTCCCACCATCTACAAGGCACAAGTCAGGAGTGTGATGGAATACTCCCCACTTGCCTGGATGAGTGCAGCTCTAACAACACTCAAGAAGCTTGACACCATCCAGGACAAAGCAGCCGCTTGATTGGCACCACATCCACAAACAACCACTCCCTCCACCACCGACGCTCAGTAGCAGCAGTGTGTACTATCCACAAGATGCACTGCAGAAATTCACCAAAGATCCTCAGGCAGCACCTTCCAAACCCACGACCACTTCCATCTAGAAGGACAAGGGCAGCAGATACATGGGAACACCGCCCCCTGCAAGTTCCCCTCCAAGAGACTCACCATCCTGACTTGGAAATATATTGCCGTTCCTTCACTGTCACTAGGTCACAGTCCTGGAATTCTCTCCCTAACGGTGTTGTGGGTCTATCTACAGCACATGGACTGCAGCGGTTCAAGAAGGCAGCTCACCCCCACCTTCTCAAGGGGCAACTAGGGATGGGGCAAGAAATGCTGGGCCCAGGCAGTGTTACCCATGTCCCATGAGTGAACAAAAAGAAAGATTGGTGAAACTGGCTGGTGTAGAAAATGGAACAAATAAATTGAAGCAGTTTTAATCTGAAAAGGAGAGAAAATTATTTTCAACAACAACAACAACAACAAAAACAAAGTTTCTGGAAAAGCTCCGCAGGTCTGGCAGCATCTGGGAAGGAGAAAACAGAGTTAACGTTTCAGGTCTGGTGACCCTTCCTCAGAACTGAGAAAATGATTTTGTTGTTTGAAGTGTTGTTGTGGTCTGAAGATTGAATGTGAAGATGATCTTGCTCGATTTTATTAACGGACTGCTTCAGGGAGAAATTTGTCTTTCTGAACAGGAAGTTTAGGAGCACGTCCTAATCTCAAGTGTCAGCACTTTCCTTTCCTCATTCTCTACAAACCAATCTTGTTTGAATGTGGACAGAGAGTTTGCAAATGAAGGTGGATTTTCTGTGGATATATGACTCATTCCACACTTTGAGTTTTTTACTGGCAATGACAACTCTCTGTCAGAAATAGAATTTTGCAAAAAAAGTACTCTGAGACTTGATGTGCTGAAGGAGCCGCGCTGGTGGTGGTAGTACTGTTGGTTGGGAGGAGGACAGAGGCTCTGCCCTCTGTCACAACCTCATTCCCCAAAGCTTGCCCACTCCAAGTGATGTCTGCAGATTCTCCTTGTGAAGCAAAACTTGTGATAGGGTTAGAGTTAGTTCACACCAAGTCCACTTCACTATTAGCCCTTTGCACAGTCACCAACTTGATTCCTGGTCCCACCAAAACCCAATTTAAAAATCCTTCATCTTTATTTTCAAAACCCTGCCATGGCCTCACACCACCCCCCCACCCCTACATCTCTGTAATCTCCTCCTGCTTCACCACTGCCCCTCACCCCCATCTCCCTGATTTCATCATGCCTTGAATTCCAGTCTTGTGTTTTCTCATTCTCAATCCGTCTTTCATCAGTGACTGTGCTTTCAGCATCCTGGAACTATCACAGACATTATCTTCAAACACTTCACATCTCTGCTCAAGGAGACAGCAGTGAGGAAAACATTGGATTGGCTGGGTTTCCCTCCTGTTCTCCCCTCAGTCGAACGCATAACCTTCGCCCTGTGGCTGATATTTGGGAGAGTTGAAATATTTACAACTAAAACAGCACATGATCAAATAGTGAAGGCAGCAGATACATGGGAACACCACCCCCTGCAAGTTCCTTCCAAGCCACTCACCATGCCAATGTGGAAATATATCGCTGTTCCTTCACTATCACTGGGTGAAAATCCTGGAATTCCCTCCCTAAGGCCATTGTGGGTCAACCCACAGCACATGGACTGCAGTGGTTCAAGAAGGCAGCTCACCACCAGCTTTTCAGCACGGTGGCTCAGCGGCTGGCACTGCTGCCTCACCGCACCAGGGACCCGGGTGCGATTCCACCCTCGGGCGACTGTCTGTGTGGAGTTTGCACATTCTCCCTGTGACTGCGTGGGTTTCCGCTGGGTGCTCTGGTTTCCTCCCACAGTCCAGAGATGCGCAGGTTAGGTGGATTGGCCATGCTAAATTCCCTGTAGTGCTCAGGGATGTGTAGGTTAGGTGGATTAGCCATGGGAAAGCAGGGTTACAGGGATAGGGTTGGGGGGAGTGGGGTGGGTTGTAGATCTGAATGGGATGCTCTTCAGAGAGTCAGTATGGACTCAACTGGCCAAATGGCCTCCTTCCACACTGCAGGGATGCTATGATTCTCAACGGCAACCAGGAACGGTCAATAAATGACGTATGACACAACATATGGCATACATTGTTATAAAAACATAGGAATGATAATGATGAAGAGGTCAGAGGTTGAGCTTGTCAGCAAGATTTGATCCAGAAACCGATTCTGATCAATAATTTGTTTTCTCAGTTGCCCTTGATCTGTCCCCAAGAGTGAAGCAGTGTTAATATTAATCAGGACCCCACTCCCAGCAGATAGTGAGCCATGCCTCTGGAAAATGGGCATTGGTCCCAAACTATATAACTAACCTGCATTTATTTAGTGCTTTTTACAACCTCAAGTTGTCCAGAACCATTCTACAGCATAAAGGGTAATTCTGAAGTGTAGTTGACTCTCCTGCTCCTCTTATTCTGCCCGACTTGCTGTGTTGCTCCAGCTCCACACTGTGTTCATTGTGTGGGGTGAATGTTGGGTGAGGAATAGATATTGAGTAAGACACCAAAGGGGATCTCCCTCCCCATCTTTGGAGGAGTCTCTGAGAGGGTGGACAGGGGAGTGGTTTAACATTTTGTCTGAAGGGCAGAGCAGCTCCATGGTGAGACCTTTGGAGCTGTGCTGGGCGGCCGTTAAAACTCACAGGCTCCTGGCTGTGGGATATTGTACCATGGCTTACAACTGATTCAAAATTCATCACTTCTCTGCCTGACGACATTTATCTAAAGTTAACTTTACTCAAAATATCTCCATCTGACTCGATGTTCTCTCGTATTGCAGTGACAGATTTTCCCAATCTCTATAAATTTCCTGTAAGGGTACAGAATGTACTGTGCTGCTGTGCTATTGGGACAAATAACCTGAGAGTCTGACACTAAACCGGCTGACATTATATTAACCGAGTGACTGTCCCATACAGCACCGTCTCCACAGGTTGGGGGGGAGCTGTCCCAACTGTACAAGAACTGGGTGACTGTACTGATTGCACAGGGACAACAAGAGTGAAGAGGTAAACGCGTGGCTCAGAGACTGGTGTGGGAGAATCGGGTTTGAATTGATGGGACGTTGGCAGCAGTTCTGGGGAAGGAGGGAGCTGCTCTGATGGGATGTATTCCACTTGAATCATACTGGAACCAGGGTCCTGATGAATCACACAGCTAAGGCTGTGGATAGGACTTTAAACTACACAGTGGCGGGGGTGTTCAGTTGCATGGAAAATAATGGGAGAAATTAAAGTGGGGGCAGGGCTCAGTGGGCATTATTAAAGTTTCCAGAACAAGAACAAGAAAGTACAGAAAGGGTCAGGAATCTAACTTCAGGCACAGCAGGTGAAGGGGACCATGATAAGAAGTGGGGGCAGGCAGTCAACACAGGACTGAGGATGATATACTTAATGCACACAGTCTCTGAAACAAGGGAAATGAGCTTGTAGCACAGATTGAAATTGGCAGGTATGACGTTGTGGGGATCACAGAGACGTGTTTGCAAGGGGATTGGGGCTGGGAACTAAATATCCAAAGATACACGTCCTATCGAAGGATCAGGCAGATGGGCAGAGGGGGTGGGGTTGCCTTATTTGTAGAAAATGAAACAGAAATTGCAGGAAAAACTCAGCAGGTCTGACAGTATCTAAGGAGGGAGAGCAGAGTTAACATTTCCTCAGAATGCCTGAAGAAGGGTCACTGGAGCCAAAATATTACCTTTGATTTCTCTCCACAGACGCTGCCAGACCTGCTGAGTTTTTCAGCAATTTCTGATTTTGCTTCTAATTTCCAGCATCTGCAATAGTTTTGGCTTTTTGTCCAGTGAGAGATGAAATTAAACCAATGGTGTGAAGCGATATCAGGTCAGAAGGTGTGCAATCTATGTGGGTAGAGTTGAGGAACTGCAAAGGGAAAAAGACCCTGGTAGGAGTTATGTATAGGCCTCTGAGCTGTAGTCAGAATGCGGGACAGAAAATAAATCAGGAGATAGAAAAGGCATGTAAGCAAGGCACTATTCCAATAATCATGGGGGACTTTCATATGCAGGTTGGCAGCGGATCTGAAAAAAAGGAATTTGTGGGATGTCTACGAGATGGCTTTTTGGAGCAGCTTCTGGTAGAACCTACCAGAGAACAGGCAATGATAACACAGTATCACAGAGGAGCAGGAAAGTTGATGTTTCAGGTCGGGACCCTTCTTCACTTTCTGAAGAAGGGTCCAGGCCCGAAACGTCAGCCTTCCTGCTCCTCTGATGCTGCTTGGCCTGCTGTGTTCATCCAGCTCTACACCTTGTTATCTCAGATTCTCCAGCATCGGCAGTTCCTACTAACTCAGGGAACAGGCAGATCTGGATTTGATGATGTGTATTGAGGCAGAGTGGATTAGGGAGTTGAAGGTGCAGGAACCCCTAGGGGGCGTGATTCACCTCAGACGTTGTTAATCTGTGGAATGCACTGCCGCAGAATGCTGTGGAGGTAAATAAATAGGTTCTTGGTTAGTAAGAGGATCAAGGGCTATGGGGAGAAGGCAAGAGAATGGGGCTGAGAATCAGCCATGATTGAATAGTGGGGCAGTCTCGATGGGCTGAATGGCCTCATTCTGCTCCTACGTTGTATGGTCTGCAGGAACTGAATGACTCCCCCCGCTGTACAGGAAATGAGTGACTGTCCTGGATGGCCAAGAGCTGAATATGGCACCAGCAGGTGGATTGTGAACCTGGCTCAGAGATTTGGAAACTACCATTCCCCACAAAAGCTCTCTGACAGGTGCTACATGAATGCAAGTTGTTGCTGCTGTCACATGTCACAATGCGGGGTGGATATGAGATTGATGGTGAGCTGACATTACAAGGCAGAAATTTGAAAAACACATTATCGTAATTCTACGATAACACCCTGTACCTATAATCGGTGCTACATGAATGTAATTGTTTCATTTATGGTGTTGCCACTTGCTGAGGACAGCTGACAATGGATGAACATTTGTGCTGACCCCATTGGCAGAGATAACATCGACTGTGTTCACTGATGGGACTGGTTAATAATTGCCAGCAGCTTTACACTAGGTGCATGTGCAAAGAGGGACAAATATTTGCTAATTTCATGCCCGCAAAGTCCCGGAGATTAATCCCTGACAAGGGTGAGATTGCACCAAGATTAGGACCTCTCTCCCTCACATTCATTCAGGCTTTAGCAAAACTGCACCAATCACAACACAATCAACGATCAGGGATCATTCAGAGTGACCTTAGATTTCTGGGTCAGTGGGATGGGGGACATAGTGGCGAGCACAACGGTCTGGGTGTTAGAAATTCATGGGCTCAATAGACACAACAGAGTGAATTGTAACTTCCAGGTACAACCTCTCGGTGCAGCACTGAGGGAGTGGGCACTGTCGGAGGGTCAGTGCTGAGGGAGAGCCGCACTGTCGGAGGGTCAGTACTTAGGCTCCTTGTTATGGGAATTGAACCCTGTGCCATCATACACTCCCAGGACATGAATCGCTGTCTGTTAGAGATACAGTAAATCTTCCTGCAGTCTGTCTGTGCTGGTATGTAGCCTGCAGCCTTGACAATCTTTATGTGAACACGGATCGGGAAATAAAGTCTCCAATTTACAGGACTTGTAGAAGTTCTTTGTAACCATCTGTTTGTAGTTGTTATATTGTGGGCCCGCACTGTCTGACCGACTGTATTATCTGATGTGTTATCTGCTTGACAGTTCCCCTTCATGTTCGATCACAGTGGTTAAAGTTTGTTACTTAATATCTGCTTCACGAGAAAGAAGTTTTTAAAAATCAACAAAGCCCGAATCTGTGGTCACTTTATTTAAGATGGGAGGAGAACAATGCAACAAGTTTCTCTTGTAGTTTGTTATTTTTGTAGAAGGAGTAAACCGCCAACAGTGACCACTTCTGCTATGTGGCCAGCAGTGGCCCGTATGCCAGGGGCCAACAGCTAATCTGTCATCATCAGAGGGTCCACGTGATGCTGTTTGTCACTACAGCTCCTGCTGACAACTCATCGCCGTGCTGGGGTGAAACCAGCTCTCCTCATTTCAGCCTGCTCACATCGGGGTAGTGTCACAAAGACCCATGGTCCCTTCTCACTGCAAAACCTCTCCACTGACACTACAGAGCCTTCCACAGTTTTTAAATTTCAAAAATACAGTCAACGGTCGAGGGGGTGGGTCGTCTGAGGAGGCAGAAAGCAGCCTGTGTTTAATATCTGACCTGAACACAGTCAGGGCAGCACTACCTCTATTACTGCATTGATGTGTCACCTTGCATCTCAGGCTGAAGACTCTGATTATCACCCGATTCATTTGATTTGATTTGATCTGATTTAATTTAATTTTTGTCACGTGTACCGAGACACAGTGAAAAGTATTCTATTGCATGCTATCCAGACAAATTGCATCTTACATAATTACATCGGAGTGATAGAACAGAATGCAGAACGTAGTGTTTTAGCTACAGAGAAGGTGCAGAGATAGATCTACTCTAATGTGCGAAAAATCTATTCACAAGTCTGATAAAGGTTCATTCACAAGTCTGATAACAGGGAAAATGCTGTTCTTGAATCTATCGGTATGTTTTTTCAAACTTTTGTATCTTCTGGCTGATGGAAGAGTGTCTAACTGGGTTGTGAAGGATCTTGGATTATGTTGGCTGTTTTCCCGAGGCAGTATGCTCAGAGTGAGTGGAAGGAAGGCTGGTTTGGTGATGGACTGGGCTGTGTTCACAACTCTCGGTAATTTCTTGTAGTCTTTGGCAGAGGAGTTGCCATACCAAGCTGTGATGCATCCAGATGGGTAGGCGCTTGGTGTGCTTTCTTGACTGTAGTATAAATGTGGATGGACCAGGATAGATTGATGCTGATCTTTACTTGTGTGAACATGAAGCTGTCAACCATCTCCACCTCAGCACTGTTGATACAGACAGGGGCATGCCCTCCACTCCACTTCCTGAAATCGATGACCAGCTCCTTTGTCTTGCTGACATTGATGAAGAGATTGTTGTCTTTACACCATGTCACTAAGCTCTCTATCTCTTTCCTGTACTCTGTCTCGTCATTGTATGAGATCTGACCCACTATGGTGGTGTCGTCAGCAAATTTGTAAATGGAGTTAGAGCTGAATTTGGCCACATAGTTGTGAGTGTATAAGGGGTATAGTAAGGGGCTGAGTAGGCAGCCTTGCAGGGCACTGGTGTTGAGGATTATTGTGGAGAAGGTATTGTTGCTTATCATTGCTGTCTGCTGTCTGCTGGAGCTAAAGTCAATAAATAGGAGTCTGGTGTAAGTGTGCTTGTTATCCAGATGTTCCAGAGATGAATGTAGGACCAGGATGATGGTGTCTGCTGTGGACCTATTGTGATGGGAGGCGAATTATAACAGATCAAGGCAATCTGGGAGACTGGAGTTGGTGTGTACCATGACTAACCTCTCAAAGCACTTCATAACGATGGACGTCAGAGCCACTGGGTGGTAGTCATTAAGGCTCACTGCCTGATTTATTCCTGGGATGTGGGTATTGCTAGCTGGGACAACATTTATCACCCATGCCTAATTGCCCAGAGGGCAGTTAAGAATAAACCACATTGCTGTGGGTCTGGAGTCACTTGGAGACCAGACCAGGTAAGGATGGCAGTTTCCTTCCCTAAAGGGCATTAGTGAACCAGCAACAACAGACTATGGTGTTATGGTCAGTATGTGTCCAGCTCCTCATTAAATTCAGATCTCACCTTCTGCCAGGGTATGATTGGAACTTCCATCTGTAGAACATTGGTGTGTTCTGGATGACTATCCCAGAGATACAAACACTACCCCATCCCCATGTCTGCTTTGGGAGCAGCGGCCCCTTCTGTATCTTCCCCAATGTGTTTGTGATTCCTCCCATGGTCCATGCCTCTTGGCAAAAACTGAATGGATCACTTGAAAAATCCCTTCCGTGCCCAAAATGATTACTCTCCATCTCTCTTTGTATACCTTTCCTCAAACATTTGTTCCTTGAATACACCCTGACAACTAACCTTCCCAGGAAACTCTCTGCTGGTGATACATTGTCAATGAGTTAACAAGCTGCTCTGTGGTGAGTTATGTGACAGAAATTTACTTTGAACTATTTCATCATCAGCTTTCAATGTTATTTAATAAATTTAAGTTGAATGTAGTGATTTCTCACAATAACAAATGTGTAAATCCATAGATACACTCTGAATGGTATCACTGATTTAACTGACAAATATGATGGAATGGAATTATCTCTTGAATGATATAGTACAGTGAGAGTAGGCAGAATGGTCTTGGCTGTAAGCTCTGGGCAGTGGGATAGTTTACATGGTCACAAACTGTAACATTGGGCAGAGTCTGAAACTGAATACTGTTACAAATATACTACAGTCTGAAATGTCACTAAATTCATTAACAACTGGATTCCTGATGCAACCAAATGATTGAGGTGTTATGGACAACAAAGGAGGTGACCTCAGAGTACGATGTGACTTTGATCATATTGGCCAATGGGCCCAGGAGTGGCAGATGGAGTTTAATGTAGATAAATGTGAGGTGCTGCATTTTGGAAAGGCAAATCGGGGCAGGACTTATACACTTAATGGGAAGGTCCTGGGGAGTGTTGCTGAATGAAGAAACCTTGGGGTCCAGGTTCATAGTTCCTTGAAAGTGGAGTCGCAGGTAGACAGGGCAGTGAAGAAAGTGTTTGGTACACTCACCTTTAATAGTCATAGAGTATAGGGATTGGTTGAGGGGAGGGTCATGTTGCAGCTGTACAGGACATTGGTTCGGCCAGTTTTGAAATACTGTGTGCAATTCTGGTCTCCCTGCTATAGGAAGGATGTTGTGAAACTAGAAACGGTTAGGGTTAGGGTTAGGGTTAGGGTCAGAAAAGATTTACAGGGATGTTGCCGGGGTTGGAGGGTTTGAGCTACAGGGAGAGGCTGAATAGGCTGGGGCTATTTTCCCTGGAGCGTTGCAGGCTGAGGGGTGACCTTATAGAGGTTAATAAAATCATGAGGGGCATGGATAGGGTGAATAGTCAAGGTGGCTATTTTCCCTGGGGTGTGGGAATTCAACACCAGAGGGTATAGGTTTAAAGTAATGAGGAAAGATTTAAAAGGGACCTAATGGACAACATTTTCACACAGAGGGTGGTGCATGTATAGAATGAGCTGCCAGGGGAAGTGGTGGAGCATGGTACAATTACAACATTTATAAGGCATGTGGATGGGTATATGAATAGGAAGGGTTTAGAGGGATATGGGCCAAATGCTGGCAAATGGGACTAGATTTATGGACGAGTTGGGCTAAAGGGTCAATTACCTTGCTGTATATCTCTATGACTCTATGATTGTTAATTTGACTGGATGAGTCACAAAGAGTTACTGAACCCTCATGCCTTTGCTCAGAGTCCACTGTGAGATGGAATGTAACATTAGGATTTGTAACCAGGACAGGCAGATATAAAACAAGAAACCCATACCATGTTCTGATGCAAGACTTTGCTCAAACCTCTTGCGGAGGTTTATAATCTCCTGTTGTCCTGCTGTGATGGAGGTGTTAAAACTGGCCAGTGTATTCCAGTGTACTCTCTATTGTCAGTGTTTCCTACTCTAACTAGCTGGCAGATTCTGAAGAACAAGCAGAAACTGATCTGATGAAGCTCTGACTGCTGTTTGAGCTTGAGTGAGAGGGCGATCTTCATCCCTAGCCAAACTCAAACTGCACATCACTCTGGAATTATCCAGGCTTGGGCTGACAGGTGGCAAGTAACATTCTCACCATACAAATACCAGATAATGACCATCTCGAACAAGAGACAATCTAACCACCAACCCTTGATATTCAATAGTGTTACCACCACTGGATTTCCCCATGATCAACATCCTGGGGGTTACCATTGACCGGAAACTCAACTGGACTCAACACATAAACACAGGGGCTACATGGGCAGGTCAGAACCTCGGAATACTGCAGCAAGTAACTCACCTCCTGACTCCCCGAAGCCTGTCCACCATCTACAAGGCACAAGTCAGGAGTGTGATGGAACACTCCTCACTTGCCTGGATGGGTGCAGCCCCAACAATACTCAAGAAGCTTGACACCACCCAGGACAAAGTAGCCCTCGATTGGTACCACATCCACAAGCATCCACTCCCTCCACCACCCACACTCAGTAACAGCAGTGTGTACTATCTACAAGATGCACTGCAGAAATTCACCAAAGATCCTCAGACAGCACCTTCCAAACCCACGACCACTTCCATCTGGAAGGATGGGGCAGCAGATACATGAGAACACCACCCTCTGCAAGTTCCCCTCCGAGCCACTCACCATCCTGACTTGGAAATATATCGCCGTTCCCTCAGTGTCACTGGGTCAAAATCCTGGAATTCCCTCCCTGAGGGCATTGTGGGTCAACCCACAGCAGGTGGACTGCAGCAGTTCAAGAAGGCAGCTCACCCTCACCTTCTCAAGGGGCAACTAGGGACGGACAATAAATGCTGGGCCCAGGCAGTAGTGCCCATGTTTCATGAGTGAGTAAAAAGCATCCTGTAGGAATTTTATAGGTTTCTATGAGATCCTTCCTCATTCTTCTAATTTCTAATGGATATAATCCGAACCAAATAAAACAAAGAACTACGGATACTGGAAATCTGAAACCAAAACAGCAAGATGTCTCTGTTCCTGTAGTCGAATCCTCTCACTATGAAGGCCAACATACACTTTCTCGCCTTCACCAGCTGTTGCCCCGTGGGTTCACACTCACTGACTGATGTTCAAGGACACCCAGGTCTCTCTGCACCTCCCCTTTTCCAAACCTATCAATGAAGACACCTAGGTCCCTTTTGTGCATCTACACTTTCCTGCCTCTCTCTCTAAGCACTAACCTGCACATTTGTTTATCCAACCAAAGTGGATAACCTCATATTTTCCCACATTATATTCCATGATTCCATGCTCTCGCCCACACACTAAGCCTGTCCAAATCTTCCTGAAGCCACTTTACATCTTCCTAACAATACACATTCCCACTTAGCCTTGAATCATCTGCAGATTTGGAAATAATACATTTGGTCTCGACCTCTGCATCATTAATGTATATTGTGAACAGCTGGGGCCCAAGGACTGATCCTTGTAGCACCCCACTGGTTCACAGTCTGCCAATATGAGAATGTCCCACTTATTCCTAATTCTCTTTTCTGCCTGTTAGCCAATCATTGACCTTTCCAGTACATTCTCTCCTATCCCATGCCCTTTAATCTTTCTAACCAGCCTCCTGTGGGCCACTTTA
The DNA here is from genome assembly GCF_021869965.1 of Rhincodon typus. Classification (NCBI taxonomy): domain Eukaryota; kingdom Metazoa; phylum Chordata; class Chondrichthyes; order Orectolobiformes; family Rhincodontidae; genus Rhincodon; species Rhincodon typus. The sequence goes on from NC_063346.1 coordinate 1,885,369, forward strand.
CCGAAACCCAATGAAAATCAGCTTTATCAATTTCACCAGTAATGTTTTCAAAGGATTGAAACTCAACAGTGTGGCGCTCCCTCAGCGCTGACCCTTCGACAGTGCCCGCTCCCTCAGTATTGGACCTCCGACAGTGCCCACTCCCTCAGTACTGACCCTCCGACAGCGTGGCACTCCCTCAGCACTGACCCTCTGACAGTGCGGCGTTCCCTCAGCGCTGACCCTCTGACAGTGCGGCGTTCCCTCAGCGCTGACCCTCCGACAGTGCGGCGCTCCCTCAGCACTGACCCTCCGACAGCGTGGCACTCCCTCAGTAATGTTGTTTTTTCTTTATTCATTTATGGGATGAGGGTGTCGCTAGCCAGGCAGCATTTATTGCCCACCCCTAATTGCCCAGAGGGTAGTTTTGAGTTGACCACATTGCTGTGGGTCTGGAGTCACATATAGGCCAGACCAGGTAAGGATGGCAGTTTCCTTCCCTAACAGCCATGAGTGAACTAGATGGGTTTTTCTGACAATTGATAATGGTTTCTTGGTCATCTTTAGATTCTTAATTCCAGATATTTATTGAATTCAAATTCCACCATCTGCCATGGCAGGAATCAAACCTGGGTCCCCAGAAGGTTGTCCGGTCTCTGGATTAGCAGTCCAGCAATAATACAACTAGGCCATTGCCTCCCCCTGTGTTGCTGATGCTCTGTGTCTGACTGTGCAGCTTGTTCCTGGAGTGAGAATAATTTTCTGATCTAATGGGTGAGGTTGCTACGGTGACCCAGTGTAACTGGACCTTCTTTGTGTTCTCGCACATTCAAGGTGAAATCTAAAATAACTCTGTCATGAGTATGTAAGAATATCTTCATTAATGTGTGGTCCCAGTCTGTCCCTGCCCCTGGCCTTGTCCTGGTTCCCTCACCTAATATCAGAACATCACAGGACAATTCCCCTTAACCTAGCTTCGATATTCATTAGGGTCAGGCCTGACCTTCAATTTAATGCCATATTCCTGCTTTACAGTCTCTCAACTCACATGCTTGGTTAATACACATTTATCAGTCTCAGATTTAACCTGGTCTGGTGTCTGTGCAGATATTCATCCAATCTGCGAAGTCTCTTTGGGGATCAAACTGTTTCCTAATCTTACTCCTGTATGTTCTGCTTCTCAGTTTTTGATGGTATTGCCTCATGCCCCAGTCCTTCACCAGACAGTGTAACATCTCCCTATTTCCCCCCACGCAGTGGCTCAGTGGTTAGCACTGCTGCCTCACAGCGCCAGGGACCCGGGTTTGATTCCACCCTTGGGTGACTGTCTGTGTGAAGTTTGCACATTCTCCCTGTGTCTGCGTGGGTTTCTGCCCACAGTCCAAAGATGTGCCAGTTAGGGTGGATTGGCCGTGGGAAATTGTCCCATAATGCCCAGGGATGTACATGTTAAGTGGGTTAGCCATAGGAAATATTGGGTTACAGGGATTGGGTGGGAGGTTCTTCAGAGGGCCAGTGTGGATTTGATGGACCAAATGGCCTGCTTCCACGCTGTGGGGATTCTATGATTCTGAACAGACTGAAATCACCAGGAAATCATAAACATTTCTATGAATAAGCTGATTGTAATTTTTTACACCTCAGGTGAAGGGCTTGACCCTATGACCCTGGAGGATGGTGCTGTTCGGGGGGTAAGCCCTCCGCCTCCCACCCACCCCCCGAAACCTGTTGGGGGAGGGGCTCTGTGCCCTTGGAACAGAATGCAGGTTTCTGTTACCGGATGTTCCAGAGGGTGTGCTGACACACACACTGGCACCTTATCTGCCATTTTCTCTGTGTGCAGGTACAGATTGTATACCGCAGATATAATTATCTCGTCAAATGCGGGCTATATCATCCACTTCCTGTTGGCAAAGAGAAACTGAATCCCAGATAAAAGGATCTTTTGTAGAGAGTTAAACAAATAAAATCAGTTCATTATTAAAGTGCAGGCAGCTCATATCATTGTTAAACATGTTTCTCACAGCACAGATTGGGATTGATATGCACAGTCCCAGAGAGGACACTTATTGTGAGACTGACCCAAAACCCTGGACAGGACTCTCTGGGATGTGAGTGTCACTGGCTGGGTCCAGCATTTATTACTGCGTCCCTAGTTGCCCCTTGAGAAGGTGGGAGTGAGCTGCCTTCTTGAACCGCTGTAGTCTGTGTGCTGTAGGTTGACCCACAATGTCATTAGGGAGGGAATTCCAGGATTTTGACCCAGGGACAGTGAAGGAACTGCAATTTCTGGCAACCACCTGTAAGATTTGGGATTGTATAATTTCAACGTTGATTGGGCCGAAGCCTTTTCTATCAGTGAACTCGGCAGGTTGGGGGCAGGGCACTGTTGGAGTATTGTGGATGCAGTCAATAGCCCCTGAACCTGGGGTGGGAGAGGACATTACTGACAGAGCTGTGTAGCTCCCCTGATCACAGGGAACCATATAAGCTGCTGGTTTCTGGAGAAAATGCATCCAGTTACATCCAAGATATATAATAATGGGTCAAGAATGGAAGATGTCACACAGGTCCCCATGTTGACACCTTTTATCCTCCGCCCAACCATCTTCAGCTGCTTCATCAATGACCTTCCCTCCATCATAATGTCAGAAGTGGGGATGTTTGCTGATGATTGCACAATGTTCAGCACCATTCGTGACTCCTCAGGTACTGAATCAGTCCGTGTTCACATGCAACAAGATCTGGACAATATCCAGGTTTGGGCTGACAAGTGGCAAGTAACATTCACGCCACACAAATGCCAGGCAATGACCATCACCAATAAGAGACAATCTAACCATCGCTCCTGACATTCAACAGTGTTGCCATCACTGAATCCCCCACTGTAACATCCTGGGAGTTACCATTGACCAAAAGCTGAACTTGACAGGCCATATAAACAATGTGGTTACAGAGCAGGTCAGAGGCTGGGAATCAGAGCAAATAACTCAGTTCCCAACTCCCCCCACTTGCCTGGATGGGAGCAGCTCTAACATCACTCAAGAAGCTTGACCGAAGCAGCCCACTTGATTGGCACCACATCCAAGTTCCTTCAGTGTCACTGGGTCAAAATGCTGGAATTCCTTCTGGAACAGCCTCGTGCATCTACCAACAGCATATAGTACTGCAAACTCCTGTGTAAAAACAGAATTGCCCATTTTCCCAACTCCTTGTTCATTAACTGCCAGAGGAAGTTGCGGAGGCTGGCAAATGGGACTAGATCAGTTTAGGATATCTGGTTTGTGAGGAATAGTTGGACCGAAGGGTCTGTTTCCCTGTTGTATCGCTCTATGACTCTAAATAAATGAAGGGATAAACAGATGTGAAGTCAGAATTCTGCAGACCCAGTCTGTTTTCCTGAACATCATTGACTGAGATCTGTAATCTCCTTCATCTGAACCACAAGGAGAAAGAGTACAGGAGATAACACCCTCCTCCACCTGTCTCTGTTTTTAACACTGAGCCATTTATTTTTAGTGTTTAATTCCTGGTTTCCTCTTCCAACTCAGCATTCTGAGATTTGGTTTAGGGCGAGTGTTGAGTTGCTGGGTCAGTGGTGTCTGGAGGTCGCTATCCCTCCTGAAGTCTGAGCTAACAGATGCACAGACTGACCCAGCCGTGCCTGGAGATCTCTTGTACACACCCTGGGGGGATTTAGAAAGTTACAATGTACTCTGGATGTGGACAGTGAACCACCACCTCCCCCTGCCACCCCCCTTACCTCATCCCAATCCCCGGCACAGAGTGAATTCTGTGAGGATCCATGCTCCTGAATCAATGATCAATTGAAGGATTTTGGAGACACATTTCCAAAGTTCCACAACCCGCTCTGTGAAAAACAACTACCATCAGATTTATGCACCCCCCCATCACTAAACAGCTTGGTTACAATTTTAAGCTTATGCCCCTTTTTACTGCTTCCACTTCCCACAATCAGAGGAAATAATTCCTCTTTATCTCCAAAATCAGCCTTAAATTTCTCCCCCAGTATTCTGTACTCTGGGTGATACAGGCCTAGACTGTTCAATACATTTCCATCATCCCCAACACAGGCGGAGATACAGCACCTTTCCTGGAAATGAGATTTCAATTTAACCTCAATCAGTTACTTTGACAGTTCTTGTTGTTGTTTTGATTTTTGTTACAATGCCTCGCCAAGGACTCTTTAACCCATTTATTGATCCATTTTAAATGAGTTGGCTAGGCAACATGTTTTTATAATTTAATCCCATCAATTCAATTCTGATGAATCTGTGCTGCACCCCCACAAGGTCAATGTAACCATCCTGAGGAACAGGGGCTGGAATAGCGTGCCAATGTTTCTGATTTTGGGCTAAAGTATTATTTATATTTCTTAACAAACAAACTTATACATAAACATAGAAACGAAACAAAACTATAAACAGTATTGTTCCTAAAAATTGTAATGATACCATGCAAATATACAATCTTTTCATGAAGCCACATTTTATATTTTGCTGGAAGCTAACATTCTAATAACAAATAATTGCATTTATATAGTGATTATGTGAGTAATTATAATGCTGGCAGTTAGCAATTGTGGTATCGTGGTGAGCATTGATATCTTACAAGACATAGGAGCAGAATCAGGCCATTCAGCCCATTTGGTCTGCCCCACCATTCAATCATGGCTGATATGTTTCTGAAGCCCATTCTCATGCCTTCACCCTGTAACCTTTCAATCCCCTTACTAATACCAGAACCTGTCTATCTCTGTCTTAAATACACTCAATAACTTGGCCTCCACAGCCCTCTGTGACAATTAGCTCCACAGAATCACCACCCTCTGGCTGAAGAAATTCCTCCTCATCTCAGATCTACAGGGTTATCCCTTCAATCTGAGGCTGTGCTCTCAGGTCCTACTCTCTCCAACTGGAGGAAACGTCTTCTCCATGCCCACTCTATCCAGGCCTCTCAATATTCTGTAAGTTTCAATCAGATTCCCTACTCATCCTTCTAAACCCCATCGAGTACAGACCCAGAGTCTTTCACCACTCCTCATATGGTAAACCCTTCATCCCTGGGATCATTCTCGTAAACCAGCACATCCTCCCTTAGATATGGGGTCTATATCTGCTCACAATATTCTAAATGCACTCTGACCAGACCATTATGCACTTTAAGCAGTACATCCCTGCTCTTGTACTCTAGCCCTCTCAAAATGAATGCTAACATTGCATTTGCCTTCCTAACTGCCAACTGAACCTGCACGTTAAACCTAAGCGAAGTCCCTTTGTACTTCAGATTTCTGAAGCCTTTCCCCATTTAGAATATAGTCTTCACCTCTATTCTTCCCACCAAAGTGTATAACCTCACACCTTCTCACATTGTACTCCATCTGCCACTTCTTTGCCTACTCTCCTAACCTGTCCAAGTCCTTCTGCACCTATACACATCCTGGGGGGATTTAGAAATTACAATGTGCTCTGGATGTGAATAGTGAACCACCCCCACCTTACCTCAACACTACCTGTCCCTCCACCTATCTCTGGGTCAGCTGCTAACTTAGCAATAATGCCCTCAGTTCCTTTGTCCAGATTGTTAATGTATGATGTAAATAGTAGTGGTCCCAACACTGAACCCTATGGAACTCTGCTAATCTCTGGCTGCCACCCTGAGAAAGACCCCTTTATCCCCACTCTCTGCCTTTTGCCAGTCAGCCAATCCTCTATCTGTGCCAGTGCCTTGCCCCTTACACCATGGGCTGTTATCTTATTTAGCAGCCTCCCTGTGCAGCATCTTGTCAAAGGCTGTCTGGAAATCCAAATAGATCACATCCACTGGATCTCCTTTGTCTAACTTGCTCGTTACTTCTCAAAGAATCCTAACAGATTTGTCAGGCATGGCGTCCCCTTGATGAAGCCATGCTGACTTTGCCCTATTTTACCCGGCACTTCCAAGTACTCTACAATTTCATCCTTAATAACAGACTCTAACATCCTACCAATGACAGAGGGAGGCTAACCGGCCTATAGTTTCCTGTCTTCTCCCACTCTCCCTTCTTAAACAGGGGGGTTACGTTAGCCATTTTCTAGTCCTCTGGAACCTTCTCTGACTCCAGTGATTCCTGAAAGATCACCACCAATACCTCTACAATCTCCTTAGCTATCTCCTTCAGGACTCTGGGGTGTAGTCCATCTGGTCCAGGTGATTTACCCACCTTCAGACCTTTCAGCTTCCCCAGCACCTTCTCCTCAGTGTTGGCCACTGCACTCATCTCTGGCCCTGACTCTCAAAGTTCTGACATATTGCTGGTGTCTTCCACTGGGAAAACTGATGTAAAGTACCTATTCAGTTCCTCTGTCATTTCTTTGCTCCCCATTAATACTCCTTCAGACTCATTTTCCAGCAGTCCAATGTCCACTCTTGCCTCTCTTACCTTTTAGATACCCAAGAAAGAAGCCCTTGCAATCTTCTTTTATATTACTAGCTGGTTTACCCTCATATTTCTTCTCCTACCTTATTGTTTTCTTAGTTGTCTTCGGCTGGTTTTTAAAGGCTTCCCACTACTCTCCACAATGTTGTATGCTTTTTTCTGTTGTTTTTATACCGTCCCTGTCTTCCCTTGTCAGCCATGGTTGCCTCATCCTCCCTATAGTATGTTTCTTCTTCCACGGGATGAATTTCTGCTGTGCCTCTCGGATTACCCACAGAAACTCCTGCCATTGCTGCTCCACCATTTCCTTTCTTTGGATCCACTGCCAACCTGCTTTTCCCAGTCCACCTGCATATTGAAGCCCCCCATGATTATTGTCATAGTGCCTCTTTTACCTGCTTTTCCTATCCCGTGATTTATTTTCTGCCCCACATTCTGACTACTGCTCAGAGGCCTGTACATAACTCCTATCAGGGTCTTCTTCCCATTGTTGTTCCTCAACTCAACACCAAAGATTCCCCACTTTCCAAATCTACATCAATTCTTGCTAACGATATAATTTCATTTCTTACTAACAAGGTAACCCTGCCCCCTCTACCCATCTGCCTGTCCTTTCGATAGGATGTGTATCCTCGGATATTTAGTTCCCAGCTTTGCAGCCATGTCTCTGTGATACCCATAACATCACTCCTGCCAATTTCAAACTGTGCTACAAGTTCTGATACCTTGTTTCATGTACTGTGTACACAAAATATACTCCGTACATTTAAATACAGCACCCTCAGTATGGTTTTGACTGCCCCCCCTTCTCAAAGTGGCCCCCTTATCTGCCCGGCCTGAAGTTAGATTCCTGACCCTTTCCATGCTCTCTGTCCTATCACTTGTTCTGAAAACTTTAATAACCTCTGCTGAGCCCTCTCACTTTTACTTTCTCCATAATTTTCAATGCAACTGATCCCCTCCACCCAATTTTTAGTTTAAAGCCCCACCCACAGCTCTAGTTATGTGATTTGCCAGGACTCTGGTCCCAGTACGATTCAGGCAGAGCCTGTCCCATCAGAACAGCTCCTTCCTTCCTCAGTATTGATCCCAATGTCCCGTGAATTCAAACCAATTTCTCCCACACCAACCTTTGAGCCACGTGTTTACCTCCTCAATCTTGTTGACCCTGTGCCAATTTGCTTGTGGCTTGGGTAGTAATCCAGAGATTATTACCTTTTTGGTTCTGCTTTTCTGCCCCTAGCTGCTCATATTCCCTCAGCAGAACCCCTTTCTTCTTTCAACTGATATTGTTGGTATCTACAGGGACTACAACAACTGGATCTTTCCTCTGTGGCTCAGATGAGATATCCTGAACTTGGACACCAGGCAGGCAACAGAGCCTTTGGGACTCTTGATCCTGGCCATAGAGAACAGTGTCTATTCCTCTGACTATACTGTCTGTGATTAAATCTACATTTCTCTTTTCTCCCCCCTTCTTACATAGCTCCCTGTACCACGATGATATGGTCAGTTTGTTCACCGTCCCCCTACTCTCATCCACACAGGAAGCAAGCAGTTAGTCTTCATTTGATTCCTGGCTGTAGCAGTTCACTGATTTTTAAATCATTCAGATCAAAAATCCCAAGTTAGGAACTAAACAAACAGAGAGCGCTGTTCGCAATCAAGCAGAAACTTAGATCTTCCAAGGCGAGATTTAACAGGTGCAGTGATTTTGCCCGAACATCAGGGTTCAAATCCCACTTGCCTCCCACCTGTCGTAATGTGTTGAACAGGTAAATTAAAAATGATTCTGGTGTCAAACAGAAATTTTAAATGGAGCCACAGAAACTCTGGATGAAGATTTTAATAAGCATCTTGAAGGAGAGAGACAAAGAAATGGGAAGGTTTCGGGAAGGATTTCCCAGTATAAGGCCCAGGGTGCAAAGCACTTGGCGGTCATTGGTGAAGTGATTAAATTTGGACATGATCGAGAGGCCAGTGTTAGAGGAAAACACATGTTTTTTCAATGACCCACCGGCTGCTGCCCCTTAAGGTGAAATGTTACTTGATGAGGGAGATCCCAACTCCATACGAGCGTAAAACAAGCAACATTGAATCAAACACTGCTGTTACATCTTTCCTTCATTTAATTTTCATTGTTTCCAATAGAAACACAACTAAGACCCACAACTATTTCTGAAGAAGGGTCCAGACCCGAAACGTCAGCCTTCCTGCTCCTCTGATGCTGCTTGGCCTGCTGTGTTCCTCCAGCTCCACACCTTGTTATCTAAGGCCCACTGTAGTGTTGACTTGTTTATCTGTGAGGAGGATAGTGTGGAGCCCCAAAAGACATTGACAAGTCAGAGTGGGTAGATAGGAGGCAAATGAGGTTCAATGCAGAGAGGTGTGAAGTGATGCATTTGGTCAAAAGAAAACTGAAACACAACATAAAATAGGGGCTACAATTCTAAAAGGGGGCGAAGGAGCACAAGGAGTTGGGAGTATATGTGCAGAGATTGTTGAAGGTGGCAGGACTAGCAGACAGAGCAGTGAATAAAGCAGACAGTGCCCTCAGCTTTATTAACAGGGGCATAGAGCACAAGAGCAAAGAGGTGATGGTGAACTTGTACAAGACACTTGTTAGACCTCAGCTGGAGTATCATGTAGAGCTCTGAGTACCACACTGATTGATTGATTGTCACAGGTACTGAGGTACATTAAAAAGCTTTGTTTATGAGCAGTACAGGCAGATCATAGTAAGCAAGGATTTTTTTTTCCTTTATTCATTCATGGGATGAGGCCATTGCTGGCTGGGTCAGCATTTATTGCCCATCCTTAATTGCCTTAGAAGGACAGTTATGAGTCAACCACATTGCTGTGGGTCTGGAGTCACATGTAGGCCAGACCAGGTGAGGATGGCAGTTTCCTTCCCTAGAAGACATTAGTGAACCAGGTAGATTTTTCCAACAATCAATGGTCATCATTAGATTCTTAATTCCAGATATTTTATTGAATTCAAATTCCACCATCTGCCATGGCAGGATTTGAACCTGGGTCCCCAAAGCACTGTCTGGGTCTCTGGATTAACAGTCCAGTGATAAAACCACTAGACCATCACCTCCCCAATGAAAAAAAAAGGATCAAAAAGACTTAGACAGAGGCGTACAGGTTATATTGCACAGTGTGTGCGCTCAGCGAGATCAACGTTAGCAAGACCAGTGTTATTTGAGGCTAGAGAGTCCATGCATCAATCTGATAGCGACTGGGAAGAAGCTGTTCCTGAACCTGCTGGTGTGTGTGTTCATGCAGGAAAGATATGAATGCATTGGAGAGAGAGCAGAAGTGATTTATAAGAATGCTTCCAGGAATGAGACATTTCAGTTCTGATGATAGATTGAAGAGGCTGGGACAGTTTTCCTTGAAGAGAAGAAGGCTGACAGGAGATTTGATAGGGGTTTGAAAAATCATAAGTGTGCTGGCTATAGTAGATAAGGAGAAGCTGTTTTTGCTTCTAAAAGAAACAAGAATAAGATTTAAAATTTATAGATTTAACGTGATATGCAGATGAAGCAAGAGTGATGTGAGAAGAAACTTTCTCACCCAGCAAGTAGTTAGGGAGTGGAATGGCCCATTTGGAAATATCGGGGAGGCAGGTTCAGCTTTGGCATTCAAGAGGGACATGGGACGGTTACTTGGATAGAAACGCTGAGCAGGGATATGTGGAGAAGGCAGGAGATTGCCACTAAGTTTAAATGCTCAGAGACCTAGTGCAGACACACTGGGCTGAATGGTCTCTTTCTGCACCGTAATAATTCAGTGATTGAATGTTTCGGTGATTTGGTGTTTGATTGTGTGTATCTTGTATGTGTTCTCTGTGTGACCAGTAAAGCCGGGGTGTCAGCACATAAAAGGGACTAAACTTGGGCTGAAAGCTCAGGAAAGCAGATGTTTTAAATAATGACTAAAACCCCTGTTACTGAAGCTGGTCCTGTCAGTTCCAAAGCATCAACACATGCTGAGGTTAGATCATCTCAAGGGTCCAGCAGTGAGCCCTCTCAGGAGCAGCAGTGGGTCTGGGGGAATCTTGAAGAATCTCCTTTCCACTCTCCCATTATTGGTAATCCTTCAATGTTTCAGAGTCTGCATAAACTGCTGAGTTGCCTTGAAAGACTTGAACATCCAAGTAGGACAGGGTTGGACCTGTGAGAGGCAGCGTTAGCTTTGTTAGCTGACAAATAAAATGAACATTCCCTGCAGAAATCTGTGGAACTGTCTCTGAATCTGTCCTCACAAAGTAGCTGTGAGTGTGGCATGATGGGCTCACCAGATTGTGATCCTGAATCTAATGTAACAGAGCACCCACCGGGGCATTAGTTACAACGAACTGGCTCACTGAGCCATTTCAGACATTTAAGAGTGAACCACATTGCAGTGGGTCTGGAGTCACATACAGGCACGTATATTCAATGTTTTGGTTTATTTTTCTGTGTTTTAAGATGGCACTGGAGAGTGGCGTCACTATACAACACTTTTCCATGTATTTTGTAACAAAATACACATGGCAATAAATAAATAAATCGAGTCAAATGTTTACAATATATATTCATGACTTGGAGGAAGGAAGTGAATGTACTGTAACCAAATTTGCAAAAATAGGTGGAAAGACAAGTTGAGAGAGGGATATAGACAGTTTACAGAGAGATAGAGATAGAGATAAGTCTGCAAAAAGTTGGCAAAAGGAGTATAATTTGGGAAAATGCAAAGTTGTTCATTTTGGAAGGGAGAACAAAGTATTATTTAAATGGAGAAAATCTGCCGAAAGCTGCAACACAAAGGGAAGTGGGATTGCCTGTCCATGAAACATAGAAAGCTCACACACAGGTACAGCAGGTAATCTGGGAGGCTAATGGAATATTGGCCCTTATTTTAAGTGGGTTGGAGTGTAAGAGTAGGGAAGTCCGACTGCAACTGCACAAGGTGCTGGTGAGAGCACTTCGGGAGTACTGTGAGCAGTCTTGGGTTCCCTATTTAAGGAAAGGTATCATTCCATTGGAGGCAGTTCAGAGAAAGTTCACTAGAATGATCTCTGGTATGGAGGGACTGTCTTATGAGCAAAGGTTAAACAAGTTGGGATTCTACACATGGGCGTTTAGAAAAATGAGAGATCTCATTGAAACATATAGGATTCTTCAAGGGGTTGACAGGGTGAATGCTGAGAGGAAGTTTCTTCTCATGGGAGAGCCTAGGACCAGAGTCTAGTCTCAGAATAAACGGGCGCCAATTTAAGGCTGAGATGAGAAGGAATTTCTTCTCTCAGAGGGTTGTGAGTCTTTGGAACTCCTAGTCCCAGAAAGCTGTTGGGGCAGAATCCTTATGTATATTCAAGGTTGAGATCAATAGATTCTTGATCAGTCGGGAAATCAATGGTTATGGGGAAAGGGCAGGAAAGTAGATGTGCAGAATGTTGGATCAGCCATGATCCGATTGAATGGTGGAGCAGGCTCGAGGGGCTGAATGGCCTCGTCCTGTTCCTATTTCTTCTGGGTTTACAGGCCAGGCCAGGCAAGGATGGAAGATTCCCTTCTCTAAAAGGGGTTAGTGAAACAGAGATAGTAGGAACTGCTGATGCTGGAGAATCTGAGATAACAAGGTGTAGGGCTGGATGAACACAGCAGGCCAAGCAGCATCATAGGAGCAGGAAAACTGACGTTTCAGGCCTAGACCCTTCTTCATAAAAGCAGGTGAAACAGGTGAGTTTTTACAACAATTGACAGCTGTTTCACGGTCATCATTAAACACTTAATTCCGAGTTATTTTAAATTCAAAATGCATCATGTTCCATGGTGGGGTTTGAACCCAGGTCCCCAGAGTTTGACCCAGGTTACTGGATTCCTTACCCAATGACAATAACACCAGGACATTCCTTCCCCACATAGTGCCAGTAGAGAATTGTAATGTAATGTAGCACTGTGTCACGTGATGTGCTGTATTGCCATGTGTGTATCCCAATGGGGCTGTAATGTAGCCCAATGGAATGGTCAGTGTATATCAGAATGTGGGGCACTGTGTAGTGTCATGTATTAGAGTATAGTATGGGCTGGTGTGGTGTGTTGTGTTGTAATGTAGAAAGTTCTAGAATCCTAGTTTAAGATTACTAAATCACACTGTAGCATCAAATCAATAACCAAGTCAGAAACATGCAAACTCATTCTGACAAATAATATCAGTTGGACAAATTCTAAGTGTAAAGGGCTTAAGAAAATGTTCCTGATGGTTGTGAATCCGACATCCCCCAGTTAATCCCTGTGGAGGGGCCATATCCTCTGTCTCCTCCCATCAAGCCAGTGGGAGACTGGGTTCAGTAGGAGACTGGGATCAGTAGGAGACCGGATTGGGCGAGGAGTTCAGTAGGAGATTGGGATTGGTTGATGGATTCAGTAGGAGTCTGGGATTGGGCAACAAGTTCAGGGAGAGACAGGGATTGGGCGATGGGTTCAGTAGGAAACAGGATTGGGTGCTGCGTTCACAGGAGGCTGTGATTGGGCAGTAGGATCAGTTGGAGACTGGTATTGGGCAATCGGTTCAGTCGGAGACTGGGATTGGGTAATGCGATCACGAGGAGACTGGGATTAGGTTTTGGGTTCAGTAGGAGAATTGGAGTGGACAATGGGATCAGTAGGAAACTAGGATTGGGTAATGTGTTCAATAGGAGAGAGGGATTAGGTAATGGGATCAGTAGGAGACTGGGATTAGGTGATTGGTTCAGTAGGATACTGGAATTGGTTGATGGGATCACTGTGAGACTGGGATTGGGCAATGTGTTCAGTACGAGGCTGGGAATGAGCGATGGGATTGATAGGAGACTGGGATCGGGTGATGGGATCACTAGGACTCTGGGATGCACTGTGGTTGGGAGTCAGTTGCAAGGATGAGGATTAGAGACTGCATCGGAACAGGAACTTGCACCATCAGCATCTCCACTCTCTGTTATTATTAATAGCTGCCAGGGCACAGCCCCTTCCCCAGAACCCAGTCATTAACCGCGGTGCGGTTTATCGCTCATTTATAAACTCAGTCTCGCTGTTTTTGAGGGGATGGTGTTATTGTGTAATGATTGCTCAGTTTTTTGGATTGCAGTTCACTACAATAACACATCTCCCCAGCTCGGGCAGGAATCGCTGGTGGAATACACAACTCTCACTAACACCAACAACCACCCAAGGCTGGGAAACAACTGCCCACGTGGCATTGACATCTGACTGTGCCAACATTTGCCCCTTCTCCCCACTCCTCCTCAAACCATTGATGCTCCCAGTGAGTCTGACATTCAACCAATTCCTAATCAGTCAGGCCAACCTGGACCACATTGTTACTGATCACACGGTCACTCCTTGCATTGAGCAAGGAGCAGGAGGAGGCCATTCAGCCCCTCGAGCCTGCTCTACTATTCAATACAGTCATGGCTGATCACTTGGTGACCTCAAATCCACAATCCTGCCTTCCCCCTGCTGATCTTCCTGTGTCCAGCCTACCCCTCCCTGACCCCTGTGTAACAAGAATCTCTCCAGCTTGGCCTAAACCAGATTCAGCACTGGCATCCTGAGAGAGAAAAGGAATCACTGAAATCTGTGTGAAAAGGTTGATCCCTGATGTTTAAAGAGTGACCCCTTGTTCTCGATTCTCCCCCAAGAGCCTATGTCCTCTCCATATCCACCCAGTCATGATCCCACAGGATCTTACATGGTCCAATCAAGTTGCCTCTCACTCACTCTTCCATGGGCCCAGTCTGTCCAGCCTTTCCTGATTAGACATATTATCCATTCCAAATATTAATCTGCTGAAACTTTACTGAGCTGCCTTCATCATGTTTACACTTTCCTTCAATAAAGTAGCTAATACCGTGCACTCTACTCCAGATGTGGTCTGACCTGTGCTGACTGTATCTGAGGCATTACCTCCCTCCTATCGTTTTCAATCCCTGCTAAATAACTGTTTTCAAGAAGATCGAGGTTCTTCAGAAGAATCAGAGAAACACGAGTGCAGCTGGTTTTCAAATGAGAACCAGAGAAAGATGAAGAGAAAGGATTTTGACGCAGTGAGTTGTGAACTAGATCACAGTGTCTGAAAGAGCAGAGAGAGCAGCTCCAATAGTAACCAGTGAAAGGGAACTGAAGCAAAAACAGAAGTTGCTGGAAAAGCTCAGCAGGTCTGGCAGCATCTGTGAAGAGAAATCAGAGTTAATGTTTCCGGTCCAGTGACCCTTCTTTGACTATACATCCTCACACCTCACTTCCTGTAAAGACTCCATCCCATTCTCCCAGTTCCTCTATCTCCATCACACCCTAACCCTAACCCTAACCCATCACATATGTTCAGATGAGGCCAACTTCGACAAGGGAGCCTCTGAAATGTCCACCTTCTTCCTCAACCGAGGATTCCCCAGCTCCATTGTCGACAAAGCCCTCAACTGGGTCCAACCCATCTCCTGCTGTTCTGCCCTCACCCCTTCTCATCTCTCCTGCAACAACAATAGGGTTTCCTTTATCCTCACCTACCATCCCACCAGCATCCACATCCAGAAGATCATTAATCGCCATTTCTGCCACCTCCAGCAAGATGCCACCACCAGACCCATACTCCCCTCCCCTCCCTTGTCTGCTTCCACAGGGACCATTCCATCCGGGATACCCTGGTCCACACTTCCTTCTCCCCCATCACCCCCCCATAGCCTCACAGCACCTGCCCCTGTAACCAGCAAAGGTGCAACACCTGCCCATTTACCTCCTCCCTCCCCAATATCCAAGAACCCAAACATACCTTCCAGGTGAAGCAAACTTCACCTGCACTTCCAAGAATCTAGTCTACTGCATTCACTGCTCACAATGTGGTCTCCTCTACATTGGGGAAACAAAGCGTAGACTTGGCGACCGCTTCGCAGAACATTCATGTTCTGCTCGCAAAAAAGACGCTGATCTACCCGTTGCCTGCCACTTCAATGCACCACCCTGTTCCCTGGCCAACATCTCTGTCTCTGGCTTGCTCAAGTGTTCCAGCAAACCTCAACGTAAGCTGGTAGAACAACACATCATTTTCCGCTTGGGGACCCTACAGCCCTCCGGACTCAATAGCAAGTTCAATAATTTCAGGGCTTGAGGCACCTTCTTCTATGCTCTTACCCCAACCCCCACAAACTGGCCTTGTTATCACATACAGTCATAGAGTTGTACAGCACAGAAACAGACATTTCAGTCAGACTCATCCATGCTGACCAGATCCTAAATTAATCTAATCCCATTTGCCAGCATTTGGCCCATATCCCTCTAAACCCTTCCTATTCATATAATCATCCACATGCCTTATAAATGATGTAATTGTACCAGCCTCCACCACTTCCTTCAGCAGCTCGTTCCATACACACACCACCCTCTGCGTAAAAAAGTTACCCCTCAGGTCCGTTATAAATCTTTCCCCTCTCATGCCTATGCCCTCTAGTTTTGAATTCCCCTACCCTGGGGAAAAGACTTTGACTATTCACCCTATCTATGCCCCTCATGATTTTATAAACCTCTATAAGGTCACCCCTATGACATTCCAGGGAAAATAGCCCCAGCCTATTCAGCCTTTCCCTATAGCTCAAACACTCCAGCCCCAGCAATGTCCTTGTAAATCTTTTCTGAACCCTTTCTAGTTTCACAACATCCTTCCTATAGCAGGGCGACTAGAATTGCACATAGTATTCCAAAACTGGCCTAACCAATGTCCTGTACAGCTGCAACATGACCTCCCAACTCCGATACTCACTGCACTGACCGATAAAAGCAAGCGTACCAAACACCTTCTTCACTGTCCTGTCGACCTGTGACTCCACTTTCAAGGAACTATGAATCTGCACTGCAAGGTCTTTGTTCGGCAACACTATAATCAGTTCTGAGGAAAGGTCACTTGATCCAAAACGTTAACTCTGATTTTCTCTCCACAGATGCTGCCAGACCTGCTCAGCTTTTCCAGCAACTTCTGTTTTGTTACTGATAAAGAGGGAATTGGAAACAACACTACAGTATAGTCAGAGACAATGAAGCATTCACAAAGGCTGAGTCAGAACCTGATCTGATTGATGGTGACTGAACAAATGGGAATGATTTCCCAAATGGGTGGACAAGAGTTGGAGGTGCCTTCTATTCATTCATGGGATGTGGGTGTTGCTGGCTCTCCCTGGCATTTATTGCCCATCCCTAGTTGCCCCTTGAGAAGGTGGGGGTGAGCTGTCTTCTTGAACCGCTGCAGTCCATGTGCTGTATATAGACCCACAATGCCCTTAGGGAGGAAATTCCAAGATTCTGACCCAGCGACAGTGAAGGGACAGCGATATATTTCCAAGTCAGGATGGTGAGTGGCTTGGAGGGGAACTTGCAGAGGGTGGTGTTCCCATACATCTGCTGCCTTCACTATTTGATCATGTGCTGTTTTAGTTGTAAATATTTCAACTCTCCCAAATATCAGCCACAGGGCGAAGGTTATGGGTTCGACTGAGGCGAGAACAAGAAGGAAACCCAGCCAATCCAATGTTTTGAATTCCCTCTGCTATCTCATAGAGTGGAGATGTGAAAGGTTTGGAGATAATCTCAAAGTTGTCTTTGTGACAAGGAGCTGCTCTGTGGTTTTAGCGTTGACATGACTGAAACGTTATGAATAATATTGGATGTAAGCCTTTCTGGGGTCTTATGTAAATCTATAACGGAATTTCACTGTAGCCAGTCAAAGTGCTGAAGGTGATGGGAGAGAATGAGGAAGTTCATGATGCTATCAGTCCATCATTAGAAGCTGCTTCCTGCTCACTGTGAACCTCGGGCCAGGCCTGGCTATGCTGTGGCTTTCATCAACACATCAGAATACACGCTTCCAGCCCCCAAGCGGGAAACTGACTTGGGTTGTGCAACTCACTGACATAACACAGTTATCATATCCCTAGATCTATCGATCAGTGAGGCCCAGGTCTGATACTGAGGGCAGTGCTAATCATCAACTTCAACAATGTCACCTGTCCCTGGGACAGTAATACTTCAGTCTCACAACCACAACTACATATTCCATTAAAAATAACTGGGTGGAAAATACAGGGCAACAATTGTAGTGCAGTACTGAGGGAGTGCTGCACTGTCGGAGGGTCAGTGTTGAGGGAGCGCTGCACTGTCGGAGGGTCAGTACTGAGGGAGCGTGGCACTGTCAGAGGGTCAGTGCTGAGGGAGCGCCGCACTGTCGGAGGGTCAGTGCTGAGGGAGCGCCGCACTGTCGGAGGGTCAGTGCTGAAGGAGCGCTGCACTGTCGGAGGGTCAGTGTTGAGGGAGTGCTGCACTGTCGGAGGGTCACTGCTGATGGAGTGCCGCACTGTCAGAGGGTCAGTGCTGAGGGAGCGCCGCACTGTCGGAGGGTCAGTACAGAGGGAGTGGGCACTGTTGGAGGATCAGTGCTGAGGGAGTGCCTCAAAATGACATTGGATTACTGTTTATGGGATCTTGCTGTGCATACATTGCTTGTCGTAATTGCCATATTACAAAGGTGTGTTTTTCTCCTTGATTGGAATAACCCAAAGGATTGGATCCTGGGAGCAGCTGTTTGAGAAACAGCCCTCTGCACTGATCTACACAACCCCCTCCTGTGACCCTGGGGCACTCTCTGTCTGGAGGCTGGGGTGGTGGGGGGGTGGTGACGGTGAATTGAAGCAATGAGACAGGAATTTGCTGGCTGAGGTTTGCTGTAATTGCGGCTACAGCACAGTTAATCTGGTCATATTCTGGATACATCACGGAGTGTGAGATGCTGACACGCTGTTTGTTGTGTTCGTAGTTGAATCCACACCTACCTAGCCCTGACTGAGCACAGTCTGATTACCTGCGTTGTAATGTGCCTCTACATGCAACTCCTCCAAAGGTACACACCAAGCTGCTGACTGTTCAGCTTCTGGATGTCACACACCTCGCAGTGTCTCAGGCCTTCAAAACCAATAGTTGCTGGAAGTTTAGCCTGTCAGTTTAGTCTGATTTTATACCAACTCCCCTCCTGAAGGCTCCAACCTCAAAGGACAAGGGCAGCTGATACAGGGAAACCCTATCTGATTCTCTGCAGAACATCCCCTCCCTCCACCACCGACGCTCAGTAGCAGCAGTGTGGGGGGTGGGGGGGGCGTGATAGCCTAGCGTATTACCATTGGACTGTCAATCCAGAGACCCAGATAACATTCTGGGAACCAGAGTTCGAATCCCGCCACAGCAGATGGTGGAATTTGAATTCAATAAAATATCTGGAATTAAGAGTCTAATGATGACCATGAATACATTGTTGATTGTTGGAAAAACCCATCCGATTCACTAATGTCCTTTAGGGAAGGAAACTGCCATCCTTACCTGGTCTGGCCTACATGTGACTCCAGACCCACAGCAATGTGGTTGACTCATAACTGCCCTCTGAAATGGCCTAGCAAGCCATTCAGTTTACCAGATCATGAGAAAAAGGGTCCCTAATCAGAATTAAACTCGACATGCACCAGAAAAGACAACGGCAGAAACAGCCCTGTTGATCCTGCAAAGTCCTCCTCACTAACATCTGGGGGTTAGTGTCAAAATTGGGAGAGCTGTCTCACAGACTAGTCAAGGAACAGCCTGACACAGTCATACTCACATAATCATACCTTACAGACAATGTCCCAGACACCACCATCACCATTCCTGGGTATGTCCTGTCCCACCAGCAGGACAGACCCAGCAGAGGGGGCGGCACAGTGGGATACAGTCGGGAGGGTGTTGCTCTGGGAATCCTCAACATTGACTCCCGGACCCCATGAAGTCTCCTGGCTTCAGGTTAAACATGGGCAAGGAAACCTCCTGCTGATTACCACATACTGCCCTCCCTCAGCTGATAAATCAGTATTCCTCCATGTTAAACAACACTTTGAGGAAGCACTGAGGATGGCAAGGGCACAAAGTGTACTCTGGGTGGGGGATTTCAATGTCCACCACCAAGAGTGGCTCGGCAGTAGCACTGCTGATCAAGTTGGTCGGGTCCTAAAGGACATAGCTGCTAGACTGGGTCTGCGGCAGGTGGTGAGGGAACCAACAAGAGGGAAAAACATACTTGACCTCATCCTTACCAATCTGCCAGCTGCAGATGGATCTGTCCATGACAGTATCGGTAAGAGTGACCATCGCACAGTCCTTGTGGAGACAAAATCCCGCCTTCACATTGAGAATAACCTCCATCATGTTGTGTGGCACTATCACCGTGCTCAATGGGACAGACTTCACACAGATCTAGCAACTCAAGACTAGGCATCCATGAGGTGCTGTGGGCCATCAACAGAATTGTACTCCAGCACAATCTGTAACCTCATGGCCTGGTATATCCCCCACTCAACCATTACCATCAAGGCAGGGGATCAACCCTGGTTCAATGGAGAGTGCAGGAGGGCACGCCAGGAGCAGCACCAGGCATACCTGAAGATGAGGTATCAACCTGGTGAAGCTACCAAACAGGATTACTTACACACCAAACAGCGAAAGCAGCAAGTGATAGACAGAGCTATGCGATCCCACAACCAATGGATCAGATCTAAGATCTACAGTCCTGCCAAATCCAGTGGTGAATGGTGGTGGTCAATTAAACAACTCTCTGGAGGAGGAGGCTGTACAAATATCCCCATCCTCAATGATGGAAGAACCCAGCACATCAGTGCAGAAGGTAAGGTTGAAGCTTTTGCAGCAATCTTCAGCCAGAAGTGCCGAGTGGATGATCCATCTCGGCCTCCTCTGGTGATACCCAGCATCACTGATACCAGTCTTCAGCCAATTCGATTCACTCCACGTGATATCAAGAAACTGGATACTCCGGATACTGCAAAGGCTACAGGCCCTGACAACATTCCGGCAATAGTACTGAAGACTTGTGCTCCAGAACTTGCCGCTCCCCGAGCCAAGCTGTTCCAGTACAGTTACAACACTGGTATCTACCCAACAATGTGGAAAATTGCCCAGGTATGTCCTGTACACAAAAAGCAGGACAAATCCAACCCGGTCAATTCCCGCCCCATCAGTCTACTCTCGATCATCAGTAAAGTGGTGGAAGGTGTCAGTAACAGTGCTTTCAAGCAGCACCTGCTCAGCAATAACCTGCTCAGTGACGCCCAGTTTGGGTTCTGCCAGGGCCACTCAGCTCCTGACCTCATTACAGCCTTGGTTCAAACATGGACAAAAGAGCTGAATTCCAGAGGTGAAGGGAGAGTGATAGCCCTTGATATCAAGGCTGCATTCGACCCAGTGTGACATCAAGGAGCCCTGGCAAAACTGGAATCAATGGGTATCAGGGGGCAAACTCTCCGCTGGTTGGAGTCATACCTGACAATTTGGAAGATGGCTGTGGTTGTTGGAGGTCAGTCATGTCATCTCTAG
Organism: Rhincodon typus; assembly: GCF_021869965.1. Classification (NCBI taxonomy): domain Eukaryota; kingdom Metazoa; phylum Chordata; class Chondrichthyes; order Orectolobiformes; family Rhincodontidae; genus Rhincodon; species Rhincodon typus. The sequence continues at coordinate 1,906,207 of NC_063346.1, forward strand.
GACATCTCTGCAGGAGTTCCTCAGGAGAGTGTCCTCGGCCCAATCATCTTCAGCTGCTTCATCAATGACCTTCCCTCCATCATAAGGTCAGAAGCGGAGATGTTCACCGAAGATTACACAATGTTCAGCACCATTCGTGACTCCTCAGATACTGAAGCAGTCCATGTTCTAATGCAACAAGATGTGGACAATATCCAGACTTGGGCTGACAAGTAGCAAGTGACATTCGCGCCACACAAATGCCAGGCTATGACTTTCTCCAATTATGAGACAATCTAACCACTGTCCCTTGACTTTTAACGGTGTTACCATCATTGAATCCCCTCGTATCAACATCCTGGAGTTTGTCATTGAACAGAAACTCAACTTGATTCACATAAACACAGTGGCTACAAGAGCAGGTCAGAAGCTAGGAATACTGCAGTGAGTAACTCACCTCCTGACTCCCTAAAGCCTGTCCACCATCTGCAAGGCACAAGTCAGGAGTGTGATGGAATACCCTCTTAAGGAAGTTGCTGTTAATTCTTTTACAATGGGCTCTAAACATCTTCCCCACTACTAATGTCAGACTCACTGGTCTATAATTCCCTATTGCCTCTCTAACTCCCATTTTAAATAGTGGGGTTACATTAGCTATCCTCCAATCTGCTCCAGAATAAAATAAATCTTAGAAGATGACCACCAATATATTCATTATTTCTAGGGCCACTTCCTTAAGTACTCCGGGTGTGGACCATCAGGATCTAAGGATTTATCAGCCTTCAATCCCTTCAATTTACACAACACCATTTCTCTACTAAGTCATTTCCTCCCTCTTACTAAACCCTGTGTTCCCCATCATTTCTGGTATGTTATTTTTGTTCATCCTTTGTGAACACAGAAGTGATGTACATACTTAATTGGTCTGCCATATGTTTGTTCCCTGTTATATCTTCCCTTATTTATGACTGTAAGGGACCTTCATTTGTCTTCAGTAATCTTTTTTTCTCTTCACAAACATGTGGAAGCTTTTACAGTCAGTTTGTATGTTCCCGACAAGCCTACTCTCCTACTCTATTTGCACTTTCCTAATTAATCCCATTGTATTCCTTTGCAGAAATCCAACCTGCTCCCAGTCCTTCGGTCTGCTGTGTTTTTTTGTCCAATTTGTATGTCCCTTCCTTGGATCTAATTCCCCACATTAGCCATGGCTGGGCCACCTTTCCCACCTTTTCTGATGAAGGGTCTAGGCCCGAAACATCAGCCTTTCTGCTCCTATGATGCTGCTTAGCCTGCTGTGTTCATCCAGCTCTGCACCTTGTTGTCTCACCTTTCCCATGACATTACTGTGGCAGACAGGAATGAATAATTGTTGTAGCTTACCCATGCACTCTTTAAATGCTTGCCATTGACATTCCATCATCTTCTCTTTAACTAATTCAATTTATTTCCAATTTATCACAGCAAACTCATGCCTCATATCGACGTACTTTCTTTTCCCTAGATTCAGACCCCTTGTCTCAGAATCAATTACCTCACTCTCCATCCTGATGAAGAATTCTATCATGTTATGGTCACTCCTCCCCGAGGGGTCTCAAATAGATAGATTGCTAATTCCTTCCTCATTACACAATACCCAGTCCAGGATGCCCTTTTCGCTGGTTGGTTCTTCGACATTTGGTCAGAAACTATTTCCTATACATTCCAGGAATTCCTCCCTCCACACCAGAGTCAGGGACTGCTATTCTCTACAGAATGCATTGGGTTGATATGAAATAACTCCACAGAGGTCAGTATCCCATCACCAAGTCCCCTTTTATTTACACATGGAGAGTCCTTGACATAGATCCTGCTCCCTCAGAGCCAACTCTCAGAGTGAACCAGATGTCTGACACTCCTGTTCTTATCTCTCAGCCAGGGCTCCCTGATTGGATCAGATTAACAGCCCCCAATCAGGGAACTCATATTCTATGAAGTTCAGCTGGCTGATCTCGTTACAATCACTACAGATATCCTTCATAATATACCACAGAGGCTGCTACTCTCTGTAACATATACATTAGGGCAGCTATGGGACTGCAAACTCTAGACTGTTCACAGGGGCTGCCATAGGGAGGTGATGGCCTAGTGGTATTATCGCTGTTAATCCGGAGACCCAGATAACGCTCTGGGGACCCAGGTTTGAATCCCCCCGCAGCAGATGGTGGAATTTGAGTTTTTAAAAATATCTGGAATTAAGAGTCTAAATACTGACCATGAAATGATTGTCAGGGAAAAACCCATCTGGATCAATAATATCCTTTAGGGAAGGAGACTGCCATCCTTACCTGGTCTGGCCTACATGTGACTCCAGACCCACAGCAATGTGGTTGACTCTTATCTGCCCTCTGGGTAATTAGGGATGGGCAATAAATCCTCGCTAGTCAGTGATGCCCTCGTTCCAAATTGATTAAAAACAAAATCTCAATGATATACACAGGGACTGCTCCTCTGCATAATGTACACAGGACCTAGTATTCTGTGCAGTATATCTGGGCACTGGTATTGCCTGTAATATACACAGGGCTTTGTGATGTACATAGTGACAGCTGTTCTCTGTAATATACCCACAGGGAGCTGTACTCTGCATTATATCCACAGGGGCTGCTATTTTCCATAATAAACACTTGTCATTTACCCAGAGATGGTAACCTCTATAATAGACACAAGGACTGCTAGTCTACATACCAGAGAAAGCAACTGCTATTTTCTATAACGCACCTCAACACATGCTACTCTCTGTAATGTACATAATGTAAATATTGATCTGCTAACTCTACAATATACAGAGGGATGTCTAGCAGCAGAGATCCTGGCTGGGTCCCCCACACGCTCTCTCTCTCTAACCATAGATCACTGACTATAAGACCACAAGACATGGGAACAGAAGTAGGCCATTCAGCCCATCAAGTCTGAGCTGCCAATCAATGACATCATGGCTGATCTGCTTATCCTCAATTCTACTTTCCCACCTTTTCCCTGTAACCCTCGATTCCTTTCCTGATTAAATCTCTATCTCAGCCTTGAATGAACTTAATGACCCAGCCTCAGCAGCCCTCTGTGGTAAAAAATTCAACAGATTCACTGCCTTCTGAAAGTGGAAATTCCACAAGGCCATAAAATATAGGAGCAGAATGAGGCCATTCAGCCCACTGAGTCTGCCCCACAATTCAATAACGGCTGGTTTGTTTCTCAACCCCAATCTCCTGCCTTTTCCCTGTAACCCCTGATCCCATTGCTAATCCAGAACCTATTTATCTCTGTCTTAAATACACTCAATGACTTGGCTTCCATAGCCCTCTGTGACAATGAGTTCCAAGGATTCACCAGCCTCTGGCTGATGAAATTCCTTCTTATCTCAGTTTTAAAGCATTGTCCCTTACTCTGAGACTGTGCCCTCGAGCTCTAGCCTCTCCTACTATTGGAAAGATCTTCTCCATGTCCACTCTATCCAGGCTTCTCAGTATTCCATAAGTTTCAATCGAATTCCTACTCATCCTTCTAAACTCCATCAAGTACAGACCTAGAGTCCTCAACCACTCCTCATACAGCAGACCCTTTATCCCCAGAATCATTATTTAAAACCTCCTCTGGACCCCCTCCAAGGCCAGCACAACCTTCATTAGATACAGGGACCAAAACTACTCACAATATTTCAAATCTGACCAGAGCCTTATGCAGCCTCAGCAGTACATCCCTGCTCTTGTTTTCTAGCTCTCTTGAGCAATAAATGCTAACATTACATTTGACTTCCTAACTGCCAACTGAACCTGCATGTTAACCTTAAGAGAATCCTGAACTAATTCTTCCAAATCCCTTTGTGCTTCAGATTTCCAAACCCTTTCCCCATTGAGAAAATATTCTATCCCTCTATTCTTCCTACCAAAGCATATAATCTCACAGTTTTCCAAATTGTATTCCATCTGCCACTTCTTTGCCCTCTCTCACAGCCTGTCCAAATCCTGCTGCAGCCTCCCCACATCCTCAACACTACGCGTCCCTCCACCTATCATTGTGTCATTTGCAAACTTAGCAACAATGCCTTCATTTCCTTTATCCAGATTGCTGATCTATAACGTGAATACTTGTGGTCTCAACACTGATCCCTGAAGAACTCCACTAGTCACCACCTGTCATTCTGAAAAAGACCCTTTTATCCCCAGTCTCTGCCTTCTACCAGTCAGCCAATCCTCTATCCATTTCAGTATCTTGCCCCTAACAACATGGGCCCTTATTTATTTAGCAGCCTCCTGTGCGGCATCTTGTCAAAGGCCTTCTGGAAATCCAAATAGATCACATCCAGTGGCTCTTGGTCTAACTTGCTCATTGCTTCCTCAAAGAATTCTAACAGATTTGTCAGGCATGATGTCTTTGTTCTACATATGTGGCTCCTTATTCTGAGGTGATGCCTTCTGGTCCTCGGCTCTCCCACAGAAGGAAACAACCTCTCCACATCTCCCCTGTCAAGACCCACTAAGAATCTTAGATAGTAGGAACTGCAGATGCTGGAGAATCCGAAAATTGAATCAGAGATAGTAGGAACTGCAGATGCTGGAGAATCCGAAAATTAAGAATCTTGTCTGTTTTAATAAGGTCATTCTTCTGAACTCCAATGAGTACAGGCCCAACTTAATCAACATCTCCTGATAAGACAGTCCCTCCATATCTGGCATCAACCAAGTGAACTTCTGTGGGCTGCATCCAATCTTTTAAAGATCAGTACAACACAGGAACAGGCCCTTTGGCCCATCAAGACTGTGCTGACACATGACACCTTTTTAAACTAAAAACCTTTTGCCCCATGCAGCCCATATCTCTCTGTTCCCTGTCTATTCATGTATCTGTCAAGATGCCTCTTAAATGTTGTATCAGCTTCCACCATGTCCTCTGGCAGTGCATTCCAGCCACTTACCACCGTCTGTGTAACCTGCATCGCGTGTCTCCTTCAAACTTACCTGCTTTTACCTTAAACCTATGTCCCCTAGGAATTGACATTTCAATCCTGGGAAAAAGACTCTGACAATCCATCCTGCCCATGCCTCAATTTTGTAAACTTCTATCATCCTCCGCTCAAGTGAAAGCAAACAAAGTTTGTCCAATCTCTCTTCACAGCTAATACCCTCCAAACCAGGCAACGTCCTGGTAAACCCTGTACCCTCCCCAAAGCCTCCACATCCTTCTGGTTGTGGGGTGACCAGGACTGTACACAATATCCCAAATGTGGCCTAACTAAAGTTCTATACAGCTGCAAAATGATTTGCCAATGTTTATACCCCACGCCCTGACTGATGAAGATAAATGTGCGATATGCCTTTTTGGTCACCTTATCCACTTGCGTTGTCATTTACAGAGAACTGCAGACCTGTACGCCTAGATCCCTCTGTATGTTGATGCTTTTAAGCGTTCTGCCATTTACTGTATACATCCTACTGCATTAGATCTCTCAAAATGCATTTAGAGACATGGGGTCATTGAGCTGTACAGCATGGAAACAGACCCTTCGGTCCAATCATCCATGCCGACCAGATATCCTAAATTAATCTAGTGTCATTTGCCAACATTTGGCCCATATCCTCTTGTCTGGATTAAATTCCATCTCCAATTTCTCTGCCTAAGTCTTCGGCCTATCTATATCTCGCTGTATCCTCTGGTAATCCTCCTCACTATCCACAGGTCCCCAAATCTTTGTGTTGCCTGCAAACTTACTAATCAGGCCATTGACATACTCCTAAAAAATCATTTATATGTATTACAAACAACAGGAGTGCCAGCATTGATCCCTGTGGAATACCACTGGTCGCAGATCTCCAGTTTGAAAAACACTCTTCCAATGGTAATCTCTGTTGAAGATGAATAAGTCAGTTCTGCACCCATCTAACCAGCTCACAGATCTCATGTGGCTTCACTCTTGTATTAGCCTGCCATGAGGGACCCTTTCAAAGGCCTTGCTAATGTCCATATAGACAACATTTAATACCATGCCCTCATCAAGCATCTTTGTCACTTCCTCAAAAAATTGAATCGAGTTTATGAGACAAGACCTCTCCGATCAAGCCATGCTGCCTATCGCAAATAAGTCCATATTTTCACAAACATGGGTAAATCCTGTCCCTAAGAATCTTCTTCAATAATTTCCCTAACACTGACCTAAAGCTCTCTGGCCTGTAATTACTTGGATTATCCAAACAAAAGGAACAATGTTGGCTTTTCTCCAGTCCTCTGGGGCTTCTCCTGTAACTGAAGAGGATAATAATACCTTAATGCTTTTCAAAACACTCGAAACCTTTTTTTTATATTGACTTGCCCCAGAATATCAACATACCCCTGTCTAGATTCACCATCCACCATGTTCCTTCCCCTTGGTGAATACCAATGCAAAGTGTTCAATAAGGACCTCACCCACTTCCTCCAGCTCCACGCAATAACTTCCCTCCTTTGTCCTCAGGATGACCCTATCCTTTTCCTAATTGCCCACTTACTCCTTATATATGTATAAAACACCTTGGGATTTTCCTTAATCTTGTTTGCCAAAGACATTTCACAGTCCCTTTTAGCCCTCCTAATTACCTGTTTGAGTCCTTTCCTGCCATCTTTGTATTCTTCGGCTCTGTGTGTCTTCAATTTCCTAAACCTTTTTACTTTTTGACTAAGTTCTCAATTTCTCTTGTCATCCAAGGTTCCTGAATCTTGCCATCCTTATCCTTCATTTTCACAGGAATATGCTTGTCCTGAACTTGAATCAACTGGACTTTAAAAGATTCCCACATGACAGATGTGAATTTACCCTCAAAGACCCACCTCCAATCTAATTCCCCACTTCCTGTCAAATATTGTGGGAGTTAGCTTTCCCCCATTTTAGAACTTTCACCCAAGAACTACTTTTATCCTTATACATAAGCAACAACAACCTTATGGAATTCTACTCCCTCCACCACCGACGCTCAGTAGCGCAGTGTGTACTACCTACAAGATGCACTGCAGAAATTCATCAAAGATCCTCAGACTGCACCTTCCAAACTTCCAGAAACCCTTTGATAAGGTGCTGCACAGGAGGCTGCTGAGTAAGATAAGGGCCCATGGTGTTAGAGGCAGGGTGCTAGCATGGATAGAAGACTGGCTGTCTGGCAGAAAGCAGAGAGTGGGGATAAAGGGGTCTTTCTCAGGATGGCAGCTGGTGACAAGTGGTGTTCCACAAGGGTCAGTGCTGGGACCACAACATTTCACTTTGTATATTAATGATCCAGATGAAGGAACTGAGGGCATTCTGGCTAAGTTTGCAGATGATACAAAGATAGGTGGAGGGACAGGTAGTATTCAGGAGGTGGCGAGACTGCAGAAGGATTTGGACAGGTTAGGAGAGTGGGCAAAGAAGTGGCAGATGGAGTACAACTTGGGAAAGTGTGATGTCATGCACTTTGGTAAGATGAATAAAAGCATGGACTATTTCCTAAATGGGGAGAAAATTCAGAAGTCTGAAGTGCAAAGATACTTGGGAGTTCTAGTCCAGGATTCTCTCAAGGTAAACTTGTAGGTTGAGTCAGTAGTCAGGAAGGTAAATGCAATGTTGGCATTTATTTTAAGAGGACTTGAATATAAAAGCAGGGATGTACTACTGAGGCTTAATAAGGCCCTGGTCAGATCACATTTGGAGTATTGTGTGCAGTTTTGGGCCCCATATCTCAGGAAGGATGTACTGGCCCTGGAGCGGGTTCAGAGGAGGTTCACGAGAATGTCCCAGGAATGGAAAGCTTAACATATGAGGAACGTTTGAGGACTCTGGGAATATACTCATTGGAGTTTTAGAAGGATGAGGGGGGATCTAATTGAAACTTACAGAATACTGAATGGCCTGGACAGAGTGGATGTTGGGAAGATGCTTCCATTGGTAGGAGAGACTAGGACCCGAGGGCACAGCCTTAGAGTAAAGGGAAGGCTTTATAGAACAGAGATAAGGAGAAACTTCTTCAGCCAGAGAGTGGTGAATCTATGGAATTCACTGCCACAGAAGGCTGTGGAGGCCACGTCATTGAATACATTTAAGACTGAGATAGATAGGTTCTTGATTATCAAGGGGATCAAGGGTTACGGGGAGAAAGCGGGAGAATGGGGCTGAGGAACTTATCAGCCATGATTGAATGGTAGAGCAGACTTGTTGGGCCGAATGGCCTAATTTCTGCTCCCATGCCTTATGGTCTTAAACCCCTGACCACTTCCATCCAGAAGGACAAGGGCAGCAGATACATAGGAAAGCCATCGCCTGCAAGTTCCCCTCCAAACCACTCACCATCCTGACTTGGAAATATATTGCCATTCCCTCTGTGTTGCTGGGTCAGAATCCTGGAATTCCTTCCCTTAGGGGCATTGTGGGTCAATCTACAGCACATGGACTGCAGTGGTTCAAGAAGGCAGCTCACCCCTACCTTCTCAAGGGGCACCTAGGGACGGGCAATAAATGCTGGGCCCAGGCAGCAAGGTGAACATCCCACAAATGAATAAGTAAAAGAAAAAATAGCAAAAAATAAATTATGGTCACTGTTCCCAAAATGTTCTCCCAGGGAAACTTCAATCCCCTGGTCAAACACATTCCCTTTCCCTATTTGGGCTATTCACATTTTGTGTCAAAAAACCGTCCCGGACATACCTAACAAATTCTCCCCCATCCAAGCCCCGGCACTAAGCAGATCCCAGTCAATAAAGGGAAGTTAAAGTCACCCACAACAACAACCCTGTTGTTTTCCAACCCTTGTTTTCATCATTTTTCATCATTTTTCCATAATCTGTCCACATATCTATTCCTCTATATTCTGCTGGCTGTTTGGAGGTGTTTAGTACAATCCCATCAAAGTGACTACACCTTTCCTGTTCCTGTGCTCTCCCCACATGGCCTCACTGGATGAGCCCCCTCTTCACTACAGCTGTGATATTCTCTCCAATCAGTAACACAACTTCCCCCAAATCTGTATATCCCTCTGTATTCTCACCTGAAACATTTAAATCATGGAACATTAAGCTGCCATTCTTATCGCTCTCTCAAGCTAGTCTCTGTAATTACTGCGATGTCATAGTTATATGTATTAATACAGGCTATAAGTTCATCTGCCTTACCTGTCACAGTCCTCGCATTAAAACACATATACCTCAGACCGCCTGTCCCATTGTGTTCTGTAACCTCTCCTTGTCTCTTCTTCCTCTTACTCTCACTCAGTCTCAGTCTCAAACTCTTTCTTGGTCATTTCACTTGCTGACTTAAATCTCTGGCCCCCACCCTCTTGCTGCACTAGTTTAAACCCTCCTGAGTGGCACAAGCAAACCTCCCTGCCACAGGATATCGGTGCCCTCCAGTTGAGGTGCAGCCCATCCTCCTCATACAGGTCCCTTAGATTAGCAGCCTAAAGCCGTTCACAGTATCCCAACTGTGGTCTGATGAGCGCCTTGTATAGCTATCGCTAACCGTCCCTACTCTTATACTCCATTCCTTTTGAAGTAAAGGCGAACATTCCACTTACCCTCCCTATGACCTTTGGATGCTGGCATTCTATGATTTATGATGAGGATTCCCAAATCCCGCTGTGCTGTAGCTTGCTGTGGACTTTCTCCATTTAAATAATATTCAGCTCCTCCATTCTTCCTGCAAGACCTCGTATTTTCCCCATTGATATTCCATCTGCCAAGATTTTGCTGACTCACCTAATCTTTCTCAATCCTTCTGCAGACTCTTTTCCATCCTTACCATTGACCTTCCCACCTGTTTTAGTGTCCTCCAAAACCCTAGTGCTAGTCCATTCACTTTCCACATCCATGCCATGGATATATTTTATAAATAATTGTGGCCCCAGCACCAATCTCTCCTTTACAGGTTACTCCCCTGAAAATGTCCCCCTTATCCCTTAACTCCCTGTCTTCTATTAGCTAACGAGTCCTCTACTCATATCTCCAACAACATGGGCTCAAATTAAGTAGCCAAATATGTGGTAACTTATGAAGTGCCTTCTTTAAATATATTACATCTACTGCATCCCCTTTATCTAGCCCAATTGTTACCCCCCCACAAAGGGGAGGCTATGGCCTAGAAGCCCTACAGTGTGGAAACAGGCACTTCGGCCCAACAAATCCACACCGACCCTCAGAGCATCCCACCCAGACCCATCCCTCAATAACCCACTTAATCTACAAATCCCTAAACACTATGTGCAATTTCCCATGGCCAATCCACCTAGCCTGCACATCTTTGGACTGTGGGAGGAAACCGGAGCTCCCGGAGGAAACCCACACAGACACGGGGAGAATGTGCAAACTCCACACAGACAGTCACCCGAGGGTGGAATTAAACCCGGGTCCCTGGCGCTGTGAGGCAGCAGTGCTAACCACTGAGCCACTGTGCCGTCCGGCCTAGTGGTATTATCACTGGACTGTTAATCCAGAGGCCCAGATAATGCTCTGGGGATTCAGGTTTGAATCCCACCACGGCAGATGGTGGAATTTGAATTCAATAAAATATCTGGAATTAAGAATATAATGATGACCATGAACCCATTGTTGATTGTTAGAAAAACCCATTTGGTCCACTAATGCCCTTCAGGGAAGAAAACTACCATCTTTACCTGGTCTGGCCTACATGTGACTCCAGACCCACAACAATGTGGTTGACTCTCAACTGCCCTCTGGGCAATTAGGGATGGGCAATAAAGGTTGCCATGCCAACAATGCCCTCATCCTGTGAATGAATATAAAAAAAGAATTCTAGTAAATGTGTTGGTCATGATTTCTCCTTTATGACGCAATGCTGCCTATGTTTGATCATATGATGTCTTTCTAAATGCTCTGCTGTTACATCCTTTATCATACACTCAAACAATTTCCCAATAACACAAATTAAGCTAACTGGCCTCTAGTTACCCTGTTATTTTGTCTCCTTCCCTTTTTAAATAAAGATGTTATATTACCAATTGTCCAATCCTCTGGCACTTTTACTGAGTTGGAAGATTACTACCACCGAGATTGCAACAACTTACATCACCGATCTCTGAAGCGTTTTCTTCTTCACCGAAGGGATGTGTGTGTCACTGACTGGGCCCAGCATTTATTACCCATCCATAGCCGTCCCTGGAGAAGGTGGGGGTGAGCTGCCTTCTTGAACCGCTGCAGTCCATGTGCTGTTTGACACACAATGCCCTTAGGGAGGGAATTCCCGGACTTTGACCCAGCGACAGTGAATGAATGGCAATATATTTACAACTCAGGATGGTGAGTGGACTTGAAACAAAATAGAGATTGGGAGGCTATCCCTCACTTGGAGTATTGTGCGCAGTTTTGGTCTCCTCACCTCAGGAGAGCTATTGCTGTGCAGGGAGTGCAATGGATGTTCACCCAGGGCGGCCAGACTCTCCTGCAAAGAGAGAAATTGGGTAAACCGGGCCCGTATTGTCGCTGCACTGTTAATCCAGAGACCCAGATAATGTTCTGGGGACCTGGGTTCGAATCCTGCCACGGCAGATGGTGGAATTTGAATTCAATAAAATATCTGGAATTAAGAATCTAATGATGACCATGGATCCATTGCCAATTGCCAGGAAAAACCCATCTTGTTCACAAATGTCCTTTAGGGAAGGAAACTGCCATCCTTACCTGGTCTGGCCTACATGTAACTCCAGGCCCACAGCAATGTGGTTGATTTTTAACTGCCCTCTGGGCAATTAGGGATGGGCAATAAATGCTGCCTGGTCATCAACGCCCTCATCCCGTAAATGAATAAAGGAAAAAAGAGTATTCTCAAAGTTTCGAAGAACAAACTGTGATCTCATTGAAACTTACAACATACTTAAAGTAACAGACAGGGTAGGTGCAGCATTTCCCCTGGGAGCGTAGAACAGACAAACAACTTAAAAATGGGAAAGATGCCAATTATGTCCACAATGAGAACAAATGGTTTTACTCAAAGGGTTGTGAACCTTTCAAGAGCTGTGAAAGGTCAGTCTTTGAGTCTGTTTAAGGCAGAGGTTGATAGATTCCTAATTATCAGTGTTTTTAAGGTTTATGGGGATAGAACAAAGAACATACATAGAACAGAACAGCACAGTACAGACCCTTTGGCCCACGATGTTGTGCCAACCTATTATCCTACTAAGATCAATCTACCCTGCATACCCTACATTTTACTATCCTCCATGTGCCTATCCAAGAGTTGCTTAAATGTCCCTAAAGTATCTGACTCCACTACCACTGCTGGCAGCGCATTCCACACGCCCACCACTCTCTGTGTGAAGAACCTACCTCTGACATCTCCCCTACACCTTCCTCCAATCACCTTAAAATTATGCTCCCTCATAGTCATTTCCACCCTGGGAAGAAGTCTCTGACTATCCACTCTATCTATGTCTCTCAACATCTTGTAAACCTCAATCAAGTCACCTCTCATCCTTCTTCGCTCCAATAAGAAAAGCCCTAGCTCCCTCAACCTTCCCTCATAAGACCTGCCCTCCAGTCCAGGCAGCATCCTGGTAAATCTCCTCTG
>NC_063346.1:1918745-1920095 GCF_021869965.1 Rhincodon typus
GGATCTATGGACGTGGACCCCAAGATCCCTCTGTTCCTCCACACTGCCAAGAATCCTGCCATTAACCCTGTATTCTGCATTCAAATTTGACCTTCCAAAGTGAATTGCTTCACACTTTTCTGGGTTGAATTTCATCTGCCACTTCTTTGCCCAGCTCTGCATCCTGTCAATGTCTCGTTGCAAACTACAACAGCCCTCCACGCTGTCCATAACTCCACCAACCTTCGTGTCATGGGCAAACTTACTAACCCACCCTTCCACTTCCTCATCCAAGTCATTTATAAAGATCACAAAGGGCAGAGGTACCAGAACAGATCCCTGCGGATCACCACTGGTCACCGAGCTCCAGGCTGAATACTTCCCATCTACTACCACCCTCTGTCTTCTATTGGACAGCCAGTTGGGCTGGGGTATGGAAAGCCATTACAGTGTTCAAACAGCCATGAATGTACTGAATGTACAGAAAGGCTAAATGCCCTGAATGGCATACGCCTATTCTTTTGTTGCCAAGTCCGGACCGTAGTAGATGGGAGGGGAACCTGCAAGGGATGGTGCTCTCACGTACCTGCTGCCCTTGTCCTCCAGCTCATCCTCAGGGTAGTGTCCTTGGCCCAACCATCTTCAGCTGCTTCATCAATGACCTTCCCTCCATCATAAGGTCAGAAGTGGGGATGTTCGCCGATGATTGTACAATGTTCAGCACCATTCGTGACTCCTCAGATACTGAAGCAGTCCGTGTTCACATGCAACAAGATCTGGACAATATCCAGACTTGGGCTGACAAGTAGCAAGTGACATTCGTGCCACACAAATGCCAGGCTACGACCATCACCAATAAGAGACAACCTAACCACCGCCCCTTGACATTCAATGGCATTACCATCACTGAATCCCCCACTATCAACATCCTGGGGGTTACCATTGACCAGAAACTCAACTGGACTCACCACATTAACAGAGTGACTATGATAGCGGGCCAGAAGCTGGGAATACTGCAGCTAGTTATTCATCCCCTGACTCCCCAAAGCCTGTCCACCATCTACAAGGTATAAGTCAGGAGTGTGATGGAATACTCCCCACTTGCCCGGATGAGTGCAGCCCCAACAACACTCAAGAAGGCTGACACTATCCAGGACAAAGCAGCCGCTTGATTACTTCATTCTTGGCACTCACTGTACCCCAGTGAGAGTCAGTGTGTACGGGACTGTACCCCAGTGAGAGTCAGTGTGTGTGAGACTGTACCCCAGTGAGAGTCAGTGTGTGTGGGACTGTACCCCAGTGAGAATCAGTGTGTGTGGGACTTTACCCCAGTGAGAGTCAGTGTGTGTGGGACTGTACCCCAGTGAGAGT
>NC_063346.1:1920195-1920374 GCF_021869965.1 Rhincodon typus
TCTCTGTCTGTCTCTGTCTCTGGGTCTACAAAGCTGCATTCTGTCTCCCTCTCTCTCTCTCTCTCTGTTTCTCTCTGTCTGTCTCTGGGTCTACAAAGCTGCATTCTGTCTCCCTCTCTCTCTCTCTGTCTCTCTCTGTCTGTCTCTGTCTCTGGGTCTACAAAGCTGCATTCTGTCTC
>NC_063346.1:1920874-1923204 GCF_021869965.1 Rhincodon typus
ACCAAAATGTATGACTTCACATTTATTTACATTGTATTCCATCTGCCAGACCTTTGCCCACTCACTCAATGTATCTATGTTCCTCTGCAAAGTTTCACAGTCCTCTGCACACTTTGCTCTGCCACTCATCTTAGTGTCATCTGCAAACTTTGACACCCTAGACGTGGTCCCCAACTCCAAATCATCTATATAAATTGTAAATAATTGCGGTCCCAACACCGATCCCTGAGGCACATCACTAGTCACTGACTGCCAGCTAGAATAGCACTCATTTATCCCCACTCTTTGCTTCCTGTTAGTCAACCAATCCTCTAACCATGCTAATGCTTTATCCTTAATGCCATGCATCCTTATCTTATGGAGTAGCCTCTTGAGCGGCACCTTGTCGAAGGCCTTTTGGAAATCCAGGTACACCACATCCACTGGGTCCCCATTGTCCATCTCGCTCGTAATGTCTTCATAGAATTCCAAAAGATTTGTCAAGCATGACCTGCCCTTCATGAACCCATGCTGCGTCTGCCCAACGGGACAATTTCTATCAAGATGCCTTGCTATTTCTTCCTTGATAATAGACTCCAGCATCTTCCCCACTACAGAGGTTAAGCTAACCGATCTATAATTCCCCATCTTTTGTCTACTTCCCTTTTTAAACAGTGGCGTCACATTTGCTGTTTTCCAGTCTGCTGGGACTGCCCCAGAGTCCAGCGAATTATGGAAAATTACCGCCAGTGCACCTACTATTTCTCCCGCCATCTCTTTTAGTACCCTGGGATGCATTCCATCAGGGCCAGGAGACTTATCAATCCTTAGCTCCATTAGCTTCCCCAGCACTACCTCTTCCGTAATAATGATTGTTTCCAGGTCCTCACCTACCTTCGTGTCTTTGTCAATTACTGGCATGTTATTAGTGTCCTCCACTGTGAAGACCGATACGAAATACCTGTTCAATGTCTCGGCCATTTCATCATAGCCCATAAATAAGTTCCCCTTCTCATCCTCTAAAGGGCCAACGTTTACTTTAGCCACTCTTTTTCGTTTTATATATTTATAGAAACTTTTGCTATCTGTCTTTATATTCTGTGCTAGTTTTTTCTCATGTTCTATCTTACTTTTCCTTATAGCTCTTTTTGTGGCTTTCTGTTGACCTTTAAAGTTTTCCCAATCGTCTAGTTTCATGCTGTTTTTAGCCACTTTGTATGCCTTCTCTTTCAATTTGATAGCCTCCCTTATTTCTTTAGACACCCATGGCAGATTACCCCTTTTTCTTACAGTCCTTCCTTTTCACTGGAATATAGTTTTGCTGAGTACTTTGAAAAATTGCTTTGAAAGTCCTCCACTGCTCGTCAACTGTCCCACCATAAAATCTTTGTTTCCAGTCTACTTTAGCCAAGTCCTCCCTCATTCTATTGTAGTTCCCCTTGTTCAAGCACAGGACCCTGGTATTGGATTTTATCTTCACACTCTCCATCTGTATTCTAAATTCAACCATACTGTGATCACTCCTTCCAAGAGGATCCCTAACTATGAGGTCATTAATTATTCCTGTCTCATTACACAGGACCAGATCTAGGGTAGCTTGCTCCCTCGTCGGTTCCATTACATACTGTTCAAGAAAACTATCACGGATACACTCAACGAACTCCTCCTCAAAGCTACCCTGACCAAGCTGGTTCGACCAATCTACATGTAGATTAAAATCCCCCATGATAATTGCAGTACCATTTTTACAGGCATTAGTTATTTCTTTGTTTATTGCCCACCCCAATGTGATGTTATTATTTGGTGGCCTACAGACTACGCCTATCAGTGACGTTTTCTTCTTAGAATTTCTAATTTCCACCCAAATGGATTCAACCTCATTCTCCATAGAACCTATATCATCTCTCAGCACCGCCCTGATGTTGTCTTTGAATATCAGAGCTACACCACCTCCCTTACCTTCCTGTCTGTCCTTCCGAATAGTCTGGTACCCTTGGATATTTAACTCCCAGTCGTGACCATCTTGTAACCATGTCTCTGTAATGGCTACCAAATCATATTCATTCGCGATGATTTGTGCCGTTAACTCATCAACCTTGTTACGAATGCTATGAGCATTCAGGTAAAGTGCCTTTATGCTAGCTTTCTTACCCTCATGATTTCCAACATCTCTAATAATATCTCCTGAGTTATCCTTCCTTTTTGCTTCTTTCATAGTTTGCCTTGAACTTAAACCCCCCTGCACACATGCTAACCTGCTGCTTACCTTTTTATTTACCATCATACTCCCTGTCGTTTTCCCTTTCCCTTCTCCCCCTCCCCCCCCCACCAACTCACTAGTTTAAAGCCCT
>NC_063346.1:1923304-1931664 GCF_021869965.1 Rhincodon typus
CCCCCCCCCCACCAACTCACTAGTTTAAAGCCCTAGTGACCACCCTATTTATCCTTTTCGCTAGAACACTGGTTCCAGATCGGTTAAGGTGGAGACTGTTCCATCGGTACAGATCCCTCTGGTTCCAAAACTGATGCCAATGCCCCATGAAATGGAACCCCTCTTTCCCACACCACTCCCTTAGCCATGTGTTTACTTCCCTAATTTTCTTATCCCTAAGCCAATTTGCACGTGGCTCGGGCAGTAATCCAGAGATTATGACCCTCGAGGACCTGTTCCTTAATTTCGTTCCTAGTGCTTGATAATCCCCAAACAGGTCCTCCGTCCTAGCCTTGCCTATGTTGTTAGTCCCAACGTGGACCATAACAACTGGATCCTCCCCCTCCCGCTCCAATATCCTTTCAAGCCGGTCAGATGTCCTGCACCCTGGCACTGGGCAGGCAACACACCATGCAGGACTCCCGATCTGGCTTGCAAAGGATACTATCTATCCCCCTAACTATAGAATCCCCTATAACTACCACTTGTCTTTTTGCTCCCCCCTCTTGAATGGCCTTCTGCACCATGGTGCTGTGGTGAGCTGACTCATCCTCCCCGCAGCCCTTTTCCTCATCCACACAGGGAGCAAGTATCTCGTACCTGTTGGATAAGGTCAAAAGCTGAGGTTCCTCCACTCCTGAACTCAGGATCCCCCTACCTGCCTCACTTGCAGTCACACCCTGTTGTCCCTGATCACTAACTGAATTTGAATTACTTAATCTACCAGGTGTGACTACCTCCTGAAACAAAGCGTCCAGGTAACTCTCCCCCTCCCGGATGTGCTGCAGTGTTTGAAGCTCCGATTCCAGATCTTCAACTCTGAGCCGGAGTTCTTCCAGCAACCAACACTTGCTGCAGATGTGGCCACTGCCGTTCACAATGGGATCAGCCAGCTCCCACATCATACAGCTACAGCACATCACCTGCCCAGCCATCTCTACTTAGTTAATTACTTTATTACTTTATCTCAATTTATGAGTTAAATACTTTCTAATACTTCTCTGCTATGGCCTCTTCAAATAACTAATTAATAAATAAATAAATAAAAGTAAATTTTTAACCAATTACATGATACAGAAGAAATAGAAAAAGTATAAAAACCTTACCTTACCAACACACCACAGAGTTCTTTTTTTTTTTGGTTAGAGGAGGAGGGCGGGTGGGAGACACTACACGTTTAGTGTCTCGGATTCAGCCGCTGCCCAAATATATTCCCGGCAGCCCCCTGGTCCTCACTGTCGCCTCTCCCTCTGCTGCTGGAAAATGAAGGCCGCTGACGCTCGAGTTAAGCCCTCTTTGATAATGTTTAATCTGCCTCTCTTGCAATGAGATCTCTCTGATTCTTACTTGAGTGTCTGTCACCCAGAGTTTCTTTGACCGTATCATTAAGAGCCAGTTCCTTGCTGAGTTATGTTTTCATGGGTCCTAATACTTACATTTCATGCATTGACTGAGGCATTACACATCAGCGATTCACAACAGGTCCAGCAGGAATGTCCAGGTAATGATTTAGAGCAGCTTTTGTACCACCACCCTACTGCCTTTCTTAGCATTGGGTCACTGAGGCTAATTATAACACACGCTTCCTGTTTCTTTAATGCTGAGACCAGCTAACTGAACACAAATCAGAGGATCAATGTGTGACTTCAGTGATGTGACCTGTGTTGCACAGTCTAGCTGGTCACAAGCCAAATGAGGAGGCTGCCCATTTGTAACCCATTAAATCACTGCATTTAGAGATAACAAGGTGTAGAGCTGGATGAACACAGCAGGCCAAGCAGCATCAGAGGAGCAGGAAGGCTGACGTTTCAGGCCTAGACCCTTCATTTCTGAAGAAGGGTCTAGGCCCGAAACGTCAGCCTTCCTGCTGCTCTGATGCTGCTTGGTCTGCTGTGTTCGTCCAGCTCCACACCTTGTTATCTCAGATTCTCCAGCATCTGCAGTTCCTACTATCTCTAAATCACTGCATTTATCTCTCTTGATAGAGGTCTACAGCATGGAAACAGGCCCTTCAGCCCAACTTGCCCGTACCACCCAGTTTTCACAATTAATGTAGTCCCATTTGCAATGATCTGTCAAATGTTTTATTTATTCATGAAATGTGGACATCATTCTGCCTACCATGATAACCCTGGAGAAGGTGGTCATGAGCTGCCTTTGTCAATCATTGCATTCCTTGGGGCGTAGATGTATCCATAGTACTGTTAGGGAGGGAATTACAAAATTTTGACCCAGCAACAGTGAAGGAATGGTGATATATTTCCAAGTCAGGGTAGTGAGTGGCTTGGAGGGGAACTTGTTGGTGGGGGTGTTCCCATGCCCTTGTCCTTCTCGATAATAATAGACTTGTATATCAAAGGAGTTTTGGTGAGTTGCTAGAGTGCATCTTGTAGATGTTACACACTGCTGCAGTGCAAGCTCAGTGTGGACGTTAGGAAATCTTGAATTGTGGTGGATGGTGTGGAACTTCCTGAGGGGTGTTGAAGCTGCACCCATTCTGGTGAGTGAAGAATAGTCGAATAAAGCCTATGGTTACATCTCATTGACAGGCATGTTCATTCCTTAAAATAGTGACTCTGAGATCTGCTTTGAGTTGAAAACTATTTTTTTTGTTGTACTTCTGGCTAGCAGTCTTAGAACAAAGAAAATTACAGCACAGGAACAGGCCCTTCGGCCCTCCAAGCCTGCGCCGATCCAGATCCTCTATCTAAACCTGTCGCCTATTTTCCAAGGATCTGTATCCCTGTGCTCCTTGCCCATTCATGTATCTGTCTAGATACATCTTAAATGACGCTATCGTGCCCGCCTCTACCGCCTCCGCTGGCAACGCGTTCCAGGCACCCACCACCCTCTGTGTAAAGAACTTTCCACGCATATCTCCCTTGAACTTTTCCCCTCTCACCTTGAAATCGTGATCCCTAGTAATTGAGTCCCCCACTCTGGGGGAAAAAGCTTCTTGCTATCCACCCTGTCTATACCTCTCATGATTTTGTAGACCTCAGTCAGGTCCCCCCTCAATCTCCATCTTTCTAATGTAAATAATCCTAATCTACTCAACCTCTCTTCATAGCTAGTGCCCTCCATACCAGGCAACATCCTGGTGAACCTCCTCTGCACCCTCTCCAAAGTATCCACATCCTTTTGGTAATGTGGTGACCAGAACTGTACGCAGTATTCCAAATGTGGTTGAATCAAAACCCTATACAACTGTAACATGACCTGCCAACTCTTGTACTCAATACCCCGTCCGATGAATGAAAGCATGCCGTATGCCTTCTTGACCACTTCTTCTGTCTCTTCCCAGTTTGAATCTTTTGAGTCTCACTCATTTTTGATGCTTACTCATATGTATTCTTGGGGTACCTAACATCTGTCAAAAAAATGTCAGTGATCAAAAAGGACCAATGGTATTACTCCATGCCAGCATTCTCAACTTGGCCTTGTGATAATATTGAACGGATTGTATGAAGAACAACTTTACATGTAATATCTTAATGTTAATGATCGTAACGCATTATAATTGAAAGTGGTAATAAAGAATAAAATCATTAGTCAAAGAAAAAATCATTTGTAAATATTGAGAGAACCGAGAATTTTAAAAAATGCAGGAATAATTTTGCTGTTTAAAAGTGAAATTTACAGAAAATAAAGCTCTTTTGACCAGCAACTGTGATAGTCATTGAAATCACAAATGTCTTTTAAAGAAGCTATATTTAATAAAGTTAAAAAAGAAATGAAACTAGTTGTTAAGCATCAACTAATGCGTTTTAACTCACCGTACCCACCCCCAAACCCTACCACAGCAGTACCCTATTATTTTGTTTCCAAATCTCTAATGCACCTATAGACAGTTATGGTTATTGCCACAACCCTCTGTCTTAGAGTTAAACAGTCATACGTCACAGAAACAGACCCTGTGGTCCGACTCATCTTTACCAATCAGACATCCCAATCTGCTGTTTGCCAGCATTTGGCCCATATCCTTCTAAAACTTTTTATTCACATACCCATCCAGATGCCTTTTAAATGTTATAATTGTACTGGCCTCCTCCACCATCTCTGGCAGCTCATTCCATGCACGCACCACCCTTTGCATGAAAAGGTCTTTTCCAAATTTTTCCCCTATTTCCTTAAACTTATGACCTCTAGTTTTGCACTCACCCACCTTAGGAAAAAAACTTCAGCACTTACCCTACCTATGCTCCTCATGATTTTATAAACCTCTTTAAGATCACCCCTCAGCCTCCAATGCTCGATGGAAAACAGCCCTAGCCTATTTGGCCTCTCTCTATAAAAACCGAAAGAACTGCGGATGCTGTGAATCCGGAACAAAAACAAAGTTGCTGGAAAAGCTCAGCAGGTTTGGCAGCATCTGTGAAGAAGAAAACAGAGTTAACATTTCAGGTCCGGTGACTCTTCCTCAGAACTGATGGTGGCTGGGAAAACGTCAGTTTATATGCAGAAAAAAGGGCGGGGATGGGGAGGGAGTAAAGGATAGGATCGAGCCCAAAGAGAGAGAAGAGCAGTTGGACAGAGAAAGAGTTGATAACGATCAGGCTGGGAGAGTGAACAGCTGTTAATGGGGACTATTAGTGACTAACAACAGGGGTGTGTAATGGCAGGCTATGTGATAACAAGGCCTGTTGTGTGGGGTAGTGGGCTGGGACATGGGAGAGTTTAGGCCCTAAAATTATTGAACTCGATATTGAGACTAGAGGGCTGCAGGATCCCCAAGCGGAAAATGAGGTGGTGTTCCTCCAGCTTGCGTTGAGGTTCGCTGGAACACTGCAGCAAGCCAGGAATGGACATGTTGGCCAGGGAACAGGGCGGTGTGTTAAGGTGGCAGGCAACAGGTAGTTCAGAGATAGCAGGAACTGCAGATGCTGGAGAATCTGAGATAACAAGGTGTAGAGCTGGATGAACACAGCAGGCCAAGCAGCATCAGAGGAGCAGGAAGGCTGATGTTTCGGGCCTGGACCCTTCTTCAGAAAAAGGGTCTGCGAAGCGATCACCCAGTCTACACTTTGAAACAAAGAAAAAAAGACCCTGAACTACCTGTTGCCTGCCTGTTTAACACACCGCCCTGTTCCCTGGCCAACATTTCTGTTTCTGGCTTGCTGCAGTGTTCCAGCGAATCTCCACACAAGTTGGAAGAACAACACCTCATTTTCTGCTTGGGGATCCTGCAGCCCTCTGGACTCAATCCCCATCCCCCTCGCTTTTTTCTGCATATAAACTGACATTTTCCCAGTCACCATCAGTTCTGAGGAAGGGTCACTGCACCTGAAATGTTAACTCTGTTTTATCCTTCACAGATGCTGCCAGGCCTACTGAGCTTTTCCAGCAATTTTGTTTTTGTTCCAGCCTCTCCCTATTGCTGAAACCCTCCAGTCCTGGCAACATCCTTGTAAACCTTTTCTGCATCCTCTTGTAGAAGGGTAACCAGAATTGAATGTAGTATTCCAAAAGTGGCCTCACCAATGTCCTGTACAGCTGCAATATGACCTTCCAACTCCTATACTCAGTGTTATGACCACTGAAGGCAAGTGTGCCAAATGTCGTATTCACCACACTGTCCACAACTCCACTTTCAAGGAACTATGCACGTGCATCTCTAGGTGTCTCTGTTCGATAACACTCCCCAGGCCCTACCATTAAACAGTATAAGTCCTGCCCTGGTTTGCCTCGCCAAAATGCAACACTTCACATTTATTGAAATTAAACTGCTTCTCCTGCTCCTTGTCCCATTGACCCATCTGATCAAGGTCCCATTGTACCCAGAGATAATCTTCTTCTCTGTTCACTACACTACCTATTTTGGTATCATCTTGATTTGATTTAGTGTAGTCACATGTACCCAAGTACAGTGAAAAGCTTTGTTTGAGAGCTGTACAGGCAGATCATAGTAGGCAATGGTATAGAGATCATAGGGTGCTAAGAGTGATGCGTACCAATTACACTGCACAGGAGGTACGCGAAGCAAGATCAACATTATTTGAAGTTAAAGAGTCATCTGTAAACTTATTGACCATTCTTCCTATTTTCACATCCAAATCATTTATATAAATGATGAAAAGCAGTGGACCCAGTACCGATCCTTACTGGTCACAGGCCTCCAGTCTGAAAAACAACTCTTCACCACCACCCTCTGCCTCCTACCTTCAAGCCAATTTTGGCTAGCTCCCCTGGATCCCATGTGATCTATCCTTACTAAGCAGTGTACCATGCGGAACTTTGTCGAACACTCTGCTGAACTCCATGTAGACAACATCTACAGCTCTGCCTAAATCAATTTTCTTTGTTACCTCTTCAAAAAACTCAATTGTTTTGCTTTGATGGTGGAATGGAATTCTTAGCTGAATAAAATGAACCAGTAGAGGGGTTTATTGTTATGTAAAGTGTATTTGGTTAGACCAGTGTGTATGATGAACGATTATGTGGTGATCATAGTATTGGTGGGATTGCACAGCGTGACAAAGGTCACAGGATGAATTAAATTAGGTATAATGTATTGGTACGTGCAGGGAGAAGCTGTTACAAACTAGTTATCACAGTATCACTTAATGCATTCAAATGTCACTGTAGCTGACATGAGCAAAGTCATGGCATATCCGTGAAGCTAAGGCTTAAGGAAGGCAGCCTAAAAATTTAAAGGGAGAAACAGAACTTCAGAAACTCTTACCTGGAGAAGCTGCAGTGTGTGGCAGCTCCATGCTAATGGAAGCTATGGCATCATGACAACATTGTACTTTCTCACAGAATCTTGAGCCTACTTTTCTCAGGAATGCCATTGTCCGAAACATCCCGATTCTCATCTGGAAACTGAGTAGCTCAGATTATCCGTATAAACAGTTGCTATCTTAATTCTCGTCTCGGATATTTTTGTTTGGAGTTCTGAATTATTTTTGGAACTGTGCGTCACAATCAAATATTTTGACTGAAAAGCAGATATCACTGTACTTACAAATATCCCAAAGGATGTCAGATAATGTGGGATCAGAGCATGGAGTCTTTGTTGAAAGGAAGCTGAATTCAATACCATTTAAACAGACATTGCCCCTGTATGTGAATGCCCTATAGGGAGATGGTGACAGCAAATATTATTGATTCGTTCAAATGCAAATTAGATGACTTCATTCAGAAAATAATCCACTGATATAGAATATGAGTAATTTTGAGACATGATGAGTGACAAGTGTCACGTGCTGGAGAGTTACTTAAGTGTGGCCTATGGTTTGCAGTCTCCCTGCTGAGGGTTTCCTCACCAGGTTGGAATTTATTATAGATTTAGTGATCAACATTGATTGCTGTGATTCGTCAATTACACCATTTCCATTGCATCCTTCAGGGCAGTCAGAAGAGATCTTGATGGAACTGGGATCTTTTGATCTTCCAAATATTGCACCGTTCGTTATCCCTGTAATAATTGCTCAGAATGTCTTACTGTGAATACGGGTGATATTGCTGCACAGTAAGGGAACTGTGATATAAAATATTGGCTCAGTATGATAATAACTGATGACTGTTTTCTCTTCTCTGTCCACCCAAATAAAAGCCGAGTGATAAAGACAGACATGGAATTGGAGCTTCTGCGCTACACTAACCGCATATCTAGCGATGCACATAAGGAGGTAACATTTAAATATTCTCCAACCTTTCAATTAGATTAGTCAACAGTATCAGCTTCTTGAGTACTTCTGAAGGCAATATCTGAAGGTCACAATAGAGTTTGAATTTAAAAGGGTCATTAACAAACCCAAGTGGTATTTTGGGGCAAAGTCACCTGGAGTGGGTGAGAATGTGGAACGTGCTGCCAAAGGAAAGGCTGCTGTGATTAGTATGGAGAATCTGAGATAACAAGGTGTAGAGCTGGATGAACACAGCAGGCCGAGCAGGAAGGCTGACGTTTCGGGCCTAGACCCTTCTTCAGAAATGGGGAAGGGGAAGGGGGTTCTGAAATAAATAGGGAGAGAGGGGGAGGCGGATAGAGGATGGATAGAGGAGAAGATAGGTGGAGAGGAGACAGACAGGTCAAAGAGGCGGGGATGGAACCAGTAAAGGTGAGTGTAGGTGGGGAGGTAGGGAGGGGATAGGTCAGTCCAGGGAGGACGGGCAGGTCAAGGGGACGGGATGAGGTTAGTCGGTAGGAGATGGGGGTGGGGCTTGAGGTGGGAGGAGGGGATAGGAGGGAGGAAGGACAGGTTAAGGAGGCGGGGACAAGCTGGGCTGGTTTTGGGATGCGGTCGGGGGAGGGGAGATTTTGAAGCTTGTGAAATCCACATTGATACCATTGGGCTGCAGGGTTCCCAAGCGGAATATGA
>NC_063346.1:1932164-1942170 GCF_021869965.1 Rhincodon typus
CAAGTTATTATGGAGCATGTGCCATTTAATAGCACCGTCAACAACCCTTTCCATTACTATGATAATTGAGAGTGGACTGGGCAGTCATTGGCAAGTTTGGATTTATTCTTTTTTTTTGTACAGGGAAATTTTTCACACTATTGGGTAGATGCCAGTGTTGTAATTGTACTGAGCAGCTTGGCTAGTACTGGACAAGTGTTCAGCACTATTGCTGGAATATTGTCAGAGCCCATAGCCTTTGCTGTATCCAGTGCCCCCCAATGTTTCTTGATATCATGTGGAGTGAATCGAATTGACTGAAGACTGGCACTTCTGGCTGAAGATAGTTGGAGACAGTTTTATTTTTCTCTGTGCTGGGCTTCCTTACCGTTGAGGATATTTTCGGAGCCTCAACTTTGAATTAGTTGTTTGATTGTCCAGCACCAATCACTACTGGTTTTGGCAGGACTGCAGAGCTTAGATCTGATCTGTTGGTTGTGGAATCACTTAACCCTGTATATTATTTGCTGGTTATGATGTTGGGCAAATAAGTAGTCTTGATCTGTTGCAGTTAAGAGTCAACTTTATTGCTGTGGGTCTGGAATCACACGTAGGCCAGACCAGGAAGATTTATTTCCCCTCCAAGAATTTGTTATCAAGAAAGAGTTAGCGTTCTTGGAGCTAAAGGGATCAGAGGGTATGAGAAGAAATCAGGAGCAGGGTATTGAGTTGGATGATCAGGTTGAACAGTGGAGCAGGCTTGAAGGGCTAAATGGCCTACCCTTGCTCTTATTTTCTATTATCAAGGGTATTTATGATTTAGATGGGTTTTAAAACAACAGATCAAGTGGTTACGTGGTCACCATTAGGCCAGCATTCTTTTTATTGAATTCAAATCTCATCATCTGCCATGGTGAGTTTTCAGCTTATGTTTGCAGAACATTAGCTGATGGCCCTTGATTATCAGTCCTGTGACATTACCACTGCATCATTGCCCCCTCTTACAGGGAGCTTAGTTTTTGCCCTGGCTTGTTATTTTTAAAAATTTTCCCAACCATTGCAGTTAAACAGCTAAGTTTTTAAATGTTGTTGGACAGGTTGAGAGAGCTATTAATAAATAGTACAGTCTCCTAGGATTTATTCATGGTGCCATGAAGTATGGTGAACCTTTATAAGAGACTAGTTAGATCTCAGCTGGAATATTGTGTACAATTCTAGGTGTCATGCTTTTTAGAAAGGATGTGATTGTGTAGATGAAAGTATAGAAACAATTTCCAACAACGGTTCCAGGATGCTAAGTTTCACTTATGAAGATAAACTGGAGAGGTTGGAATTGTTTTTCTTGGAGAGAAGGCTGAGCAGAGACTTGATTGAAGTTTTCAAAATCATGAGAGATTTTGAGATGAAAGGGTAAAACCTTTGTCATTCATAAAAGCATCAAAATGAGAGGGCACAGTTTTTGCCAAAGAAGCAAATGAGAGGTAAAATAAAATACGTTTTCACACAGTGAATAATCTGGTCTGGAATACATTTGCCTGATTGTGTGGGTGGAGGCACGTTCAATTGAGGCCTTCAAAATGGCTTTGGATGATTCTTTAAATAGAAGCAGTGTGCTGTGTTATGGGAAGGGATGGGAGAATAGAGGCATGTCATAATGCTCATTAGGAAAGCCGGTGGAGAGGTAGTAGGCTGTATGGTCTCATTCTGCACTGTTATTAAGGATCAGTGTTTCAGTAGACTGTGTTTTGAGTAAGCTACAAAGTTAGGTGGGAAGTAAGCTCTGAGGAGTGCTCGGTCAGGTGACAGATGAGGTGTTAGTTGGAGTATAATGTAGGGAAGTAAGACCAATAGTTTTAGGCCATTCAGCTCATCGAGCCTGCCCTACCATTCAATGACATCATGGCTGATCTGATAATCCTCAATTCCACTTTCCTGCCTTTCCTCTCAGTCCTTAATTCCCATACTGAGTAAATATCTGTCTATCTCAGCCTTGAATATAATTAACAACCCAGCCTTGATAGCTCTCTAAGGTAAGAAGTTCCACAGATTCACTACTCTTTCAGAGAAGAAGTTTCTCCTCATCTGTTTCTTAAATGTGTGACCCCTTATTCCGAGATTATGCCAGTAAACGGTTGATGAGAATGTTTTTAAAAAGTGAGACAGTTCTTACTGATGGTGTTCTGTGTAATTTGGCTATCCTTGACAGTTTATTCACTCTGGGAATGTGAGTGTCACTGGCTGGGCCAGCATTTGTTTCCCTTGAGAAGGTGGTGGTGAGCTGTTTACTGTACAGTCTGTGTACTGTGGGTTAACCCATAATACAGTTAGGGAGGGACTTCCAGGATTTTGATCCAGTGACACTGATTGGAACGGCGATATACTTCCGAGTCGGGACGGTGAGTGGGAAGGGAGTGGAGTTTGGAGGGGAACTTGCAGGTGTATCTGCTGCTCTTATCTTTGTAGGTGGAAGTGGTTGTGGGTTTGTAAGGTGCTGTTTAAGAAGCGTTGGTGAAATTCTGCAGTGCATCTTGTAGTCAGTATACACTGCTGCTACTGAGTATCAGTTCGAAATCTATTATGTTTAGCAAGGTGACAATGCTGCACAACACACTATGGTATTATCAATATGAAGGTGAGACTTTGTCTCCACAAAGGCTGTGTAGTGGTCACTCTTAGTGATGCTGACAAGGACCATGAAGTCAAGTAGTTTTCCTTCTTGTTTCCCTTACCACCTGCCAAAAACACAGCCTAGCAGCTATGTCCTTTACGCCTTGACCAGCTTGATCGATAGTGCTGCTGTCGAGCCACTCTTGGTGGTGAATATTGAAATCCCCCACCCACGGTACATTTTGCACCATTGCCATCCTCAGTGCTTCCTCCAAGCGTTGTTCAACATGGAGGAGTACGGATTCATCAGTGGAAGGAGGACGATTCATGGTAATCAACAGGCCGTTTCCTTGCCCATGTTTAATGTGACGCCATGAGATTTTATGTTGAGTACTCCAAGGGCAACAAGCTGACTGTATAGCACTGTGCTGGGTGTGGCCTGAAAATAAGACAGGTCATACCCAGAGATGGTGATGGTGGTGCCTGGGACATTGTCTGTAAGGTATGATTCTGTGAGTATGACTGTGTCAGGCTGTTGCTTAACTAGTCTGTGAGACAGCTCTCCCAATTTTGGCACTAACCCCCAGATGTTAGTGAGGAGGAATTTGCAGGGGTGTCAATTGTTTCCAGTGCCAGGTGGTCTGTCTGGTTTCATTCCTTTTTTTAGAGATTTTCTTGTGATTGGATTTGAGTAAACTGTGTAGCTGGTCTATAGGCCAGACCAGGTAAGAATGGCAGATTTCCCTCCCTGAAGGACTTTAGTCAACTGTCAGTCGACAGTGGTTTCATGGTCATCATTAGACATTTAGTTACAGATTTTCTTTTGTTTTTACTGAATTCATATTCCACCATCTGCCGTTGGGGATTCAAGCCCAGCTCCCCTGTCTCTGGATTACTAAGCCAGTGATAATGTCAGTCCGCCATTGCCTATCCACACAGGTGCAGCAAGTAATTTGAAAGGAAAATGGAATCGTTGCCTTGATTGCAAGCGGTTTGGTGTGTAAGAGTAAGGAGGTCTTGCTGCAATTCGAGAAGTATTTTCTTCTGGCCACAGGTTTTATTAAGACTGACAAATATTGCATTGATGTTCAAGTGTTCAACGCCAGTGACCAATAAACATGCCATCTATTTAATCAACTCCTCAATTGTTGCACCAGATGATGCTCCTGCCCCAGAGAGAGCCCTGCCAGCACCAGGAAAGCCCCCTGGTGATCCCTGGTACAGCTTTGTGATCATGGGATTGCAGATTGTTTTCCAGCTCCTTCTCCTCCTTTTAAGCAATCTGGTTCTTGCCTAGCCGGCTGATAACTTTGTTACATTTTCTAGACATGAACGATTATAATTTTGGTCTCTTTACCCAAGGAAAGATATACACAAGTTACAGGCTGGAATCTAGTCAAGGGTGAGAGTGGCTAAAACCTAGTCCTTGTAGTTTATAAGTTAATTAGTATGTGAAGTTAAGCTCAGTGTCATCCCAATGTAAGCTATCAAGACTGTGTATTACTAGTACTGTCCAATTCACAAGAGGCTGTGACTAACAAACTGGGACGAGTTCAGAGTTGTGATTTATTGACAATACATGAGAGATGCATTCCAGTTCAGAAACAGTCCAGTGTACAGATCTAATCCAGAGAGGAGGAGTGATTCAAGCCTGCTGTGCATTTGAACATCAAATGACAAAGAATTCTTGAGAATGATATTACGTTTTTAAACTTGTCCTAAGATTAGATTGGAGCCTTGAAGTACTTGGTGTTGAGCTCAGAGCAGGGGAATGGTGAGGCGAAGGGTCGGGATAGGCTGGTTTATCTGCAAACTGAGACTGCTTTCTTTATCCTTGATGCTTGCTGATGGAAACAATAGCTGGGTGTTGCATCATTACTGAATGTTCAGTGAGAAAGTTGTGTTGATGATAGATACCTGGCTAGTGGTTAGAGGACATCATAATGCTATCAGTGTGTACACTGTGCTCACTCAGCTTGCTGTCTCTATACCGTTGACTGTTCCACACTTGTGTTCACATAGTTTTGTGTTCCATACGGCTCATATTACTTAAGGTAGCTCCCAGCAGCAATGACACAGGTATAAGCAGCATCACAATTTTTGAGGTGTGTTTCAGGTTGTAATGCTTGCCTCTTTGGAACAGGAAATTGTGGCTTCATAGCCCACCCCAGATCCTGAGGTCATCACCTTGGTTGCACCATGGAGGCTGTGTGGTATCCGTGCTTCAATGGTCTTGAACCATGGAATTAGAATTAGCTTTATTGTCACATGTACTCACGAGTACAGTGAAATGTTTACAAGTAGCCACTTACTGTGCCATCTTGGGTACAAATGTACCTAGGTACAGATTCTTAAGTACAAATTCTTAAGGAAAAAAAATTAGAAAAATAAAGAAATAAAACGTCTAACATTACAGACCTTCATGCCATCTTTGGGTACAAAATCAGAGGAATAAATTAGAATAAGAAATAAAAATTTCAGAAAAACCCAGTCTGCGTTGGCCTTAGCCTGGAGTTTGCCATTCTGTGCTGGCTTCATTTTGAGGCTGGGAGTCTGCGCTGACTTCATTCAAGGGTCAAGGACGGGAGGTAAAACAGAAAGAAAACCATGAAAAAAAAGAAAAAGAAACAGAAGGAGTGGACGAGGTCTGGGTGAGGAGGCCTACTCTGCCGTCATTTTGGATGTTACTCTTCCACTAGGGAGATTGTAGGGTTGATATCCTGAGCAATTAGTGAGATCTTGTGTTGTTACTAGATTGATCAAAGTTATAGTTTAGAATAGCATCTGTTGAACTTTGAAAACATATGTACTGTTTTTGCTTAAGGAGAGGACATTTAGAACTAGGGTGAAATAGTGATGGTTTCCAGGAATGTTTACTGATAGGATCATTTAAATGAGTGATGCTGGATGAGAAACGCAGTGAACTATATTAATGGGTTTGGTGTGTTTCTGTACTACAGTTGATAAACTCAAACTGTTCTTTCATGAAGCAACTAGAGTTAAAAATCATAATCTAATTGACCCAAGCAGTTTTATTGGAAAAAGATAGCAAGGTGTAGAGCTGGATGAACACAGCAGGCCAAGCAGCATCAGAGGTGCAGGAAGGCTGACATTTAGGGCCTAGACCCTTCTTCAGAAGGGTTCTTCAGCTTAATAGAAGCCTAACTTACCCTGAGGTACCAGATACTAAAACCTTGCAAGAGATGACAGATTTAGTTATGGAATATTACAACCCCAAGCCACCCCTAATTCTGAGATGCTATTGGTTTTACTCAGTAATTCAGGAACCGGAGAAATCCGTGTCGGGATTTTTGACTAGGTTAAGACCGTTGGCAGAGGCATGTGACTTTGGGTTAATCCTTAATGAGATGCTGAGAGACAGTTTGGTATGTGGTATTAATGATGTAAGCATGTAAAAGTGCGTACTATCTGAAGTCCAGTCGGGTTTCAAACAGGTACTGCAACTGGCTTTATCATTAGAAAATGCAGCAATTGAAGTATATGAGTTGCAGGGTATGTCAATGCAAGTGAACACCTTCGCCAGTCCGACTGAGCTTGGGAAACGCCTCTTGAGTGAAGGCAGTTTCATAGCCTCACTCAGTTCATATCCTGAACAGAAGGACTCAAGGTCAGTCCACAACAAAACCCCAAAACAAAGCCAAGCCTCGGCCACACGGTTAAAAATTTCTTCAGGATTCAGCCTGGTAAGCCATTGTAGTTGTGGCCAGTAACTGGACTCAAAACAGCAGAAGAGGCCCACTAGACCTAAATTGAGTAAGGGGACTCATAGTACAGTTTTGAGGAAAGTGCACACCCTGGAAAGCCCATCTACATCTGGGTTAGAACAGTTAAATTGCTTAGCAATATCCAAATCAGAACAACACAAAATAAACATCTGGTTAAATGGTCACTCGGTTCTAATGGAGGTTGATACTGACATGGCTGTGTCAGTGATTGTAGAACCAGTCTTTAACAAAATTTGCTCTGGACTCCAACCCTGAATTTTGCATAAAACCTCGGCTAGACTGGAAACCTGTACCGGGGAACCTTTACAGTTTAAGCTTCTTGTATGAGAAGCAGCTGGTTCAGTTACCACTGATTGTAGTAAAAGGCTCAGGCCCAAGCTTGATGGGGTGATATTGGTTGAGAAATGTTCATCTAGATTGGCTCAACATTTTTGATTAGAAAATGGCTGCCTGAGTGAAGTCCTAATTAAATACCCAGAAGTTTTTCAGGAAGCTCTAGGGACTATCAAAGGAGCCAAGGCCACCTTGCCTGTTGACCAGGAAGCAATTCCACGTTTTTGCAACACCTGCCCAGTGCCATTTGCCTTATGGATGAAAGTAGAGGCGGTAATCAGGAGGCTGGAAAGTGAAGGAGTTATCAAACCAGTCCAGTTTGTGCAATGGCCAGCACCGGCCGTAGCAATTGTAAAGCCTGATGGATAGATTCATCTTTGTGGGGATTTTAAACAAACAGTAAACTGATTCTTGCAGCTGGATAAATAGCCAAACTGTCGCATAGAGGACTTGTACGAAGCTGGACATGAGCCTTGCGTACCTGCAATTGCGAGTGGATGAGGATTCCCAGAAGTATGTACAATTAATAACCATAAGGATATATAAGACTGCCATTTGGGGTATCGTTAGCCTGTGCCATTTTTCAGTGGATGATGGAGAACATTTTACAAGATCTAACCCAGGTCGCCATTTATCTGGAAGACGTGCTAATAAAGGGGAGACCAATAAAAAGCACTTAGAGAACATGGACACAGTTGTTAGACATTTCTCCAAGGCAGGTGTACACCTTAGGAGGGAAAACTGTGTTCAAGGCACCCCAAGTGACCCACTTGATCTACAGAGTCAACAGATGGGGTTACACCCATTGGAAGATAAAGTGAGAGCAATCAAACGTGCCCCAGCTTCCATATCTGTACAGGAGCTTAGGTCTTTCCTTGGGTTGATGAATAATTATGGAAAGTTCTTCTGTAACCTGGCCTCTATCCTGGTACCCTTACATCTGCTATTGAAAAAGAGTCAGCCTTGGAAATGGTCGTGCAGCCAAGATGGAATCTTTAGGGAGGTGAAGAAGTAGCTATCATCTCAGGTGTTGGCACACTGCGATCCCAAGCGAGATCTGGTGCCTCCCTGTACGGTATCAGGGTAGTGTTTGCTCACAGATGGCCCAGTGGAGAGGAATCCCAATAGTGTATGTTTCCTCAACTTTGGCTGATGCAGAGCGCAAATACACCCAGATAGAGAAGGAAGGCTTGGCGGTCATCTTTGGCGTGAGAATGTTCCACCTATACCTTTACGGACATAAATTCTTAATAGCAACAGACTACAAACCCCTGCTAGAAGGGATACTCAAAGAGGACAAGACTATGCTGCCATAGCTTCAGGTCGATTTCAGCGGTGGGCTGTCATTCTAAGTGAATACAATTACAAGTTGGAGTACCATCTGGGAGGCCAAGTAGCAAATGCAGGCGTCTTGAGCTGCCTCCTGCTGACAGATACATCAGTCCCGGCAAAACTGAAACAGCTGGTGGTGATGGGGACAAAAGGCCGTCACAACCAGAATTGAGACCTTTCTGGACACGATGAAATCACATCCCTTTAGAGGATGCTGTTTTATTACGGGGAGCAAGAATGATTGTCCCACGCAAAGATCGTGGCCGGATACTGGCTGAATTCCACCAGGGTGAAACAGTATCAGGAATGCTGATGCTGGACGCAAGACTCCTCAAAGCGAGAGAAACAGTTTACTTCAGGGAACAAAGTATGGTGCTGAAACCACAGAAATGGCCCTACATATGTAAGAGGCATGGTCGATGGGAGGTCAGGTCTTGTGACATACAAAGTTCAGGTAGGTGAGGTGGTTCTGAACCAGTACGTGGACTGCATGACAACTGCAAACTTGTAAACAGAGCAGGAGCAAAACATACTCTGCCGCTTAGAACAGCTGAGAAGGCTGTCAAAGCCCACAGGTTCTCCCCTTCCGTCTAGTGTCGGAGGAACCTTGGAGTCTGAGATAGACAAGCCAGACGTTGCAGCTTCGACAACTTTACTACCTGAAGAACAGGATGAATTTTTTCCGAGATGTCTGGGTGCAAGTGGTGGGCTACAGTCCTGTACATGCTGCCCGTTTCTGAGGCCGAGTTGGACGAACCAGACCCAGCGTGAAAATGCCCCAGGAGAGAATGAAAACAGGCCTACTTCCTTGGACCTGGGGGAGGTATGTAGTGATTGTAACGAGGGGGTCAGCCAGGTGGACCTCAAACAATGAGTTCCCCGATTGGGGCAGTTAATCTGGTCCATTCAGGGAGCCTTTGCTGGCAGGTATAAACAGAAGCGAGAGGAGTTCTGTTCATTCTGAGAGCTGGCTCTGAGGAAGCCAGACCAGCGTCTGGTACTATGTACGTGTAAATAAAGGGTGGCTTGGTGATGTGATACCAGCCTCTGTGGAGTTATTTCAGGCATCACTGGTTAGTCAATCATATTTATTACCCAGAGGGCATTTGAGCGTGAACCAAATTGCTGTGGGTCTGGAATCACAGGCCAGTACAGGTAAGGACGTTTGTGCCCGTAAAGGACAGTAGTGAAGCAGATGAGTTTTTCCAACAATCAACAGTTTCATACTGCCCTTTAGGCACTTAATTCCCAATTTTTATTGAATTCAAATTCCACCAGATGCCATGGTGAGATTTGAACCCCAATGCCCAGAACATTACCCGGGTCTCTGGTTTAATAGTCTAGCAGTAAAACCTCTAGGTCATCTACCCTATGTGAATGTGACTACCTTATTTTGGTACCACTGATAATCTTTAGAATAGTGCAGACTTTGAAAGATTTGCAGGTGGTGGCCTAATCAGGGGCCCTCTGATTATATCCTACTCTGCATGTTATAAGCCTCCAGGACCCTGCGTATGCTTTGTGTTTCATTTCCACTGGGAGCTAGTGCTGTTTTGATTGTATGCTAACTGTAAATCTTAGTGCTTGTCATTTATTTGCCGTGATGATATGTGATGACCATGGGACTGAAGGATGAATACTGTAATCATTCCAATAATCTACTTGATGGTCGTACATTTCTAACGATGACGTGTCCTTTGCTATCTCTGTTTCGCAGTGTCACAGCTGAAGCACCTCAAGTGACCAGCCTTGACCTTTGCTCTTTATAATCTGGTTTTTGTTTAAATCAATATGTAGACAGCCATCTCGCGCTCTCTCTCTCTCTCGCGCTCTCTCTCTCTCTCGCGCTCTCTCTCTCTCTCGCGCGCTCTCTCTCTCTCTCTCTCGCGCTCTCTCTCTCTCGCGCGCGCTCTCTCTCTCTCGCGCGCTCTCTCTCTCTGTGTGCCCCCCTCTCTGTGCCCCTCTCTCCCCCTCCGTCTGTACCCCGACTCTCTCTGTGTGCCCCCCCC
>NC_063346.1:1942270-1942734 GCF_021869965.1 Rhincodon typus
CCTCCCCCCCCCCCCATACCCCCCCTTTCTCTCTCTATGTCTCCCAAGCCTCAGTCTCCTTCCCTCTCTCTGTACCTCCCACTCTCTCTGTACCCCCACTCTCGCTTCCTGTGCCCCCCTTGCCCCTCTCTTCTTCCCTCCCTCTGTACCCCCCACTCTCTCTGTGCCCTTCTGTCACTCTTCCTGTGCCCCCTCTGTGTGTGTGTGTGTGTGTGTGTGAGTGTCTCTCTCTCTCTCTCTCCCTCCCCCCTCCCTCTTTACGCCCCACAATCTCTATGTGCCCTTTGCACTCTCTGCACCTCCCCCCGCACCCACTCTCTCTCTGTGCCCCCCTTCTCTGTGCCCCCGTCTCTCTCTCTCTCTCTCTGTGCCCATCCCTCTTTCTGTCCCCATCTATCTCTCTGTGACCCCCCATGCCTCTCTCGCTTTCTCTCTCGCTTTCTCTCTCGCTTTCTCTCTCGCTT
>NC_063346.1:1942744-1957780 GCF_021869965.1 Rhincodon typus
CTTTCTCTCTCGCTTTCTCTCTCGCTTTCTCTCTCGCTTTCTCTCTCCCATGGTGGGATTTGAACCTAGGTCTCGCAATAGTCTTGTGATAATGTCTGCTGAATAGTGGAGCAGACTCAGTGAGCTGAATGGACTACTTCTGCTCCTACATCTTGTGGTCTTGTGATTTTCCTCAGACCATCATTGATCCAGCTAAGAAAACATCTAATCCTGTTAAATTATCAAGTAAAACTATATCGTAAACAGTTCCAACAATAGCAAATGGGTGTCATTTACATCATTTCATTCAATCTATTTGGATATAAGACACACCTCCAGGGCAGGTGGGACTTGAATCTGGACCTCCTGGTTCTGAGGTAGGAATACTCCAACTGTACCCAGTCAACCTCTTTCCCCATTATCAGTGCTGGAAGGAAACACTACAACAATTTCTCCCCAGTAACGTTCTTGCTTTTGGAAGATGGCTTGAGGCGGGGAGGTGATGGTGAAGCATTATTTGAGTTGAGTATTTAAGGAGCTTGTGCAAAGGTCGGGTCAAAGGGAAGTCACTGCTGCAGTGGGTAGAGGAGTAGTGATTGGGCTGTGGACGGTCTGGCATTGTAGAAATTAGCAGCACAACAGGAGACCACTCAGTCCATCAAGTACATACCAGCTGACGAGTAGCCATTTAGCCTAACCCCACTTTCCAGTTCCTGCTCTGTAGGGTATCCTACATTTTTTTAATGTTATGAGGATGCCTGTTTCTATTACCCTTTCACCCAAGGGACAAGAGTTTCTGAGTGAACTGTGTTCTCAACCCAGTTCTCTCCTGCTGCTTCATTAATGCCTTTCCTTCTGATATAAGGGTGGGAGTGAGAATGTTTTCTCACATTAACAATATTTAATTCCACTCTTGATTCCTGTAACAATGATGTTGCCCATGGCCCAGGGAATCTAGAATGGGGAGTGGGGAAGCAATCTCCAGATAAAGGACTGAGATGAGAAGAAATTACTTCTCCCAAAAGGGTTGTTGTGAGTCTGTGGAATTCCCTACAGCAGAGAGTTGTGGGGTCTCCATTATTGAATACATTCAAGGCCAAAATAGAGTTTAGGGATCTCGGAATCAGTGATGGGGGAGGTGGGAAAGTGATGTTGAAGCTCAATGTGCCAAATGGTTTACTCCTGCCCCTTTTTGTGTTCTTGTGTTCTGATGGCAACCCACAGGGGAACCAGAATAATA
The DNA here is from genome assembly GCF_021869965.1 of Rhincodon typus. Classification (NCBI taxonomy): domain Eukaryota; kingdom Metazoa; phylum Chordata; class Chondrichthyes; order Orectolobiformes; family Rhincodontidae; genus Rhincodon; species Rhincodon typus. The sequence continues at coordinate 1,943,964 of NC_063346.1, forward strand.
TCCACCAACACCAAAAACCAGCGTCAGTTATAACCACTAGAACAGTTGAAAAGCAGAAAGTGTGCCTGCTAGTCTTTGTGTTTTGCGTTTTTATGAAATTCCAGTGGGACTGCAGTGTAAATCCCTGGAAAGAGGTGGCTCTGCATTGTATTGTTGCAAGTAAGTCAAGTCACCATAGACCCAGGGGGCTGCCTTCTGTGCTTGAGGTATTTGTGAGTATATAGGGCTACTTTCTCATCAGGAGCCTCATTAACCTGAGGGTCAGCATGCCTCGGGTGAGGGGCAAGGTAACCTTGGGCATTGCGGGAATCTGCATCACAAATCAGCCATCCAGCCAACTGAGCTAAACCAATTGTTGACAGGAAGTATATATTAGCTGGTGTTGTAGGACATTGCAATCAGGGGAAAATTAAAATAAGTTGACGCTGTTGAGAATGCAGTGAAACAATTAGACACTAACAACTTGTCTGTGACATGTCAAGGTAGAGATGTGTGCTGGAGCAGGAATATTTGAGTTTTGACTTGCTACTGTCAGCTTTTTGAGGTTTATTGTTTTTGTTGTACTGTTTCCTATAATGGAGAAAGATTGCTGAGAATTCTATTATGTTCACAGAGTAAAAACAAACAGCTTTTCCAGTGAGCACAACAGTGGTGACTTAGATTTATGTCAGGCCTTAACTGTGATCACAAGATGCTTGACAAGAGTGGCACCAGGAAGAAAACCAGTTCTGGGTGTGACAAATAATGAGGTTCTGTCTGGCACCCTGGTGAACATTGGGACTTTCCATTACAACGTTGAAAAAATGAAGCTGGGGATTATCCCAGTGGTTTGACCAATGTTGATCCTTCAATTCATCATCACGAAAAACAGATTAACCACTCATTTATCTCCTTGCTGTCCTTATGGATCTTTGTCAAATAATTGTCTGATAATCTCTCTGTGAAAGATCTCTAGGGTAGTTTATCGTATTCAAGGAGCTATGTGAATGCAAGTTGATGATCCCTTTTCAAGCAGTAACAACTTGTCATTGTAAGAATAAGTTATTTGCATTAAATGCATGGGCTATAGAGATTTAAAAACTCCATTCACAACTGATGGTGAATGCTGGTTTAAACAATAATTTTGAGGCATGTGCAGTGCTGCTGGTCTGCTGTTCTTGCGAGTATGCTATTTTGTAAAATTCTTATCCTTGGAATTCAAATCCCATGCACAGTAAGAGGTTATGCCAGGGATTTTGGTAAAGTGCAATAATGGAGTGTGGTGCAGTACTTGCTGTATCCATTTTACAGCCTTCTTTGCACTGTGCAGTTCCCAAGTATTCAGGTCTGGGCATGAGGCACTGTCAAAGCTGCATAACTCCTTTCCAATTGGAAAATGTACTGCCAAACTGAAATATTGTTTTTCTTAAGTTGTTTTTAATCTTCCCTTTCCTGTACTCCCAGTTATATAATATCTTTTTTTTTTGATCGTACCTTGAACCTCATTAAACATCCATAGGTTCTTCACAGGAACATTACCAGAAGAAGAAAGTATTCTCTGAGACACTTAGGGAAATGCTAGGCCAGGTAGTGTGGTCATCGTTGTGAATCTAAAGTAGCATCCTGGTAGAGAGGTGGAGAGGTTTAGAGAGAAAATAGCAGTGATTAAGGAGCCAGGCAACGAAGGTGCAGTCAGCAATGTGAAGCAATGCACTTTGGGGGTGGCGGCTGTAATAGACTGGTTTTGGCTGTTGGTTGTGCCCTGAAACATTGCTAGACCAGCCTTTATTTCTTATTTCACCCAGCACGGGGTGTTGATTGCTTTGTGCTGATCATGTTGAGTGACAGCTTGAGGCTCGGGGTGCAACATTGAGATTGAAAAGAGTCGAAGGGAAGATGCTAGAAATGGGGAGAAGTTCATTAGGTGGTTCCCAGCTTGAGGTTTCGAAGCTTCTAGACTGTGGGAGGGAAGGGCTGCCTGAGGGAGAGGAGCAGTTTGAGGTCCTGGGAAGAAACAAGTTGGAGTCTTGATTTCAACATCACATGGTTATACAGGCTGGAAGCTTATGTAATTGGTGAACCTGAAGCCTTGCAGGCAGAGCAGCATTAATAGAATTGAATAATACTAACACACTGTAAATGGTACCTTCAGAGCACTGATCTCAGTGACTGATATTTTTGGGGTATTAGAATGCTCATTTCTCTAGCACCTTGCTCAACGCCAGGTTGTCCTAGAGAGGGTTTATAGCTGAGATATTTCTGTTGGGTTGTATGAAATGTGGTAGATGACATAAATGACAACCTTTTAGGAATCACTGGGTCCCAGAGGACTGGATAATGGCTAATGTAATGCTCCGTTTAAGAAGGGAACGAGGCAGGCCAGTTAGCTCGACCTTGATCATTGGTAAGATTTTAGAGTCCAGTATTAAGGACGAAATTGTACAGTACTTGGAAGTGCTTGGTAAAATAGGGCTTCATTGGAGGGAGGTCATACCTGTCCAATCTGTTAGAATTCTTTGAGGAGGTAATGTGCAAATTAGACAAAGAAGAGCCAGTGGACATGATCTATTTGGATTTCCAGAAGGAGGCTGCTAATTAGGATAAGTGCCTGTGGTGTTAGGTGCAAGGCACTGGCATGGATAGAGGATTGGCTGACTGGCAAAAGGCAGGGAGTGGGGATAAAGGGGTCTTTCTCAGGGTGGCAGCCGGTGACTGGGGTCCATGTTGGGACTGTAACTATTCACGTTATACATTAATGATCTGGTCAAAGGAACTGAGGGCATTATTGCTAAATTTGCAGGTGACACAAAGATAGGTGGAAGGACAGGTATGTTTTGAGGAAGTGGGAGGCTGCAGGAGGATTTGGACAGGCTAGGAGAGTGGGCAAAGAAGTGCAGATGTAATACAATGTGGGAAAGTGTGAGATTATGCACTTTGGTAGGAAGAATAGAGGTGTTAATGAATTTGTAAATGTGGAAAGGTTTCAGAAATCTGAAGCACTAAGGGACTTGGTCCTAGTGCAGAAATCTGGTCAACATTCAGGTTCAATTGGTAGTTAGGCAAATGTAATGTTAGCATTGCTTTCAAGAGGACTAGAATACAAGAATAGGGGTGTACTGCTGAGGCTGTATAAGGCTCTGTACAGGCCGCATTTGGAATATTGTGAGCGTTTGTGGGACCCGAGTCTAAGGAAGGATGTGCTGGTGTTGGAGGGAGTCCAGAGGAGGTTTACAAGATTGATCTTGGGAATGAAGGTCTTGTCGTATAAGGAGCGGTTGAGGACTCGATGGAGTTGAGAAGGATGAGGGGGAATCTGATTGAAACTTGCAGAATACTAAGAGGCCTAGATAGAGTGGATGTAGAGAAGGTGTTTGCACTGGTAAGAGAGATGAGGACCTGAGAGCACAACCTCAGAGTGAAGGGCTGATCCTTTACAACTGAGGTGAGTAATTTCTTCAATCAGCTGGTGGTTAATCTGTGGACTCGTTGCTGCAGAGGGTTGTGGAGGCCAATTCATTGTGTATTTAAAACAGAGATAGATACTTTCCTGATTGTTAAGGGGATCAAGGGTTACAGGGAGAAGGCAAGAGAGTGGGGTTGAGAAACATATCAGCCATGATTGAATGGCAGAGCAGACTCGATGGGCCAGATGCCCAATTCTGCTCCTATGTTTTCTGGTCTTATGTTTTATTGTTTTATGTTTGTGTAGGGATACATATTGGCCTGGACACAGGGAGGAAAGTCCTGGGACAAAATCAGAATGTTTTGTTAACATTTCGGGTCCAGTGACCCTCCTTCAGAACAGGCAGCTAAATCCCAGGTTAAAACCTGATTTGGACAGAGTTAGTGACCGTCCATTGCCTTAGTAAAATTGGGTTCACCAAGAGTTTATTTGTGCATTAATCATCCAGTGATTTGTGACAAACCAGCTGGGAAGTCGCTCTTATTCCTCCCCCACAAAACAAATCAGCTGTAGGACATCCACGACCGTAACTGAGGCAAAGTGGGCAGTTACTACACAGTCGTCTCCCAGCACAGGATCATACCCCATTGGACATGATCAGTACCCTGATGTTAAATTGGCATTTGCAGGGGAGAAGGGAAGGAAATTGGCAGGGGAATGAGGAAGCAGGATTAATTTGAAGGAGATTTTGTCCCGGTTTGTTTCCCTGATTTAGTAATTCCTCCTCCTCCTAATTGGAACTGTCTGCATCATGTTGAGACCTGGTTTATTGTTGGATCTCACTCCCAGACTGTGGTTTGGAATGATTAGTTTTGATGTATTGAAGATATTCCTTTCCAAATATTGAAAAGCAGTACAAACTTTTGCCATAGTTTTGAAAATACCTTGTTTGCCATCCCTTTGTCACTGGCACAGGACTTTGTCTGAGAGTAACTGGTAACTCAGTCCCAGCCTACAGTCATTGAAAGCAGTACCTGGCTTGGTGATATTTCATTGTGGAAAGATGTTGGAATCACTGGTTCTAGCATTGTCTGCCTGATTAAACATTTAGTTGGCAGAGTGATTATTGACTCTAACTTAGATAACACAGTGTGGAGCTGGAGGAACACAGCAGGCCTGGCAGCATCAGAGGAACAGGAAAGTTGACGTTTTGGGTAGGGACCCTTCTTCAGAAATTCTTCCTGCTCCTCTGATACTGCCTGGCCTGCTGTGTTCCTCCAGCTCCACACTGTGTTATCTCTGATTCTGACTGATTTGTTTTGTTATTAGTGCACCAACTAGCTGTACCCACCATGTCTGTACCAACTATGATGCTATTTTAAACTAATCCCATCTGCCTGCACATGGCCTGTATCCCTCTCTTCCCTGCCTGTTCATATCTGTCTAAATGCCTCTTAATCATTACTATCTTATCTGTTTCCAACACCTCCTCTGGCAGCACGTTCCAGGTACCTACCACCCTCTGTATTTCAAAAAAAATTGCCTCGCACATCTCCTTTAAATTTTCTCCTTCTCAGCTTAAACCAATGCCCTTTCCCTGTTCCACCCTGGGGAATAACACTCAGACTGTCCTGTCTGCACATGTCTCTATCTTTGTATGCTACTATCAGGTCGCCCCTCAGCCTCTGACAGTCTAGTGAAAACAATCCAAGTTTGTCTAACCTCTCCTTATAACCTATACACTCCAATCCAGGCAACATCCTGGTAAATCTCTTTTACATGCTGTTCAAAGCCTCCACATCCTTCTTATGGTGTGGCGACCAGAACTGCACACACTGCTCCAACTGTGATCTAACTAAAATTTTATACAACTGCAGCATGACATGGCAACACTTTATACTCAATGCCCTAACCGATGAAGGCAAGCAAGATTCCTTTACCACCTTACCCACTTGTGTTGCCACTTTCAAGGAGCTATGGACTTGTACCCCAACATTCCTCTGAATATCAATGCCCCATGAGTCCTGCCATTAACTGTATATTTCCCTGTTCCATTTGAGCTCCCAAAATGCATCACCTCGCATTTGTCCAGATTAAACTCCATCTGCCATTTGTCTGCCCAACTTTCCAACTGATCTGTGACCTGCTATATACTTTGACAACCTTCCTCAATAGCCACAACTCCACCAATTTTTGTCATCTACAAAGTTACTAATCAGACCCACCTGCATTTTCATCCACAGCAGCAAGTCTGGCAGCATCAGAGAGAAGAAAGCAGAGTTCATGTTTCGAGTCCAGTGACTGATGAAATTCTGTTGAAGAGTCACTGGACTTGAAACATTAATTCTCCTTTCTTCCTTCTGATGCTGACAGACCCACTGAGTTTCTCCATAGTTTCTGTTATTGTTTCAGAATTCCAGTAGCTGCGGTTCTTTGTTTTACGTTTTCATCCAAATTATTTATATATCTTACAAATAAGAGGTCCCAACACTGATCCTTGCAGAACATTACTGGTAACAGACCTGTAGTCAGAAAAACTATCCCTTTGTCTTCTATGAACAAGCCTATTTTGTATCCAACTGTCAAACTCACTGTGGATCCCATGTGACTTACTCTTCTGAACCAGCCTACCATGAAGGGCCTTGTCAAATGCTTTAATAAACTGCAAGTAGACAACCCACTGCCCTATCCTCATCAATCATCTTCATCACTTCCTCAAAAGAACTGAGTCAGATTTGTGAGACGAGATCTCCCCTGCACAAAGCCACGTTGACTATTCCTAATAATTCCATTCTTTATCAAATGTGAGTAAATCCTGTCCCTAAGAATCTTTTCCAAAATTTCCCTACCACTGACATAAGGCTCACCAACCTATCATTTCCTAGTTTATTCCTGTTACCTTTCTTAAATAAAGGAACAACATTGGCAATTCTATAGTCTTCTGGAATCTCACTATTGGCTTAAGAGGATACAGAGATCTCTGTCAAAGCCCCATCAATTTACTCCCTTGGTCCCTCAGTATCCTGAGATAGATCCCATCAGGCCCTGGGGACTTTTCTATGTTAATGGTTTTCAAGACGTTAAACACCACCACCTTAATATTGACATGTTCTAGAGTATCAACATACCCTTTCCTAACCTTACCATCATTCATGCCTTTCTCCTTGGTGACTATCAATGTGAAGTACTCATTAAGGACCTCACCCATTTCCTCTGGCTCCATGCATAAATTCCCTCCTTTGTCTTTGAGTGGACCTGCCCTTTCTCTAGTTACCCTCTTGCTCCTTATGTATGTATAAAATATTTGCCAAAGACATTTCATGGCTCCTTTTGGCCCTCCTAATTCTTTAAGTTCTTTCCTACTACGTTCCTCAAGGGCTTTGTCTGATTTCAGTTTCCTAAACCTTATGTATATTTCCTTTTTCTTTTTGACTAAACTTTCAATATGTCTTGTCATCTTGGGTTCCCGAATCTTGCCATCCTTATCTTTCATCCTCACAGGAACATACCGGTCCTAAACTCTGATCAGCTGGCCTTTGAAAGCCTCCCACATGTCAGATGTGGATTTACCCTCAAACTGCAATGCCCCCATCTAATTTCTCCAGTTCCTACCTAATGTTATTAGGTTATTCCCAGTTTAGCACTTTCACCCGAGGACCAGTCTTATCCTTATCTATAACTGTCTTAAAACTTACAGAATTATGATCTCTGTTTCCAAAATGCTCCCTCACTGAATCTTTGATCACCCGGCCAGGTTCATTCCCCAGTTTAGTATGACCCCTTCCCTTGTTGGACTATCTACACACTGTTTCAAGAAACCCTGCTGGATGCACTTAACAAATGCTGCCGCGTCTAAGCCCCTGGCACAAAGGGAACCCCAGTCAATATTAAAATCACCAACTTCAACAACTCGATCTTCTTAACATCTTTCCACGATCTGCCTACGTATCTTTTCTATCTGCTGCTGGCTATAGTGTAACCCCATCACAGTGATTGCACCTTTTGTTATCCCTGAGTTGTATGCATGTGGCCTGGCTGGACGTGCCCTCCCATTTGTTCTTTTAATGTGTGTTACTCCTGAGATGTGCTACCTCTTGGGTATGTTCTGCAGAACAATGTTGGGTTAGTCGCTGGTGTTATTCCTACCTTAGATTCAGCTATATTATATCATATTTTACTTAAATAATTGTTTTTAGTTTTAAATCTTTTTTGATTATTCCCTGTTTGATACAGCAGGATCTGTTGTCCTGGAACCTGGATTGGGAGGAGATCCCTGAAAACATTAGTAAACTGGTTGAGTTTTGAAGAAACCTGCACTTTTCATGCTAATGTTTTTATGTCTTTCACACAGCCCACATCTTGATCAATCTTTGAAGGTGGCAGGATGTAATGAGAGATGATTAGCAAAACAAGTGGGATCTTCAGATTTTCATAAGTAGAAACATTGGTTACCAAAGCAGGGACATTTTTCTGCACCTTTTATAAAACTCTGGTTAGGTGCCAGTTGGAATATTGCACCTAGTTCAGGTCACTGTGCTTTAGGAAGGATGTGAGGCTCTTTGAGAGGGTGGAGTGGAGATTTATCAGAATGGTTCCAGGGATGCAGGATTTTAGTGACAAAGTTCGGTTGGAAAAACTGGGATTGTTCTCCTTGGAGCACAGGGGTTTGAAGTGGGATTTGACTAAGGAAACAGGATTCTTGTGCTGCAGTAGTGTCCCAACCTCTGGGCCAGGAGACCTGGGTTCAAATCCCACCTGCTCCAGAATGAGTAATAATATCACTGAACAGTTTAAGTAGGAAATATTTTCCTTGCAAGGTTGTAACAAGTTTAGTTGAGAGAGATGAGGAATTGCTGTTCCATTAGCTAAGGATATAAGGTTGGGGGACACAGATTTAAGTTTGTGTGCAGGAGACATGTGAGAAAGAATTGTTAAAGTTTCACTGATTTATTTCACATTATTCATTTGGGAACGCTGTTTTAATAAGAATCAACCCTGTTCTTCCTTTGACCTTTTAACCTCATGCTCATCATTTATTGATGTCTGGATGCTTTTACCCCATTCCCAGGCTCACCGTTCTGGTCTGAAGTAAGTTTGAAAGCACAACCGTGGTCTGTAATACAGTGTTCACTCAATTGGCTGGCAAATTGACACAGTGCAAAGTCTGCCAGTTGTAATTAGTCTCCGCACTATCTGCTGTAACCATCAACAGTTTCTGTGAATCACTAGACCTGGGCCTCTATAAACAAACTGAAATCTGTGTGTCTGTGAAGAGAGAAATGCTGTTAACATGTTGGTTGGTTAGCTTTTCTTGAGTTGAGAGCCAGGTAATCCCAACTTCTCCCCAACACGAGAGATTGCATTGGACAGATTGCTAAACACATGGGGCCGAAAATGGGATGATTCTGTCTCTGTTTCTGTTTGTCTCATTGTTATCACCCCGCTGCAGTATCCACAGACCAGGTACATGTCATTTCCAAATGACAACATGTTTATAACCACTCTAATTAAATGAAAGATTCCAAAGCTTTTCAAAGGCAAAAACTATAAATGAAACAATGTCTGTAAAAGTAGAATCTGTTGTAGAAATCCAATTCCATTTGGAGTTTTGTCAGTTTCTGTGCTGTTACCTATATCCTGCTTTTGTTTCTAGGTTCTGTGGACCTGCTACGATCACCCTTACACCTGGGAGTGTGTCTCCCTCTTTATAAGCTCAACGTGAAGAGAGTCCACATCATCAAAGTGACTGTTGACCCAAATGAGTGCACGTCCTGTCATTTCCGCTCATCCCAAAGAGAACACGGGTCAGAATGGAGTGAGCAGAGTGCAGCTCCAGGGTAGTGACAGTGGCAGCGTACAGCAAGTCCCGCAACTCCATCCACTCAGCCCCTCGGGGGCTGGCAAGGCCATGGCACCCAGCAAACAGAACAAGAAGAGTGTGAGCTACAACAAGGAGAGCGAAGAGTACCGACAGCGTCGGGAACGCAACAACATGGCTGTGAGGAAGAGCCGATTAAAGAGTAAGCAGAAAGCTCAGGACACGCAGCAGAGAGTCAACGAGCTGAAGGAGGAGAATGAGCGGCTGGAAGCAAAAATCAAGCTGCTCAGCAAGGAGCTGAGCGTCTTAAAGGATTTGTTTCTCGAGCATGCCCATAATTTCTCTGATAGTGGGCACCCACCATTCACTGAAAACACTGGCTCTGGGCAGGAGGCTAACAGCCTAGGGCAGTAGACAGGGAGGTGGGTGTCAACTGTGCCCATATTTTTGTGGAAAGGGGTTTTTCTTTGAATTGTCTATTTTAATTTAAGTTTTTAAGATGCATATATTTCTGCTATTGGTAAGAGCATTACGTTCAGTGATTCTGTGTTTGGAGAGTATTCAGAGTTCTGAGAGCGGAGAAAAGCAGCAGTTTACAAAATGGACTCCACAGAAACTAAAAGTGCCCTCAACAGTCACTGACGTCACCAGTGCTGATTCAATGCAGGAGATGCTCCATCTAGCTGCTGGGGTCTCTCCCCAACCCCTTTGCTCCTCTCTTCAGTTCTCTGTCTGTTGACGTTGAGCTGTGATCTTGTAGAAAAGACTGTGGGTTTCCAATATCAAACTTGCTAAGCGGCAGTTTCACTGTGTTTATTTCATTGGTTCGGGGAGTAGAGTGCTGGAATGTCAAGGTCTGGTACTGAGCATGGGTCTGTTGACTTGAGAAATGTTGTTTAAACAGCTAGTAGCAATACCCAGCAGAATCAGAAACGTAAACGCACATTAATATTGTGGGTAGTCCATTTATCACACGCTCAGGATTTGAATGGGTTGCAGGGGGGTTTGAGAGATCCAACAAGCCTGTGGAATTTTGAAGTCTGACAGAGGCAGGTGGGATTTGCTGTGCTTCTTGCCTGAAACACTAGCCTTGCTATTATTTTTCTCTCTGGTTTGCTGGCTGTTTGGTTTTCCCTTCAGTTTCAGATGGCAGCACTGTTGCTTACTTTAGAGGAGTGCACTGATTCTGTTCCAGAGAATCTCATCAGGGCAATTTCAGAATTTGTGTTCAGTTTTAAAAAGTAGATAACAGAACAAGGGAAGTAGTTTTGAGCCAATTTGCACTGTTTAAATGTTGCCTCCTCCTTGGGACTGCCTCTATTGCCTTGCTTCCATCCAGATCAACATTCCAGAGTCTGGAGTTAATCACAGTTTCTGATCACAGTCTCCTGCTCAGCAATCCTTCACTCTCGTTTCCTGCCTGTCTCTATTCTTTTTGTTGCTGGGAATCACTGTGCCCCTTTCTCACCCACCTCACCTTCCCCCATTGCTGCTCTTCACTGGCCTCATTCATGACTGTGAGGCAGCAACGAGGGAGATCCCATTGGATTGGAATCTGTCATTTTTGTGCAGTTGCCTGGCACTGCACTGTAGCTGCTGACAAACACTGTGCCTGTGATAGACTGCTCGAGCCTCAATCTCCATTTCTCATTACGTTACATTCACAGTTGTTTGCAAGGTTGCATTGTGGAGTGTTCCCAGCTGTTACACGTATAGCTGTTATACGTCTATAGAAGTTCTTTGCACATTTGCCTTAGCCGTTCTATTTAATAGAATATTCTGGCTGCTGAATTGCAAGAGGCAGGTCTCAGAATATAATCCTCTTGCACATCTCTCTTGTTTATTACCTGCTGTGTAGCCCTCACTAAAAGAATTTGCACAAATGTCTCAATACAAAGATTTCATGCACACATTATGATTTCTTTAAACTGCATTGGGCCCAGTAATATCCTGCAAACAACAATGAGGTGAATGAGTTGTCTTGGTTGAGGTGAGAGTCCCCTGATTTTCTGTGAATAATACCAGAGAATTCTTTCACATCAATCACTGAAAAAGTGGGCCTCCATTTTTAACATTTTATCTACACCTTTCAAACTTGGAACTGCTACCATCTAGAAAGATGAGGGCAGCAAATACATTCCTGCAGTACACAGTAATATTCGGAAAATAAACACTCCATTTATTCCAAACCCAATGCAATGTAATGCTCAGAGCTGGGCATGGTTTCAGTTGGGCTTTGAACAGCTGAAGCATGACATTCAGTCCTTGTATTCTAGTCTCAAGTTATAAAAGTCAGCATTTCAATTACCTGTTTCAATATTTCCTTTATCTGCTCATAACATTTTAATGATTTATCAACATGAGCTGTGTCATTCCTAATTGTTTCCAGCTTTCCATCATTTTGAGAATCTCCTGTTCTTTTCATTTTGGGTTTAACATGGATGAGCTGACGATTCAGACTAATTTCTCTCTGCTTCCAGTGCTGCCTACCTTTGTGTCATGATCAAATCTGTTGACATGACCTTCTACCGCCATTACCAAACCCCGTTCTGATCACAGTGAAGAGCTGAGGCCACTAGTTCCTGCAGGAATAGCTCATCAGCTTCCTTCCAATCATAATATATTGTCAATCCTCCCTACTCTGGCTGTTGGCCAATTTCCCAACCAGGTCAATAATTTATCTTCAATTTCATGAGCTTCAACTTTAGCTGGGTCTCTTATGAGGAACTTTATCAAATGTCTTCAAGATGTACAGTGCCTGTAGACATTAACCTTCCACTACTTTAGAACGACCTCTTCAAGCAACTAAATCAGGTTAGTCAGGTATGACTGTCCATTTCAAATCCTTGCTGGTTCTGTCAGATTAGCTGTTCCGTGTGATTTCAATCACCTTGCCTCGAATTCTAGACTTGAGTAATTTCCTGACAGCTGCTTTCAGGAAACTCTGGGCTGGAATTCCTTGGTTTCTATTCTTCTTTCCCAAATAGCAGAGTGACTTGTGCAAGTTTTCCAATCTAAAGGAAAATTGGAGAACACTTTTAAAGGTTATAATTGGGGCAAAATGAAAGAAAATAGATACGAAGGAATATTCATTATAGAATGTCTGTTCTCCTTTCTATTAGAAGTCAGACTTTTTTAAAAAAACTATAGTGTCCTAATTTTCCAGCATGTTTATGAATCAATTTTTAAGCTGTAATTCAAAGCAGCAAAGGATATTGGAAAGTTGAGGGGTTAAATGCTGTGTCTTTGCTGAATGTGCCACAGTATTTTTATGCTTCTAGAATGAATGACTGTTACGAAACTTTTAGTGAAATTATTGCATCTTTTTTTAAAAAAGTCCAGCTTTAAGATGGAACACATTTTATCTATAATAATAGGAAGATGTGTTTTCTAATGTACTGATGAAATATTTGTGTGTCTCTGTATGGGGCCCTATGATAAAATTATGTTGCTATATATGAAATTCTTTTTAAATCTTGTTGGAAAGGTAAACCCTGTACATTTTCTGCTGCATTAAGGGGAATCTTATGGTTGTTGAGAAATGACATTTTGTAAAGACAGTTATTGAATAAGTATTGTACATTTTATAAATGTCCTGCCTATTTTCAGCTTGCTGATTAGTTTCTCTTCAGTTGTGGATTGAGCAGAGCCCAATGCTGTTCATTGTTGAGTTGTTTGATGATGGAGACAAATGTTTCCTTCACACTAAGTGAAATGAAGGTTGTAGAAGTAGATATTCTCCCCCTCGAAAAAAACACTGCTTGCTCTGAATTCACTGACATTTGCAAGAGGACAGCCATCAATGTACTAAAACTCCTTTTATATTTTAAAATACAGGACAGGCCCTGTGCTCATGCTGTGTACTATGTTGAAGTTTAAAGAGTGTGATGTATGGATATGACTGGATTTGTCAGGATTGGAATTCTACTTGCAGCCTTCGCGTGCCCTTACTGTACCTGAATGAGCAGGAATCCTGGGAAACAATGATGGATGTAGTTAGAGGGCAGCGGACAGAAAGGATCAGGCCATGCTGAAAGGTTGGTCAAGTTAAGACGAGGGCTGTGTTGTTCGAGGATCCCAAGGGCTGCATAGGAGAAACCTACCAACCACAGCACAGTGTTAACAGTGAAGATAGAGGAAGTAGCAGGGCCCAGGAGAATGTGTCCTGTGTATCAAAGTGTCAGTTTGTTTTTTGGCGATAGGTCGTTTTAGATTTGAACTGAGGGAACCACTTACAAGGAGTGAGATGCCTCAGGCACTTTTGGAATGTTTTCTCAAAATCACCATTGAACAGCAAAAACGATGACCTGCTGTGTCAAATGCAGCAATTCAGCCAAACAACAAAGCAGTAAGCAGAGAGGCTGCTGCTCCTGACATCCCTCCTGCACTCTCATCACTGACACTGCCACTCATTGAATCTTCTTGTACGGCCCAAGAGCATTTGATCCTACCATAGACTCTATTCCCCTTCCCATTTGAACTCCTCCCACAGGTTCTGAACATTCTCCCACACAGAGTTTCACCCCTTCGTACTCCACATTCACCAAAAACATTTCCAGAATATTGAGACAACAAGGTGCAGAGCTGGATGAACACAGCAGGCCAAGCAGCATCAGA
>NC_063346.1:1958180-1990772 GCF_021869965.1 Rhincodon typus
GAAGGGTCTAGGCCCGAAACGTCAGCCTTCCTGCTCCTCTGATGCTGCTTGGCCTGCTGTGTTCATCCAGTTCTGCACCTTGTTGTCTCGGATTCTCCAGCATCTGCAGTTCCTACTATCTCCAGAATATTGAGCTGCCTCATGTGGCCAACTGCAACAACCAGTGACACCTTGCCCTATTGTAGTTCCACTTTCACTGGCGTGGGCCAACAGTATTTCCCTAACCTCTTCTATCTTCACCACCCCAATGCGTGAGCAGTCTGTTATGGCAGTGCTGCCTTAAAAAATGTATATAATATTTTATATAATGGTCCCTTCCTTTGTAAGGATAAATTTTGATATCCTTTACTATTTAATGACATCAGAAAGTACTCCTTTTAATAGAGGGTTGTTTTAAACCTTGTGTTAGAACCAAATGCTTTTCTGTGTAGATGCTACTAAAATAAAAATCAGATGTTGATGTGATGTTGCATACCAGAATGAAATGCTCAGCATATTTCATGCTGAAAGATTTGAATCTCTATACTTCCTTTATACACTGCATTCATTAACAGCCAATACTGCAGTCTTCAGTCATAAGAATGAAGATTAAAACTTTAATTCTTTCTTGATTGTATTTTCTTTGTTCCATCTTTGATATTGTGTACAGTAAAGTTCTAACACTGCATCATGATGCGCAGTACTGCAGTCCAACCCCATGATCGTTGTAGGAGGTTGCAACAATAACTTGTGCTTGTATAGCAGCTATGATATAGCAGACTGTACCAAGGAGAGTTACCAGCTGTAAATCTGTCTACATGTTGATGAGATACAGGCACAACTGGCTGTGTGCTTGGCCAAAGGAGGTAAATTTTTAAGAAGAGTGTGAAGTGAGGGACTCAGGGAGGGAATTGCAGAGCTAAGGCATGACCAATCAAGATCATAAGAAATAGGAATAGGAGTAGGCCATTGAGCCTGCTCTGACATTCAGAGGTTAACCTGACATTCCTAATATCTGCTTTTCCACCTTTACCCCAACCCTACTGATCAAGAATCTATCTCTTTCAGCTTTAAATATACACAAAGACTTGGCCACCACAGTTCTCTGTAGCAAGGAGTTCCAAAGAGTCACAGCCCTCTGAGAAAAAAAATCCTCCTCATCTTAGTCTTAAATTGGTGCCCCTTTAAATTGAGACTGTGCCCTCTGGTCCTAGATTTTCCCATGTGGGGAAACATCCTCTCAGCATTTACCCTGTCAAGCCCCTTCAGAATCCTCGGAGGCAGAGCATTCTAAGTCACTGTTCCACAAGAGGCTGGAATTAGGTCAACACACAGACTTCTGAGGGGTGTCTGATTTGGAGGAGGATATAAAGCAGTGAATAGGACTTGAGGACAGCAGAATTTTGAATGGTATCAAGTTACAAAGAGTGGGAGGCTGGCCAGGAGAGCAGAGTGGGGGCTGGATTTAAAGGAGGTGATGGCAGTTCCACCACGAGCTGGAGAGCCAGCCAAGATTCTTTGGACCTCTTCCTGAAAAGGAGGTGGAAGCAGAGGCTTTGAGCACTTTTAACATAGATAGATTTGTGACAAACAAAGGGCTGAAAGGTCATTGGGAATAGGTGGGGTTGTGGAATAATGAGATCTGCCATGATCTTTCTTAATGTGAAGCAGGGGCTGAATGGCCTTGTGCGAGAGTCCCATGTAGTCACACTCAGGTAACAACAGGCCAATGGTGGGGCTTTCCTTTGGCATTGAGGGCCTTGGGGATGGAGATCATACCATGAATCGGAGATCAGAGTCCTCTCTACCTCTCAGTGCCATAGGGAAGTGGGTGTCTGCTACTGGCAGTCGATCCTCATGGGGCCCTGCATACAGACACTGGTGATGGTTCTGGGGAGGGCTCACACTCAGTTCTCTTTCCTAAAGCTGGTCTCCACCCCCCACCCTCACCCTTGCCCAATGCTGTGTCTGCTCTCCCGCCCCAGGAGCCCTGGTTTGATTGTTGAACTCCCTTTGTGGTGGTGAGCCTCTGTACCTGGGTTAATGCCACCAGCAGTGGGAGGATTCCTGTCATTAGGCATTGCCTCAGTTGGTGGTGGAGGAGTGGGAAATCTTAGAGTCACACAGCACGGAAACAGACCCTTTGGTCCAACCAGTCCATGCGTAAACCCAAACTAAACTAGCCCCACCTGCCTGCACTTGGCCCATATCCCTTTAAACATTTCTTATTCGTGTACTTATTTAAATGTCTTTTAAACATTGTGACTGTTTCTCCGTCCACCACTTCCGCTGGAAGTTCAATCCACGTACGAACCATTCTCTGTTTCTAAAAAAAAAATTCCCCTAATGTCGTTTTTTTTTATCTTTCTCCTCACACCCTAAACAGGACTGGAATTGCCTGGTACTGAGGTTGGGGTTCACGTCTCCAGGGCATCCAGTTGGGTTTTAGCAACAATTGAGCAGCTTTATGGGCACTGACCTTTGGACAATAGGGAGATCTGAATGAACTCTGTCCCCCAGGCTGTGAGGCTGGAATTTGAGCTTAGGAGACCAAGCTGCCGGCATTGCAAGATATGCCATTCAGTGATGAGAAGTCACGTGTAGCCTCCCTTGTCTCAGACTTACAGATTCATACACTTCTGAACAGATTTAGTTTATTTTGTCATGAGACGATCAAACTGGCAGATTAAACGTCCTGGGGTGTGATCGTTGACACAGTAGATTCATTTACAATGCAGTGAAATCTGTTCCATGGATATTAAAAGCACAAACATCGTTCAGGCAAACCCAAAAACAATCTGAAAAATGTGAAGAATTCAATCCATGAGATAAGCCTGTCTGTCTTGCACTGCTATTATGTTTAAAAAATGATTTGCAAATTAACAGCCCTGGTCCAGGATGGTAACATCTCAACAAATTACAGAGACATGTGGACAGTGAGCAGGAAGCTAAGGAATGTTAAGAGGAGGAGGAGGTCAAAGAGACAGACTAGTGGTGAGGTTTGAGGAGGTTCTAATGCTGGAGAAAGAGAATAGGACTGATATTTTAAAGAAGGGTTTGAGAGGACATGAGGAGAGCAGAATGACTAGAAGATTGACTTTCATTGGTGGAAGGAAGAGTTTGGGATACCGTAAGAGTGATATAGGGTGGGATATCAAACAAGATTATGCATAGGGCCGGGGTCTCCAAGTCAATATGGATCTGTTGCTAAGCCAGCTGGATGGGGAGCTGGATAACGATGGAGTGATCTGCCATTTAGGAAAAGGCAGCAATAGGGAGGTAAAGACGTGGCTTAAGGGGTAATGTAAAAAGATTAGATTTTTGGGAGATTGGCATCATTTTTGGGAAATTAGGAGGATGCTCACAGGAGATGGGCTTTACCCAAGCAGAAAAGGAACTAATTTCCTGGCTGCGAGAATAAATAGTGTAGCAGGGGTAGATTTAAACTTGTAAAGCATAGAGGGTGAGTTGACAAATGGGCTCAGTTTTAGAAGTACCAGATAGGGCAAATGAGAAAAGATGGGGAAGGGGGAAAGGAAGTGAGGAAAGGCTTCAATGTTGACAGTGAACAAAAAAATGATTGCCTTCCAATGAGCAAGAAAGATACAAGGTCCAGGTTAAATTGTAGTATGTAAATGCACGGAGTGTAGTGAACACAGCTGGGGAACTAGAAGCAGAAATTGCTCCAGGGGGATATGAAACAATAATATTGACAGAAACGCACCTCAAGCCAGTGGAGAAATAGATATGTTTAGTAGAAACAGGGTGGGTTAAAGGGGAGGAGGTGTAGAAGTCTTGGCCAAATACCCTTAAGTGAGATACAGTTCCTGAATTAGAATCTATTTGATTGAAGATTAGAAACAGGAAGGAAGGAACAGGATTTGTAGGCAGAATATGGAAACCTGCAGGACAATTAGTGTTGTGATTGTTAGTGATTTCAGTTACCCTCGGGTAGACTGAGAAAAAAGGTAGAGTACATAAGAACATAAGAACTAGGCGCAGGAGTAGACCATCTGGCCCCTCGAGCTTGCCCCGCCATTTAATAAGATCATGGCTGATCTTTTTGAGACTCAGCTCCACTTACCCACCCACTCACCATAACCCTTCATTCCTTTACTGTTCAAAAATTTATCTAGCCTTGCCTTAAAAATATTCAGTGAGGTAGCTTCAACTGCTTCACTGGGCAGGGAATTCCACAGATTCACAACTCTTTGGGTGAAGAAGTTTCTCCTGACCTCAGTCCTACATCTGCTTCCCTTTATTTTGAGGTGATGCCCTCTAGTCCTAGTTTCACCTGCTAGCGGAAACAACCTCCCTGCCTCCACCTTATCTATTCCCTTCATAATCTTATATGTTTCTATAAGATCTCCCCTCATTCTTCTGAATTCCAATGAGTATAATCCCAGTCTACTCAGTCTCTCCTCATAATCCAATCCTCTCAACTCTGAAATCAACCGAGTGAATCTCCTCTGCACCCCCTCCAGTGCTAGTATATATCTCCTCAAGTAAGGAGACCAAAACTGCACGCAGTACTCCAGGTGTGGCTTCACCAGGACCCGATACAGCTGCAGCATAGCCTCCCTGTTTTTAAACTCCATCCCTTTAGCAATGGCAGACAAAATTCCATTTGCCTTTTTAATTACCTGCTGCACCTGCAATCCTACTTTTAGCGATTCATGCACAAGGACACAGCAGCGTGCTGCAATTTTTTACCATTTAAAACATAGTCCATTTTCCTGTTATTCCGACCAAAATGGATGACCTCACACTTATCAACATTGTACTCCATCTGCCAGACCTTTGCCCACTCACTTAGACTATCTCTATCCCTCTGCAGCCTTTCAGTGTCTTCTGCACACTTTGCTCTACCACTCACCTTAGTGGCACAGTATGGGGCACAGAAGGGGAGAAATTCCTGCAGTGTGTGCAGGAGAACTTTCTGAAACACTACATTTCCAGTCCTATCAAGGAGGGAGCTATGCTGGGTCTGATCCTTGGAAACGTGGCAGGCCAAGTGGAAATTATCAGAAGATTTGGGAAATAGCAATCATAAAGTAATAAGGTTCAATATTAAGTTGGAAAAGGATAAAATTCAGTCAATGATTAAAATCCCAGACTGGAAAAGGGAAGATTTTAGGGGTCTAAAAGATGAACTGGAGCACATTGATTGGACACACATTGTGGTGGATAAGACTGGATGAAAAATGGGTGAATTTCAACAGGGAAATGAATGGGGTGAAAGCTAGGTACATAGCCATGAGAAATAATTAAGGGCTTTCCAAAGTGAGAGTACCCTGAATGACTAAGGATGTTGATGAGAAAGTAAGGAAGAAAAATAAGGCATATGATGCACATTGTAATAATAATAGCAACAGAAATCAGGAAGAGTATCTGAAATGCAGGAAAGAGTTATGGCAGGAATAAGTAAGGCTAAGAGAAAGCACAAGGAAAGGGTAGCAGACTGTGCTAAAACAACTGGTAAAATATTCTTCAAGCATATTAATAGTAGAAGATTAGTGAAGGCTAGAGTGGGCCCCATAAGGGACAAACAGGGTGAGCTGCTCACTGAAGCAAAGGATATGGCAGAGGTACTAAATGAATATTTTACTTCCAACTTTACCAAATTAGAAGATGGTGACAATGGGCTAGTTGAAAATGTGGTGTTGAGCAACTGAACAGTATAGTGATAGATAAAGGAGAAAGGCTAAAAAGCCTGGCAGCAGTCCAGGTAGAGAAGTTGCCAGGCACAGATGAGATGCATCCTAGATTGCTAAGAGAGCTATGGGAGCAAACTGGGGGGCCATTGACAGAAATTTTCCAGGCCTCTCTGAACACACGATCAGTCCTGAGGGCTGGAAGATTACAAATGTGACACTTGTTTAAGAAAGAAGCAAAGGATAAACCCAGGAAACTACAGAGCTATCAGCTTGTTGTCAATAGTGAGAAAACTTGGAGAGTCTGTGGTGAGAATTCGGGACTGAGCAACATTGCAATGTTATACATGATTTCACAGAATTTCACATCCTGAGTGAGGCAGATAGAGCAGGTGAGGTGAACAGTACAGATACATTTTAATTGGAAGGATCAGCTGAAATGAACTCAGGTGGGAAGAGATTGTGTGTAGCATTAAACAGCTGGAGGCTTTGGATTCTGCTGAGACTATGTGCCCTGACAATTTTCTCGCATTATCTATGAAGATATGCTCCAAGACCTGTCGACACCCTGGCCAAATTGTTCTAGTACAGCTGCAACATGTGCCTTTTTTAAGACTTTAGGTTGCGTTTTTACAAGAATCAACAATAGTTTCATCATCATTAAAATTTTGTTTGTCCACCTATACACAAAAACAAGGACAAATCCAACCTGGCCAATTAACATGCTATCAGTCCACTCTTGGTCATCAGTAAAGTGATGGAAGGTGTCATTAACAGTTTGCTCAGCAACAAGTGCTTCGTGCTGCTCAGTTTGGGTTACACCAAGGGCCACTCAGCTCCTGACCACATTACAGCCTTGGTTGAAACATGGACAAAACAGCTGAGCCACAGAGGGGAGGTGAAACATCATAGCTAGGTTGACTGAGTTTGGCAGAAGTGGAATCAGCGGGAGTTAGGGAAACAATTTCCACTGGTTGGAGTCATACCTGACATATAGGAAGATGGTTGTGGTTGTTGGAGGTCAATCATCTCAGCTCCAGGACATCTCTGCAGGAGTTCCT
Source organism: Rhincodon typus (assembly GCF_021869965.1). Lineage (NCBI taxonomy): Eukaryota > Metazoa > Chordata > Chondrichthyes > Orectolobiformes > Rhincodontidae > Rhincodon > Rhincodon typus. Next base: position 1,964,875 of record NC_063346.1, read on the forward strand.
CAGGGTAATGTCCAAGCCCAACCATCTTCAGCTGCTTCATCAATGACCTTCCCTCCATCATAAGGTCAGAAGTGGGGATGTTCGCCGATGATTGCTCAATGTTCAGCACCATTCATGGCTCCTCAGATACTGAAGCAGTCCATGTGAAAATGCGACAAGATCACATTTTTACTTCTTTGTACTTTTATTGTGGATTGAAACAGTAAAATAACTGCTTTTAAAAGCCAAGGATTGTTGAAGGATTGCTCCAAGTTTTAAAAGCGAGTAACCTGACACGCATTGTAAGTGCTGTTTACACTGTTGCTTTCTCTGGCAGTTGCAGAAGTATGGATTGCAGAGGATTAAGAAATGAAACCAGACACCACCCGGCTTCAACCTAGGCACCAGAAAAGACAACGGCAGAAACAGCCCTGTCGATCCTGCAAAGTCCACCTCACTAATATCTGGGGGTTAGTGTCAAAATTGGGAGAGCTGTCTTACAGACTAGTTAAGCAACAGCCTGACACAGTCATACTCACAGAATCATACATTTACAGACAATGTCCCAGACACCATCATCACTGTCCCTGGGTATGCCCTGTCTCACCGGCAGGACAGACCCAGCAGAGGGAGCAGCACAGTGATATACAGTCGGGAGGGTGTTGCTATAGGAGTCCTCAACATTGACTCCGGACCCCATAAGTCTCATGGCTTCAGGTTAAACATGGGCAAGGAAACCTCCTGCTGATTACCACGTACTGTCCTCCCTCAGCTGATAAATCAGTACTCCTCAATGTTGAACAACAGTTGGTGGAAGCACTGAGGATGGCAAGGGCACAAAATGTACTTTGGGTGGGGGATTTCAATGTCCACCACCAAGAGTGGCTTGGCAGCGGTACTACTGATCGAGCTGGTTGGGTCCTAAAGGACATAGCTGCTAGACTGGGTCTGCGGCAGGTGGTGAGGCAACCAGCAAGAGGGAAAAACATACTTGACCTCATCCTTACCAATCTGCCAGCTGCAGATGCATCTGTCCATGACAGTATTGGTAAGAGTGACCATCGCACAGTCCTTGTGGAGACAAAATCCTGCCTTCACATTGAGAATAACCTCCATCATGTTGTGTGGCACTATCACCGTGCTAAATGGGACAGACTTCACACAGATCTAGCAACTCAAGTCTGGGCATCTTTGAGGCACTGTGGGCCATCAACAGCAGCAGAATTGTACTCCAGCCCAATCTGTAACCTCATGGCCCGGCATATCCCCCACTCAATCATTACCATCAAGGCAGGGGATCAACCCTGGTTCAATGGAGAGTGCAGGAGGGTATGCCAGGAGCAGCACCAGGCATACCTGAAGATGAGGTATCAACCTGGTGAAGCTACCAAACAGGACTACTTACACGCCAAACAGCGAAAGCAAGTGATAGACATAGCTAAGTGATCCGACAACCAACTGATCAGATCTAAGCTCTGCAGTCCTGCCACATCCAGTTGTGAATGGTGGTGGTCAATTAAACAACTCTCTGGAGGAGGAGGCTGTACAAATATCCCCATCCTCGAACATGGAAGAGCCCAGCACATCAGTGCAAAAGACAAGGCTGAAGCTTTCACAGCAATCTTCAGCCAGAAGTGTTGAGTGGACGACCCATCTCAGCCTCCTCCAGTGGCCCCCAGCATCACTGATACCAGTCTTCAGCCAATTCGATTCACTCCATGTGATATCAAGAAACTGGATACTCTGGATACTGCAAAGGCTACAGGCCCTGACAACATTCTGGCAATAGTACTGAAGACTTGTGCTCCAGAACTTGCTGCTCCCCTAGCCCAGCTGTTCCAGTACAGTTACAACACTGGTATCTACCCGACAATGTGGAAAATTGCCCAGGTATATCCTGTACATAAAAAGCAGGACAAATCCAACCCGGTCAATTCCCGCCCCATCAGTCTACTCTCAATCATTGGTAAAGTGATGGAAGGTGTCAGTAACAGTGCTATCAAGCAGCACCTGCTCAGCAATAACCTGCTCAGTGACGCTCAGTTTGGGTCCTGCCAGGACCACTCAGCTCCTGACCTCATTACAGCCTTGGTTCAAACATGGACACAGGAGCTGAATTCCAGAGGGGAGGGGAGAGTGATAACCCTTGATATCAAGGCTGCATTTGACTGAGTGTGGCATCAAGGTGCCCTAGCAGAACTGGAATCAATGAGTATCAGGGGGCAAACTCTCTGCTGGTTGGAGTCATATCTGGCAGGTAGGAAGATGGTTGTGGTTGTGCCGAGTTCAGTCATGTCATCTCCAGGACATCTCTGCAGGAGTTCCTCAGGGTAGTGTCCTAGGCCCAACCATCTTCAGCTGCTTCATCAATGACTTTCCCTCCATCATAAGGTCAGAAGTAGGGATGTTCACCGATGATTGTACAATGTTCAGCACCATTCGTGACTCCTCAGACACTGAAGCAGTCCATGCTCAAAATGCAACAATATCCAGGTTTGGGCTGACAATGGCAAGTAACATTCATGCCATACAAATGCCAGGCTATGACCATCACCAGTAAGAGACAATCTAACTACCACTCCTTAACATTCAATGGTGTTACCATCACTGAATCCCCCACTATCAACATCCTGGAGAATATCATTGACCAGAAACTCAACTCATCACATAAGCACAGTGGCTACAAGAGCAGGTCAGATGCTAGGAATACTGTGGCAAGTAACTCACCTCCTGACTCCACAACCTACAAGGCACAAGTCAGGACTGTGATGGAATACTCCCCACTTGCCTGGATGGGTGCAGCCCCAATAACACTCAGGAAGTGTGACACCATCCAGGACAAAGCAGCCCCCACTTGATTGGCAACACATCCACAAGCATCCACTCCCTCCACCACTGATGCTCAGTAGCAGCAGTGTGTACCGTCTACAAGATGCACTGCAGAAATTCACCAAAGATCCTCAGACAGATCCTCCAAACCCACGACCACTTCCATCTAGAAGGACAAGGGCAGTAGATACATGGGAACACCACCCCCTGCAAGTTCCCTGTGAACAGCAGCGGTTGCAGAAGGCAGCTCACCACCACCTTCTCCAGGGCTGCTAGGTATGGGCCCAGCCAGCAACACCAACATCTGTGAGTGAATAAAAGAAAAGGATCTGGAGCCAAGGGCTGTGTACAACTGTGGTCAGTTATCAATGACAAAGGCCTTCTGCCTGCCAACAGCAATGTGACTGACTCCCAGGTAGGTGGGCAGCATGGGGGTGTGACTATTCAGGGAAGAATCCATTGGAGCTCTAGAAGGGAAGGACATGTTATCACTGCAGCAAAAGAATCTCAGATCTGAGAGGATAACACAGTGTGGAGCTGGATGAACACAGCAGGCCAGACAGCATCAGAGGAGCAGGAAAGCTGACGTTTCGGGTCGGGACCCTTTTTCATTTCTGAAGAAGGGTCCCGACCCAAAACATCAGTTTTCTTGCTCCTCTGATGCTACCTGGCCTGCTGCATTCCTGCAGCTCCACACTGTGTTATCTCTGACTCCAGCATCAGCAGTTCATACTATCTCTCAGATCTGAGGAGAGCCACTTTTTTTCCGCTCACCAGTTGCTGTAAACTGAGAGTCTTAATGAATAGGTCAGAGGCTTTTCTAAGTGTGAACCAGTCATTCTGTGCCTCCTGCAAACAAGGGAAAGAACCTGGTGAAGGAAGGTGGAGAAGCAGTTTTGTTAGTCAGCAAGAGGTTCACCTCAGTCAACCCCATGGGACAGGGATCATTGATCTACCCTCCCTGTCTTTCCCTCTGCCGATAACACCCATGTTTCTGTGTGGGTGTGTCTGTGTATGTGTGTGTCTCTGTGTGTACGTATGTGTGTGTGTCTCTGTGACTGTGTGTGTCTGTGTGTGTGTGTGTATGTGTATGTATCTGTGTGTGTCTCAGTGTGTATGTGTGTGTGTGTCTATCTGTGTGTGTGTCTCTGTGTATGTGTGTGTCTGTGTATGTGTATGTATGTGTGTCTGTCTTTTTGTCTGTGTGTGCGTGCGTGTGTGTGCATGTTTGTGTGTGTAGAGGGGTGTTTACGAGGGATTTAGAGTTTTAACTAGTAGATTATGTGTCAATGGTTACTTGCAGCTATAATTTATTGATTTGTATTAAATAGAAGTTATTGTCAAATACAGAAACCAGGGCTATGTTTTCTGTCAATTTGGATCTAAAAGACAAGACAATTGGGGAATTCCATGCACTTTTATAGAATCTTTAACTGTTATGATAACTCCAGGAACAGTGTGGCTTGATTTCTCAGGTATTACCCCAGTGAGGGGTAACATCTAGCAGAGTTGGTCGGGGAACCAAGTGGATGCGATGTATTTGGATTTTCAGAAAGCTTTTGATAAAGTCCTCCACAAGAGGTTAGTAAACAGTAACGAAGTGCATGGGATTGGGGTAAGATACTAGCATGGATTGAGGATTGCTTAATTGGCTGAAAGCAGGGTTTAGGAATAAATAGTCCATTCTCAGGTTGACAGGCTGTGATCAGTGAGGTACTGCAAGGATCAGTGTTTGGGCCCAAGCTATTCATAATCTGTATGAGTGTGGTGATCAATTGTAATATCCTTCTGGCTGTAGATAATATAAACTTGATGTGAATCTGAATTGAGAGAAAAATACAGAGAGCCTTGAAGAGGGTTTACACAGGCTGATTACATGGCGAGAGTGTGTCAGATGGAATATAATGTGGAGAAGTATTATGTGACCCACTCTGGGAGGAGGAACCCAGTGCAGAGTATTTCCTGAACAGTGAGAGATTGCCTTAATGCAGTAAATGCTGCCAACATCATCAAAGACTTCTCCCATCCTGGTAATGATCTTCTTCAACCTCTTCCATCAGGCAGAAGATACAGAAGCTTGAACACACGCACCAACAGGTTCAAGAACAGCTTCTTCCCTGCTAATATTAGACTGCTAAATGGACCTCTCTAACTTCAAATGATGTTGATCTTGCTTTGTGCACCTCCTGTGCAGCTGTAACCTTGTATGCCTCGTTCTGTCTAAGCATTCTATGATCTGTATGTCCTTGTTTGCTACAATCTGCCTGTACTGCTCGCAAAACAAAGCTTTTCACTGTACTTAGGTACATGTGACTAGAAAAATCAAATCAAATAAAGTGGGATGAATTAATTACGCAAATAGATCGAAACAGGGATGATACAGTTTGGGATTAGAGAGACATGGCTGCAGGGTGACCAGGAATGGGAACTGAATATCCAGAGTTTTCCATTTTTAGAAAAGACAGGCCAAAACAAGGAGGTGGAGCAGTACTGCTGATTAAAAAGAAAATTAACATAATAGTGAGGAAGGATTTAAGCTCTGGGAAAGTAGAATCTCTATGGGTTGAGCTTAGAAATACCAAGGAGCAGAACACAGTAGTCAGAATTCTATATAGACTTCCAAACTGATCTGGTATTATTGGGGAAGGCAGTAAAAAGAAAATTAGAGATTTATACAAATAAGGTATGGCTGTAATTATGGGCGATTTCAATCTGCATTTAGATTGGGCAAATCCAATTAGTAAAAATACCATAGACAAGGAATTCCTGGAGTGTATACAGGGTAGTTTTAAGAGGCAATATGTTGAGTGATCAATTAGAGAAAAGGCCATCCTTGATTGGTTATTGTGTAATGAGAAGGGAATAATTGACAATCTGGTTGTGTGTGGGCCCTGCGGGAAGGGTGACCACAATAAGATAGAATTCTTCATTAACATGGAGAATTATGTTGTTGTTTCTGAGACAAGAGTGTGGAATTTAAATACATTTTAATGGTATGAGGAATGGACTGGCTATGATAAATTGGGGAATATGACTGAAAGGGATGATGGTAGATAGGTAATGATAAATATTTAAAGAGCACATAGATGAACTGCAAAAGTTATTCATCCCAGTTTCACATAAAATTAAAGGGGGGGAATGTGATCAACTCAGGGCTAACAAGGGAAATTAGGGACAGTATTGAATCCAAGGAAAGAGCATACAATTGCCCAAAAATAACAGACTTGATTGGGATCAGTTTAGATTCTAACAAAGGGATGCAAAGAGATTGATTAAGAGGGACAAATATAGAGTATGAGAGTAAGTTGCAGGGAACATACAAACTGATAGTAAAAGCTTCTATAGCTATGTGTTGAGATAAAAGATTAAGTAAGATGAATGTAGGTCCCCTACAAGCAAAAACAGGGGAATGTAAACAGAGGAACAAAGATGACAGACCAATTAAATACATACATTGGTTCTGTCTTCACAAAGGAGGACATAAATAACATCCCAAAAATATGGGGCAGCTCAGGTTTTAATGGTAAGGAGAACTGGTTAGCAGATAGCAAACAAAGAGCAGGAATAAACTGGTCATTTTTCAAATGGCTAACAGTGACTAGTAGGGTACTGTAGGGATTGTCAGGAATACTCATAGGGAGGCGATGGCCTGGTGCTATTATGTTTGGACTATTAACTCAGAGTCATAAGTAATGTCCTGAGGACCTGGGTTCAAATCCTGCCACGGCAGATGGTGGAATATGAATTCAGTAAAAATCTGGAATTAGGATTCCATTGTCAATGATTAGAAAAACCCATCTTGTTCACTCATCTCCTTTAGGGAAGGAAACTGCCAATCTGACTCCAGACCACAGCAATTGGGTTGACTCTTAACTGTCCTGTGGGATGGGGAATATATGCTGTGCGGAGGTTGCAGAGATGGCAGTGAAGCAGGCAAATGGTATGTTGGTCTTCCTAGCAAGAGGATTTGAGTACAGGAGCTGGGATATCCTGTTGCAGTTAAGTGGGGACAAAAACAAGTAGATGACGGTAGATAGGTAACAGCAAACGTTTAAAGAGCCCATGGATGAACTACAAAAGTTATTCATCCCAGTTTGGCATAAAGATAAAATGTGAAATGTGGTCAACTCAGGGCTAACAAGAGAAATTAGGGATGGTTAAATCCTGAGGAACTGAGGAAGGGTTGCTTGACCTGAAATGTTAACTCTTTGTTGTCTCCATAGATGCTGCCAGACCTGCTGGGCTTTTACAACAATTTTTGTTTTTATTCTTTATTTCCAGCATCCACAGTTATTTTGGTTGTTCTGCAATTAAACAGGGCCTTGGTGAGACCGTGCCTGGAGTAGTGTGTCAGTTTTGTTCTCCTGAACTGAAGAAGGATGTTCTTGCGATGGAGGGAGTGCAGCAAAAGTTTAACAGGCTGATTCCTGGGATGGTGGGACTGACGTACAGAGATAGTCTGGATCAGTTAGGACTATATTCATGAGGGTTTAGAACAATGAGGGGGATCTCCTGGAAACCTATAAAATTCTAACAGGACTAACCAGGGTCAACACAGGAAGGATGTTCCTGATGACCCAGGAGTCCAGAACCGGGGGTCACAGGTTAAAGATGTGGGGTAGGCCTTTTGGGACTAAGATGAAGAGAAATGTCTTCATGCAGAGTGGGGAGTCTGTGGAATTCACTACCACAGAAAATGGTTGATGCCAAAACATTGAATGTTTTCAGGAAGGAGTTGGATAGAGTTCTTGGGAGAAAGTGGGAACAGGGACTGAATTGGATGCTCAACTATGATCGGATCAAGTGGCACAGCAGGCTTAAACGGGCCGAATGGCCTACTCCTGCTCTCGTTCTTTTATGTTTCTACAGAGAGTGTGGACATGCAGAGTGTGTGGAAGCTCACTGATTGAGTAAGTGCAATTGATAGTTTTCTAATGACATGGTGGGATATGGGAATATGGTGCTCAGTTGGAAGATCAGCTGTAATCTAGAATAGCCTGTGAACATAGAACAGTACAGTGCAGTACAGGCCCTTTGGCCCAAGATGTTGTGCTGACCTACTTTCCTGCTAAGATCAAACTACTCTGCATACCCTACATGTTACTATCCTCCATGTGCCTATCCAAGAGTCACTTAAAAGTCTCTAAAGTATCTGACTCCACTACCACTGCCGGCAGCACATTCCACACGCCCACCACTCTCTGTGTGAAGAACCTACCTCTGACATCTCCCCTATACTTTCCTCCAATCATCTTAAAATTATGCCCCCTCATTAATAGTCATTTCCGCCCTGGGAAAAAGTCTCTGGCTATCCACTCTGTCTATGCCTCATCATATTGTACACCTCAATCAAGTCACCTCTCATCCTTCTTCGCTCCAATGAAAAAAGCCCTAGCTCCCTCAATATTTCCTCATAAGACCTGCCCTCCAGTCCAGGCAGCATCCTGGTAAATCTCCTCTGCACCCTCTCTAAAGCTTCCACATCCTTCCTATAATGAGGCGACCAAAACTGAACTCAATATTCCAAGTGTGGTCTAACCAGGGTTTTATAGAGCTGCAGCATTACCTCATGGCTCTTAAACTCAATTTCCCTGCCAATGAAAGCCAACACACCACACGCCTTCTTTACAACCCAATCAACTTGGGTAGCAACTTTGAGGGATCTATGGACGTGGACCCCAAGGTCCCTCTGTTCCTCCACACTGCCGAGAATCCTGCCATTAACCCTGTATTCTGCATTCAAATTCAACCTTCCAAAATGAATCACTTCACACTTTTCTGGGTTGAATTCCATCTGCCACTTCTTTGCCCAGCTCTGCATCCTGTCAATGTCCCGTTGCAAACTACAACAGCCCTCCACGCTGTCCACAACTCCACCAACCTTCCTGTCATCGGTAAACTTACTAACCCACCCTTCCACTTCCTCATTTATAAAGATCGCAAAGGGCAGAGGTCCCAGAACAGATCCCTGCGGAACGCCACTGGTCACCGAGCTCCAGGCTGCATACTTTCCATCAGCTACCACCCTCTGTCTTCTATTGGACAGTCAATTCTGTATCCAGACAGCCAAATTTCCCTGAATGCCATGCCTCCTTACTTTCTGAATGAGCTTACCATGGCGAACCTTATCAAATGCCTTGGTAAAATCCATATATACCACATCTACTGCTCTACCTTCATCAATATGTTTTGTCACATCCTCTAAAGAATTCAATAAGGCTTGTGAGGCATGACCTGCCCCTCACAAAGCCATGCTGACTATTTCTAATCAAACTATGCTTTCCCAAATAATCATAAATACTATCTCTCAGAATCCTCTCCAATAATTTGCCCCCCACAGAAGTAAGACTGACCAGTCTGTAATTCCCAGGATTATCCTTATTCCCTTTCTTGAACAAGGGAATAACATTTGCCACCCTCCAATCATCTGGTACTGCTGTAGTGGACAGTGAGGACACAAAGATCATCGCCAAAGGGGCAGCAATCTCTTCCCTTGCTTCCCATAAAAACCTTGTGTATATCCCATCCGGCCCAGGGGACTTATCTATCCTCATGTTTTTCAAAATTTCTAGCACATCCTCCTTCTGAACATGAACCTGTTCGAGCATATTTGCCTGTTTCATGCTGTCCTCACAAACATCAAGGTCCCTCTCCATGAAGCAAAGTATTCATTAAGGACCTTTCCTACCTCCTCTGACTCCGCACACAAGTTCCCTCCACTATCCCTGATTGGCCCTGCCCTCACTCTGGCCATCCTCAAATTCCTCACATAAGCATAGAATGCCTTGGGGTTTTCCTTGATCCTACCTGCCAAGGTTTTTCTCATTTCCGCCTTCTATCTCTCCAAAGTCCATTCTTCAGTTCCTTCCTGGCTATCTGGTAGACCTCTAGAGCCCTGTCCGATCCTTGCTTCCTCAACCTTAAATAAGCTTCCTTCTCCCTCTTGACTAGATGTTCCACATGTCTTGTCATCCAAGATTCCTTCACTTTACCATCCCTTCCTTGCCTCAGTGGGACAAACCTATCCAGCACTCCCTAAACAACCTCTTCATTTCTGTCGTGCATTTCCCTGAGAACATCTAATCACAATTGATGCTGCACAGTTCCTGCCTAATAGCATTGTAATTCCCCCTCAATTAAATACTTTCCCATACCGTCTGCTCCTATCCTTCTCCATGACTATAGTAAAGGTCAGGGAGTTGTGATCACTATCACCGAAATGCTCTCCCACCAAGAGATCTGACACCTGACCTGGTTCGTTGCCAAACACTAAATCCAATATGGCCTCCCCTCTAGTCGGCCTATCTACATATTGAGTCAGAAATCCTTCCTGGACACACCTGACAAAATCTGCTCCATCCAAACTATTTGCACGTAGGAGGTTCCAGTCTATGTCAGGGAAGTTGAAGTCACCCATGACAACAACCCCATTACTTCTGCACCTTTCCAAAATCTGCCTTCCAATCTGTTCCTCAGTGTCTCTGTTGCTATTGGGGGGTCTATAGAAAACTCCCAATAAAGTGACTGCTCCTTTCCTGTTTCTGACTTCCACCCATACTGACTCAGTGGACAAACCCTCCTCCACGACCTCCCTTTCTGCAGCTGTGATACCATCTCTGATTAGCAATGCCACTCCCCCACCTCTTTTACCTCCCTCCCTACTTCTATTGAAACATCTATTCCCCGAAACATCCAACAACCATTCCTGCGCCTGCTCCTATTCCTGAGAAAGAAAAGAAATTAGGGGCCAGAATTACAAATTAAAATTGCTGAATTTAATCTTCAGTGCAGAAGTCTGTCAGGTGGTAAGTCAACAGACAAGGTGCTGTTCCTTGAGGATTAGCCCTTGAACAGTTTTAGAAAGTGTTCTAAGTCTAAGGTACATGTTGGTTATACAGAGCTCGATCAACACTAGTGGCTTGGCATCCATTCACCTTCTCAAAGTCTATTCTTGTCCCATTGTTCAGAGTCCAAAGTGTTTTATGGGGGTCCTATCAAAATCAATAATAATTAATTTTCAAGAGGGAAGGGCTTATACTTTGCACAGCCAGTTGTAAAAATGATCATAGATATGCAAAAGGAATCAATTATCCAAAAACTGGTCATTTGCAGGCAGTAACAGGAGAGATTCTAACAGGGAATAAGACATTAAACAAATAGTTTCTATCTGTTTTCATGGTAACAGATACAAAATGCATTTTGGAGATAATTAGAAAACTGATGGTCCAGTGGAACTGAGGAACTTGGTGAGAAGTAGCAAACAGAGTCATAGAGTCACACAGCACGGAAACAGACCCTTCGGTCCAACTCGTCCATGCTGACCAAGTTTCCCAATCTAAATAGTCTCACTCGCCTGCATTTGGTCCATTTCCCTCTAAACCCTTCCTATTCATGTACTTGTCCAAATGTCTTTTAAACATAGTAACTGTACCTGCATCTACCACATTCTCTGATATTTCATTCCACACACAAACCACTCTCTGTGTGAAAAATCTGCCCCTCGTGTCCTTTTTGAATCTTTCTCCTCTCACCTTAAAAATAGTTTTGAACGCTCCCACCCTGGGGAAAAGACCTTGGCTATTCACCCTATCTGTGCCCCTGCAGATTTTATAAACCTCTATAAGGTCACCCCTCGACCTCCTATGCCCCGGAGGAAAAAGGTCCCAGCCTTTCCAGCTTCTCCTGTAACTCCAGTCCAGGCAACATTCTGGTAAATCTTCCTGCACCCCTTTCCAACTTAATAATAACAAATGAATTCAATGGGCCAAATGGTCACAGACAGATGTCCAGTTTACTCTCTGTTTCTAGGAAAATGTTGGCAGGTCCCAACATGGCTGCTGCTGCCTTTGTTGCTGACACCATTCAGAAAGTTCCTGTCTCCTGTAGGAGCTTATTGGCACTCACTGGGCATCAAGTTTACCTCCTAATGGATGAGGGCGTTTAAATTTTACAAAATAATATTACAAGAATTATTACACCCGCTTGTGACCTGGAGTTCACTCAGGTCTTTGGAAATCTGGTCCATGTAATCATAGAACCCCTACAATGTGGAAACAGGCCCTTCGGCCCAACAAGTTCACACCAACCCTTGGAGCATCCCACCCAGATCCATCCCCATGTAACCAACCTAAGCTATACATCCCTGAACACCTTGGACAATTTAGCATGGCCAATCCACCTACCCTGCACTTCTTTGGACTGTGGGAGGAAACCTACACAGACACAGGGAGAATGTGCAAACTCCACACAAACAGTCACCCAAGGTGTGGAATTGAACCCAAGTCCCTGGTGCTGTGAGGCAGCAGTGCTAACCACTGAGCCACTGTGCCGTTCTAGTTGGCCTTTATTTCTTAGCTTGTGCCATTAAATAAAGAGATGGACCCTATTGTATCAATCCTGTGATATTTCCCAAATATGATGTACTATAGTAAGCAGGTCAACCATTTTATAACCAATTGTAATTTTTAAAATATATTCCCTTATTACATTGCTTCACTTCCAGCAATGAATTATCTAATGAAGTTAACCAGACTTTCATGTGGAACTGTTCGGGAAAACATGGTTTACAGTGACTTAAATAGAGTTTATCCACCAATATAGGATTGACATTCAGATTTATTCAAACAACTAACTTTCTATCATACCCACACATGGCAATATCCTTTAACCGACAATGAACTTCATCGTACAGCTAGGCTTTGTTATTCAAGTAGTTTGTACATTTCTGCATGTCCTCCCACAGATTACAGAGATTGCCTTGATTGTTTGTCTATATTTTCTCCCACAACTACTCAACATAGTAAACCTCCATCTCATAGAGGTATTTCTTGATTTTCTCACCCCAAAGATAGGACAGAAAAGCAACAACCTGGTATAATATCCGTGCAAGAGTTACTAATTTTGTTTTGAGATCTACAGCATCCAAGCTACTCCAGATGCTATGCTCCAAGCGAAACCATGCATTGGAGTTCATTTCTGATGAAAAATTACACTTTGAAACAGAGCACATCGGGCAGGATTTTGGCTTTGGGATCAGGACTCCAATTTTGAAACCAGTTTGGAGATCTATACGCATGCAGTGTGAGATAATACTGGAGAAATTAACAGGACTTTAAAATAGAAAATTCCTTGGAGCTGATACTCTCCCATTCTAAAAAAAACATATCAAGAAAGACACACCCATTTCTTATGAGGGAAGTTAAGAATAACATGTTGATAGGAGGGGTGTATAATGTTGCAATGAACAGCAGTAAGTTTGAGAATTGGACGTGTATTAGAAATCAGGAGAGAGCCATCAAAAAGCAGATACAGACAAAACTAAAATGACAGTAAGCTAACCTGGAATATTAAAACAGATTTGTGAGAGTTATTTTCAAGAGAATAAACTAAAAGGAGGGGAGTAGCTAAACTTAAATAGAAAATGCTGGAGAAACCCAGCAGGTCTGGCAGGATGGTTGGAGAGAGAAACAGGGTTAATGTTTTGAGTCCAAAATGGAGGTTCCAAAACTTAAAGCATTAAAAGATGACATGCCAGGGCTGATGGCTTACATCCTGTACTTCTGAAAGGAATAGTGCAGAGATAGTGGATATACTGGTAATGATTTTCCAAAATACCTTTGATTCAGGAATGAATCTAGACTATCCAAAGTTCACAAATGCAACACTGCTATTCAAGAAAGAAGGGAAAACAGTGGACTGCATATGCAGTGGACCTGATATCTGTTGTTGGGAAAATGATAGAATCAATCATTAAGGAGATCTTAACAATGCATTTAGAAAATCACAGTACGATAAGAGTCAGCGTAGTTCAATGAAAAGTAAACTGTGTTAGACAAATGTATTACATTTTTTGAGAATATAAATATGACAGTAGATGAAGGGGACCAGTAGATGTAGGATACTTGGATTTCCAAAAGGCATTTGATACAGTGCCACTCAAAAGGTTAAAAGACAAGATAAGGTCTCCATATATATTTGGGGCTTAGATATTAACTTCGACAGAGGATTGGGTAATGGATAGAAAGCAAGGGGTAAGAAGAAATGGGGTGTTTTCAAGTTGACAGCACCAGCCTAGTGTCACCCCAGGGAACATTCATGCTGGAACCCTCAGCTATTTATCTGGCTGATGGTATATAATGTGGGGAAATGTAAAGGTATTCATTATGGAGGAAAGCACAATATGTTCTGAATGATGAGACTGGAAAATATTGCTATGCAGAGCGTGTGCTTGTATATGAATCTCAGAAAGTTGATAATCCAGTACTGCAAGCAATTAGGAAAGCAAAGGTCATGTGAGAAATGGAGGATGAGGATACAAGTGTGGAATCTTGCTGCATTTTTACTAGTTCACTCACAGAATATAAGTGTCACTGGCTGGGTCAGCATTTATTGTCCATACTGCCCATTTATTGGCCCCAACACAGAATCCAGCCCCAGCCCTCCCATATCTGCCCCTCCCCAACTCCCAGCCCTCCGATTCTGCCCCTCCCCCAACCCAGCCCTCCCAATTCTGCCCCTCCCCCACCCCAGCACTCCCAATTCTGCCCCTCCCCCACCCCAGCACTCTCAATTCTCCCCTGACCTCCCACCCCCAGCACTCCCAATTCTCCCCCAACGTCAACCCCACCCCAGTACCCAACTGTCCCCCTGTCCCTACCACCCAACTCTCTCCCTCTCCCTACCCTCCTGCACCAAACTCTCCCCTCCCCCATACCCCGGCATCCAACTCGCTCCCTCCCCTTGACCCCGTAGCACATAGCTCTCCCCTACCCCAACCCAGCACCCAACTCTCCCCCTCCTCCCCACCCCAACTCTCCATCCCAAGGAGTGAGGGAAATGGAGGGCAGATGGAGGGGAGATGGAGGGGTTGGCTGTCTGGGATCCCTGGACTGAGCTGTGCCTCAGGGTGGGGGCAGGGATACTGCTTCCTCCCCCACCTTCTGCATCAATGTCAGAGCTCACGCCGTTGAGAGTCCACGTCTGCTGCTCATAAAAACGCTTAATCATTAACTGTGTTCTTTAATGTACACAGGAATAGTCACTCTGGAAACTAATCTTTGTAGTGAAGGGTTTTTCAGAGACAGGGTTTAACCTGTTCAGGCTCAGCTCCTGATGGTGATCTGAAACTCACCTCAAAAACACCTTGGTTTCTGATTCAATGTTGATGCTGCACAGAGAAGGGGTTCAGCAATTGGCACATTTTGCAGTTTGAGAATAACAAGAAACGGTTTTGTAGACCCCTCTACGTTCAGCCGACTCCACTCAGCCTGAATCAGGAACTCACCTGCATGACTTAAAGGTGCAGGTAACCCTCCTGAGATACAGAGCACCTGAAAGATCTGGCAACAGCTCCTTTCAGAGACAGAGACAGAGACAGAGAGGTGGGAACAGGCTTTTCTGAACTGACAACAAAAGGGGCAAACTGCATGTAGGGAACCAATGAAATGTCAATGCAGTCACTTTAGAAAATTCAAACAGGAAATTCCATGACGTTTTATTTGGAAAGCTAAAAACCTCACCCAAGAGATGATGCAACTGGGCCGTTATTTTGTTTTACTCACCCGTGGGATGTGGTTGTTGCTGGTTGGATCAACATTTATTGCCTGTCCCTAATTGCTCTTGAGAAGGTGGGGGTGAGCTGCCTTCTTGAACCGCTGCAGTCCACCTGCTGTGGGTTGACCCACAATGCCCTTAGGGAGGGAATTCCAGGATTCTGACCCAGCGACACTGAAGGAACGGTGATATATTTCCAAGTCAGGATGGTGAGTGGCTCGGAGGGGAACTTGCAGGGGGTGGTGTTCCCATGTATCTGCTGCCCTTATCCTTCTAGAAGGAAGCAGTCGTGGGTTTGGAAGGTGCTGTCTGAGGATCTTTGGTGAATTTCTGCCGTGCATCTTGTATAGTACACACTGCTGCTACTGAGCGTCGGTGGTGGAGGGAGTTGATGCTTGTGGATGTGGTGCCAATCACGTGGGGGATGCTTTGTCCTGGACAGTGTCAAGCTTCCTGAGTGTTGTTGGGGCTGCACTCATCAGGCAAGTGGGGAGCATTCCATCACACTCCTAACTTGTGCCTTGTAGATGGTGGATAGGCTCAGGAGGTGAGTTACTCGCTGTATTTCTAGCCTCTGACCTGTTCTTGTCTTTGTATAGTGAGTCCAGTTGAGTTTCTAGTCAATGGTAACCCCCAGGATGTTGATAGTGGGAGATTCAGTGATGGTAACACCGTTGAATGTCAAGGGGCAGTGGTCAGAATGTCTCTTATTGGGAAAGGTCATAGCCTGGCATTTGTGTGGCACTAATTTACCTGCCACTGGTCAGCCCAAGCCTGGATATTGTCCAGATCTTGTTGCAATTGAACATGGACTGAGGAGTCACAAATGGTGCTGCACATCATGCAAATTAAGGGGAGGCAATGGCCTAATGGTATTTTCACTGGACTGTTAATCCAGAGGCCCAGGTAATGTTCTGGGAACCCAGGTTCAAATCCTACCATGGCAGCTGGTGGAATTTGAATTCAATAAACATCTGGAATTAAGAGTTGAATGATGACCATGAATCCATTGCTGATTGTTGGGAAAAACCCATCTGGTTCACAAATGTCCTTTATGGAAGGAAATCTGCCACCCTCACCTGGTCTGGCCTATATGTCACTCCAGACCCACAGCAATGTGGTTGACTCTGAACTGCCCTCTGGGCAATAAATGCCACCCAGCCAGCAATGCCCTCATCCTGTGAATGAATTTTTTAAAAAATCATCAGTGAACATCCCCACCTCTGACCTTACGGTAGATGCCTGGTCTTGAGTTGCTAGATCCTTTCAAAGTCTGTTCCATTTAGCATGATGAAGGTTATTTTCAATGTGAAGGTGGAATTTTGTCTCTACAAGGACTGTGCAGTCATCACTCTTACCGATACTGTGATGATTCGGGGATGGAGACCAAACATAATATTTCCAAATCCGCAGATGATACAAAGCTAAGTGGGAATGTGTATTGGCAGAAAGATATAAAGTGGCTTCAGGAGGATTTCAACAGGCTCAGTGTATGGGCGAGAGCATGGAACGATGGAATATAATTTGGGAAAATGACAGGTCATGCACTTTGATAGGAGAAACAAATGTGCAAATTCGTGCTTAAATGGTGAGGGGTTGGAAAGTTTAGATGTACAAAGGGATTGGGTGTCCTTGTCAGTAAGTCACTGAGGACTCACATTCAATTGCAGCAAGCTATTAAGAAGGGAGTGGAATATATGCCTTCATTGCAAAAAGATTTGAGTATAGGAGCAGTGACGTCTTGCTTCAATTGTACAGAAGCTTGGTTAGACCACACCTGGAACACTGTGTGCAGTTTTGATCTCCTTATCTCAGGAAAAATATTATGCTGGAGAGGCAGAACAATGAAGATTCGCCAGACTTGTTCACAGGATGGAGGGAATGTCGTATGAAGAGAGACTGGGAAAACTGGGCTTGTATTCTCCAGAGTTTCAAAGAACAAAAGGTGATTTCAATGAAACTTACAAAATACTTAAAAGGACATACAAGGTAGGTGCAGGCAAGGTGTTTCCCCGATTGGGATTTTAGAACAGGGCAGGACATTTAGTTCCGAGAATGAGGAGAAATTTTACTCAGAGGGATGCGAACCTTTGGAATTCAGTATCACAGAGGGCTTTGGAAGCTCAAGGTTTGAGTCTGTTAAGGTAGAGATTGATTGATTTCTGATTCCCTGTGAGGAACAGGGGGAAGGGGGAAGGGGGAAGAAGCACTGAAGTGTTTGATTAGCCATGAACATATTGAATTGTGGGGAAGCCTTGACAAATTGAATGGTCTACTGCAATTCCATAACTATCCATAACGATTTGAAATGGTCATGGTTACTATCTCCAAAATGCTTCTGTATGGATACACCTACCTGGGGTCATTTCCAAATATTAGGTCCAGAACTGCCAACTCCCATTCAATGAATTATTCAAAATGTCAAAACATTCCGCTGGTTGCAGTTCCAGGGTTTTGCTCCATTCCTACCCTGCACACTGACATTGTCCCACTTATTGTTTGGGTCATCAAAATCTCCTATTCCTTCCGAAGTTTGGTTGTATATTTGATTCTCTCTCTCTCTCCCCCACTATCTGTGTGGGGGCTTGTAGCACACATCTCACAGTGTGTTTGCTCCTTTTGTGTTTTCAACTTCTATCTGTAAGGCCTCATTTGATGATTCTTCCAAAATCTCATCCCTCCTTGCTGCCATCATTGATTCGTCAACTAGCACCGTCCATCTACCACCACATCCCTTTTCTTATCTTGTCTATAATATCCTCAGAATGCTGAGCTGCACATCCTTCCCATCTTTCAACCAACTCTCATTCACATGATATTGACACATTCATGTGTCGATCCGTGCCCTCAGCTCTCTTTCATTCCACAGGCTGCTCGTATTAAAATGTATTCCATGTAACTTTGCTAAACTCATTTCTTTCTTTTTCAACCTATACTTTCTCTGCCTTTCAGACTCACTCACATTTTAACTTTAATTCCATCTCAGCTTCTCTCCCTCTGAGCCACTTGTCACGTTCCCATCTCCCTTCTAATCTTATTTAAATACACCCCAACAGCATCTGTAAATTTCTGTTTGAGGATGTTGGTTCAGTTCCTAATCCGGATGTAATCCATCCTCCCTGTACAGCTCCTTCCTCCCCCAGAAACAATCCCAATGCCAGTGATTAGGGAAAACCAGTGAGTCTGACATCAGCGGTGGCTAAGTTGTTGGAGGAGATTCTGAAAGACAGGATCTACACGCATTTGGAAAGGCAAGGGCAGGTTAAGGATAGTCAGCATGGCTTTATGTGTGGGTAATTGTGTCTCTCTAACTAGATTGTTTTTAAAAAGGTGATCAAGAAGATTGATGAAGGCAGAACGGTAAACGTCGTCTACATGGACTTTAGCATGGCCTTCGTCGAAGCTCCGCATGGTAAATTGGTTACTAAGGTTAAATTACATAGTATCCAGGAAGAGCCAGCCAATTGGATACAAAACTGGCTTGATGATAGGAGACAGAAGGTAGTGGTAGAGGGTTTGAGACAACAAGGTGCAGAGCTGGATGAACACAGCAGGCCAAGCAGCATCGTAGCAGCAGGAAGGCTCCAAGCAGCATCGTAGGAGCAGGAAGGCTAATTGTTGTTCAGACTGGAGGCCTGTGACCAGTGGTGTGCTGCGAGGATCGATGCTGGGTCCACTGCTGTTCGTCATTTATATAAACAATTTGGATGTGTATATAGGAGGCTTAGTCAGTAAGTCTGCAATGACACCAAAATTGGTGGTATAGTGAACAGTGAAAGTTATCTAAGAACAATAGGATCTTAATCAACTGTGCCATTGGGCCAAGGAATTACAGATGGAAATTAATTCAGATAAATGTGAGGTGTTGCATTTTGGCAAGACAAACCAGGGCAGGACTTGCATAGTTAATGGTAGGGCCATGGGGAACGTTGTTGAATAGAGACCTAAGGATGCAGGTAATAGCTCCTTGAAAGTGGTGTCACAGGTAGACAGGGTGATGAAGGCAGCATTTGGTAAGTTTGCCTTCATTGGTTAGAGCATTGAGTGCAGCAGTTGTGACATCATGTTGCTGCTGTACATGACTTTAGTGAGGCCCCTTTTGGAGTACTACGTACAATTTGGGTCACCCCACTATAGGAAGGATATTATTAAACTGGGAAGGGTGCAAAAAACATGTATAAGGAGGATGCTGAGACTGGAGGCTTGAATTATCAGGAAAGGCTGGATAGTCTGGGACTTTTTCCCTCGACTGTAGGAGGCTGAGGGGTGACCTTATAGAGGTTTATAAAATCATGAGGGGACATGGATAGGTTGAATAGCTAAGGTCTTTTCCCCAGGGTAGGGGAGTCCAAAACTAGAGGGCGTAGGTTTAAGATAAGAGGGGAAAGATTTAAAAGGGACCTGATGGGCAACTTTTTCACACAGTGGGTGGTGAGTGTACGGAATGAGCTGCCAGAGAAAGTGGTGGAGGGGAGTACAATTACAACATTTAAAAGACATTTGGACAGGTATGTGGATAGGAAAGGTTTAGAGGGAAACAGGGTTAAACACAGGCAAATGGGACTAGTTCAGTTTAGGAAATGTAGTCAGTATGGATGACTTCATCTGTAGGACCTGTTTGTGTGCTGTATGCCTCTATGACTCCAAGACCAGGTCTCATACAGTCTGCTCTCTGGTTGCCTCCAGAACATGCTGTTCTAAGAAACTGTCCTGAAAACGTTCTATGAACTCATTATCTAAGCTACCTTTTGCCCACAAGTTTACCAGTTGTTGCATAGACTAAAACCTCCAATGATTATTACCATGCCTTTCTGACAAGCTGTCATTTCTTTTCTGCCCCACCCTCCCGCACTGTTACTGTTGAGGGGCCCGGACACCACTTCCACTAGTGACTTCTTGCCTTTATCATTTCTCATTTGTACGCAAACCGTTTACACATTTTGGTTTCCTAAACTTGGGTGGCCCCCTTTTGTTGTGTTCATATCATCATTAACTAAAAGAGCTGCCCCTGCTTTCCTTGTCTTAAATGTCCCATATCTTTTAAGATTCAGGTCCCAGTTCTTATCATCCTGCAGCCATGTCTCTGTAATTACTCCAAGACGTATTTATTCATTTCTCTTTGCAATCTCAGTTCATCTGTTTTGTTTCAACTGTTACATTTGTTCAGATACAGAGCCTTTAGTTTTATCCTTTCACTCTTTGTAAATTTTAGTCTTATCCTGTTACCTCACTCATCCTCTCTATCCCTTCCAGTCACTCTGTTTATCATCCCCCATATTAATACAATTCACCTTGGCCTTGGCTCTACTCAGGTTTCCCACATCTTCCCAAATTTGAACCCTTGTTCACCGCCGTTCATCTTAAAATCTTCTCCACTTCCCTTGTTACATGATTAGCAAGAACACCAGCTCCAGCACGGTTCAGGTGTAGACCATCTCAATGCAGATCCCATGTTCCGCAGGGCTAGTGCCTATGCTCCATGAACTACAGCCCATGTCTCCCACACTAGTCTTTCAGTCGTGTATTAATCTCTAATGATTTGCCCTTTGCCAGTTTGCATATGACTTCAGTAATAATGCAGCCTGAAATAACTCCACAGAGGCCGGTATCCCATCACCAAGTCACCTTTTATTTACACTTATACACAACATGGCACTGACCCAGCTAGCTCAGAGCCGGTTCCTAGAGTGAGCAGAACCCCTGACGCTCCTGTTTATATCTGTCAGCCAGGGCTCCCTGATTGGACCAGGTTAACAGCCCCAATCAAGGAACTCATACTCTATGAGATCCACCTGACTGACTTCATTACAATCATCACACATTCATTATGACCTTTGAGGTTCTGTTCCTTAATTTTGTACTTAGCACCTCACACTGACTATTTAGAACCTTCTTTCTTTTGTCTTATTGTTTGTACCTACAAGCGACCATGCCATTTGGATCCTCCCTCTCTGAGCAGATATTTCAAAGCCTGGCACCAGTCAGGCAATACAATGGTCAGGACTCTCACTGTTTGCTGCATAGGACACTATCAATCCTCATTATACTGTCCCCTACTACCACCACAATCCTCCTTATTGCCCTCACTTTAATGCCCGCTTATACCATGGTTAGTTAACTCAACCCTCACCCTCATGCAGACAAGCTAAAAGAGCCTTAAACCTGAAGGACAGTTGCAAAGGCTAAGGCTCTTGCCCTCGGGTGCCTGAACTGCCTCACTTGCTGTCATACTCTCCTACGCATAGAAACACTGACCAAACCAGCTGATCCAAACCTAAAACATGTAACTGCCTCCTGGTATAAAGAAGCCAGGCAATATACCCGCTCTCTAACACATCACTGTGTCTGTAGCTCAGCCTCCAGCTCAAAGTCCAAGCCATAGCTGCTCAAACTTCAAGCATTTGCTGCAATTGCATCTGCCCTGACCAAACTGGCATCCAGGAGCTCCCTCAATGCTGCAGTCATGATGCAAACAAACAAGGAATAACAGTAGGCCACTCAGCCCTTTCAGCCTATCCCACCATTAAGGAAGATCATGGCTGGTTGGATTTTTAACTTCAGTCTACATTCCCACATTACCTTCAATAATCTATCATCATCAAGAATTGATCTACTTTCACTCTATTGTAAGTCACTTTCAAGTGCTAAATTGCACTAAATTTGCTACCTATATATTCTCCTAACACAAAAAGTCTGACTTACTTAATGAGGACCCAGTTTCAGCTAGTTCTGGATGAAACTGTTCTTTCACTGGAACCCTTGAAAAAAAGTCTCGCTTGTAACTGGCAATTACAGAATTTAAACTGTGGAATTCAATTTAATATGAACTAAATTAGATTTGTACAAAATAATAATTTAAGTTTTGTTATACAACTGCTTGAACTCAGTCATTGTCGTGAGGAGTTCAAACCTCTTACACTTACTTCACCACACGCCTACCCTCTAATACACAGACACACTGACAACAGACGGTGAAAACATACAGCTTTATTGCAGAAAGTTAGAAAGGAATTTACAGTTATTGTCATCATTCTTAAAAAGATTTGTTTCATTTGCCAGGCCTGAAGCAAGATTATTTGCATTTCTGTTTGCTCTGTATTTAACTGCGAGCTTGTGCAGATCAGGGAGTCCACCCTGCCCTCAATTCGCTCTTTGTCCGTGTGTGTGGCAGATACTCAGCCTCTGAATATGCCATCAAGATGGCTCACTCTCTGGACCCTCACACACCTCTCACAGGTCTCGGAGGACATTGCCAGTGGGACGCTACAGTGCCTATTGGCTCAGGCAGTGATTGCTGGTTTCCATTGAGTCTCTGTGTGACGGGGAGTGAACAAGTGAGGGAGGGGCCTCTGCATACGGCCTCTCAGTCCAACAAGGGGGAACAGGCTATGTCCAGTGGGAAACTGGAGCCAACCAGTGACTAATGACAGACCAAAGCTAGTCCCATTGCATCACCTATTTATTGTGCAGGAGTGCCTGAGTGGGTGTAAATGCATGCAAACACATCTGTATTGCATCCACCTTGGTGTGTACCTGTGGTTGTGCATTTTGATGTGTAATGTGGAGGAATGCTGCCTCCCCGAGTTGCTGCTGAGGTTTTACTCTCTGCCTGCACCAAAGTGACGGGCTCTCACTGATTCTTGCTCTTTGCAAACAGATGGAGGAAGATTTCGTATGTTTGCATCATTGTCGGTGCATTATTTGCGATCATGAAGCTTGGTTCGTTTTGAGATTTCAAATCACCGGGTTACCTAGACAGAGGACAGAGCGAAGCTGTCACTGAACAGCGGGGATTCAGGCTACCTGGCCAGGAAGCTGACCAAACTGCTTCGAGGATCCAGAGCCCTCTGCCATAAAGGCCTCAATCTCCTCAACAGTGCGTGGCACACAGGTCAGCAGTTCCATTCCACTGGCAGTGACTGCAATATCGTCCTCGATACGCACCTGAAATTCAGTGAAAAACAAACATTGAGCTCCACATTCTAAAACAGGACATAGTCAAACATAGGCTCACTGATAGAATCTGCAATCAGTATGTGCAGAGAAAGATCTCACAGTGGGGGGGTGATAGCCTAGTGGTATTATCGCTAGAATATTAATCCAGAGACCCAGGTAAATTTTCTGGGGATCTGGGTTCAAATCCAACTGGGGCAGACGGTAGAATTTGAATTCAATAAAAACCTGAAATCAGGAGTCTAACGATGATCGTGAATCTATTGTCAATTGTCAGAAAAATCCATCTGGTTCACTAATGTCCTTTAGGGAAGGAAACTGTCATCCTGGCCTAGTCCAGACAGACAGCAATGTGTTTGCCTCTTAACTGCCTTCTGGGCCAAAGGGATGGGCAATAAATGCTGCCGGGCCAGTCACAGCCACATTCTGTGAATGTATGAAAAAAAGAGAGGTCGACAGAGACAGAAGAGGTGGTGGCAAGGGGAAGGACAAGTAAAGTTGTATACACCTCTGGTCTTCCTCCTGGCCCCATCCTCCCCAGATCATGCTCCCTGCACTAACTGGATCCACCACCTTCTCAAGGGCGATTAGTGGATGAGCAATAAATGCTTTCCCAGCCAACAATGCCCACGTCCTGTGAATGGATGTGAAGAGGTTGTTGTGATCTGGAATGACCTGTCTGAAAGGAAGCAACCTTGGCAACTATTTACAGAGGGGAACTGGATAAATGCTTGAGGGGGAAGAATTTTCTGGCGATAGGGAGTGGGAGCTAATGGATAGCATAGGCAGAAATGGGCAGAATAGCCTCCTACTGTGTAAGGCTGCAGGTCATGGCTAAGATGAGCAAGTGGTGGATGCAGGTACAGTTACAACATTTTACAGGCATTTGGACAGATACATGGATAGGAAGGGTTTAGAGGGACAGGGGCCAAACACATGCAAATTGGACAAGTTTAGTTTGATATGACTTTTTGACTCTACAAGTCTCCTTCCCCAGAATTAAAGCACTTCAGAGGATGGCTCAGGTCCGTAGGGGTTAATTCCATGGCTGCAATCAGTGGCTGACACAATTTGCTGCTGCTGTTAGTGGCTGGACCAGCTAGGTCCAAATTAATGTGTGATTTATTACACATCAAAACCTTCTCCAACATTATCTCAAAAAAAAGACCTTCCCTGCCTCAGATTTTATATCGTGGTATCTTATCAGCAGCTCTGTAACCACTCACAAAGAGTTCAATAAAGCTCCTATCTGATCAGGTGTAAATCCAACAGGCAGTAAAGTGGAGGTTACTCCCATGCGATGACTGCTGTAATTATAACCTGACCTCGCTCAGCAGACTGTGCAAAAATAGCCTGGGCACACCTCACCCCACTGACCTGCACAGAACCGACAAATTAGAGCATGTCCTTGAGATGCAGAATCACTCCACTCCCTTCAGCCTTTTAATATGATAACATTCTTTATTTTTACAAAGGGTGACATCATCAAACACTCCCACAGGGTGAGATTCAAAGTAAAGCTCCCTCTACCCTGTCTCCCACCCCAACCTCCAGCCGAGCCCCCACCAAACACTCCCACAGGGTGAGATTCAGAGTAAAGCTCTCTCTACCCTGTCTCCCACCCCACCATCCACCCGCCACCGCACCCCCCCCCTGCCCAACCCCCGACCACCTCCCCCCCCCCCATCAAACACTCCCAGGACAGGGACAGCACAGGGTTAGATAGAGTGTAAAGTTCCCTCTACACCGTCCCTATCAAACACACACTCAAGACAGGGATAGCACATGGTTAGGGAGTAACATTAGGGAGTACTCACCCCACCAAATCCTCGGAAGCGAGCGAGGACATCCCTGTTGATGAAACAAGCCTGGGCAGGGTCTGCTAGCGCCTGGTCCAGGAGCATGTCGATGAAGTAGATTCCTGGCTCAATGGTGAGGACCATGCCCTGGAGCAGTTCCCGTGTAGTGCGTAGACTGCGGAGCCCTGGCTCATCAATGCGCTCCACACCCTGGAACAAAATGGAGAGACTGTCACCCACACCGTGCAAATTCCTCCCAACCCCCACATTCCCCAATATAGACCCCTCCAATACCACTGCTTCCATTCAACCCCTTCCCACTGCCCCTCCCACTCTCCCTGGTATATCCCCTTGCCCCCCCCCCAGGCCCCCATTCCTGCCTCTACCCTCTCCAGGTCCACCTCATTCTACCCCCTCTCCTCCTTTACAAACTCACACGTCACGAAACCAAGCACTGGTTCCCTGGAAAATCTTCCAGTGCTAAACTGGAAATGCCAAAATGAATCCAATTCATCTAATTTATGGAAGTGGCAATGAACCAGCTGGAATTGAAGTTTAAAGACGAGTTTCAAAGCTGCTGATTATTAGTGATTTATGATTTACTGACACCAAGACCTTATAGTCACATGGGATGCACAGTGACTACATGTAAATGAGAGAGACATAGAGAGAGGTGGGGCAAGGGGGGAGGTGAGGGGAGGGCTTGGGGATTGCGAGAGAGGGGCGTAAGGAAGAGAGGGGGCGAGACAGCGGGGGGGGGCGAGAGAGCGAGGGGGGGGCGAGAGA
>NC_063346.1:2000772-2028502 GCF_021869965.1 Rhincodon typus
CCACCCTCCCCTCCCACCTCCTCCAACCCAAACTGGTCATTTTTCACAAACAGATTACACGTGAAAGTACTTATTTGGCCATAAAGTGCTTGCAATGTCCTGAGGTCATGAAAGGTGCCACATTAAAGTAACTTATTTTGTTCTGATGTACTGGCAATCCATGTGGTTTATTCCATGATCTGAATTCTTCAAATTCTTGAATTTGAGATTCGGCCTGCAGCTGAGTTGGACAGGCCTATGTGTGGGAGCGTTGTATCTAAGAGACATCTCTGGTTTATAACTTTACTGAACAGATCCACTCCAGTGGTGGTCTTCAGGGAGGATTGGGAGGCTTATCCACATTGTAGATTTTAGCTTGCCTCACACGCCAATAAAGGCCCTACACCACTCTACTTCAGAATTCCCACTGTCATGGGACATGGGAGGCAGAGCCCTGCAGCATGTCCAGGTTTTTAAAAGTCTCTCTCTCTCTCTCTGCCTGTCTGGATTGAACACAGTGACTATGCTTGATTCTGCTAGATAATGATAAGTACTGTATTTCAGTTACACAGTAATCAGCTTTATCGGCCACTCTGCCAAATGGATATATGGCCATCTGACCTTGCCCGCAGTTTATTGGTGGGTAATAGTTAAACTATAACTGGCAGAGTCCCCAGCTAAGGGTTAGATACATAAAGGTTGTAGTCTTTCTGCCAAATAAGCATGTGTGCTGCTGTTCACCCTGTGTGTCTGTGTCTGTCTCTGTGTGTCTGTGTCTGTGTGTGCCTGTGCCTGGCTAGCAATCTGTCCTTGACACTCGGCAGATTTGAGTACAGGGGAGCTAGACCGCCGGGAAACAACTGGCCACACTAACAGCCAGGCTCAAGGTCTGAATGTATCTGAGAGCTGAGTCCGCTGGGTTAAAAACCACCAGGCATTATTATAAAACCGAGGAGAGACTGGGCGGGGCGCTGGGAAGGAAGGGGCGCTGGGAGGTAGACAGAATGGGAAGGGGAGGTGAAAGACAGCTCAGAGAGTAGGGCAAGGGGGAGATGGAAGAACAGGGAATGAAAGCACTGGAGTAAGGTGAAGTCAGGTGGGGAATGTAAGAGTAATAGATAGAGGGAGGAGAAAGGGAAAGGGGTAAACTACCAGTGATGTGTTGGAACACTCTGTTGAGTGAAAGAAGATTAGTAATTAGTAATTGCATTTCCTGGAAAAATAGAGAGATCTTTTCTGTGAATGATCTGGAGTGACAGATGTGTTGACACACTTTTTTCCCATTCTTTCCTGCAAACACCGATGTCTCTGACAAGATGAGCATTTGTTGCCCATTCTGAATTGTTCTTGAACTAAGGGCTTTGCTTAGTCATCTCAGAGGGCAGTTCAGAGTCAACCACATTGCTGTGGATCTGGAGTCACTTGTAGGTCAGACCAGTTGAGGATGGCAGTTTCCTTCCCTGAAGGACATCAGTGAACCAGATGGGGCTTTTTTTTGTTTTAGGGAATTGATGATGGTTTCATGGTAACCCATAACCAAGGCTTTATACTGCACAGTCATCAATTAATTATTTATTTATATTTTATTCATTGATTTCTGGAGCAGAGCCTATGTACAATACACTTTACGATAAAATGTCCTCAAAGGCAAAATAACCCAACGGCCATCTCAGGATAACAAAGGGTGGTCAATATCTGTGCCCATCCTCTTGCTGAAATGTTTTTACAAAGCTGAGCTGGAGATGATGGTCACTTGGATGTTTTTGGGGACCTGAGGCGAGAGAGAAGAAAATTGAAAAGGAGAAAATGAGAGTTTTGTGGCCATCTCTGTAGTGGTGTCAGCAGGGAACTGGTAAGGGGTAGAGTGAGAACAAAGGTTGGGTTGCAGAGTGGTGCAAGGCTCACTTCCTGGTTTAAACCCGAGTTAGCCAAAGGCTGAGAACACTGCAGTGGGCCATATCGTGTTTGTAGCTGGTTTTAGTGACAGTACATTTTCTCTTTGACAGCACCCAATCCACAAGTATAACACAAACTGAGACATTCCCGTTCCTATTTCCATTCCCTCTACCAGGCCCCCTCCTCCTCAACCCAGCCTCCTATCCATCCTCCATCCACCTGACCCATTTCCATCCTTTCTCCTTCTGTTTGTCATCCTCCCTCATCACCTTCCATTCATGGCACTAGAGCAAAGCAATCACTGGATGGGATGAAGGCCATCAGGTTTGCTTTCTACCTTCTCGCTGGTCATGAGGCAATGATAATGGTGGTCTTGATTATTACGTTAATCAATCTCCATCAACGAGTCTACAACAGACTCAGGCATGAAGTGAAGAAACCCAGTGCAGGCAGCACTAGGGGTAGATGGAGGAAATGGGAGATTTGAAAGAGGCTGGAGTTTTGGGAAGGGTGGGTACGGAACTGGAGAAAGTTACACCAGGAAACCGTGAAATGGATGCTTAGTTTGGAGCATTGCAATAATAAGTAGTGGCTTCACTTTAAAAGGGGTGCAGAAATATGGCTGCAGTCCTCAACAGGTTAACAACTCATCTTGAAAGCAGACTCGTAATGTAAACGTCTATGTTGAAACTAAATCACATGGTCTGTGTTGACAGGACCCAGGCAGTTCCGGAGTTACAAACCTTCATTATTATTCAAAATACTCAGGTACAGTATAACTAAACTACAACACAGAAAGCAGTACGCCTTTTCGAGGTTGTTAGCTTTTTAAACTCAGTCTGAATCTATCTAGTTACTGTCTTGTTTTCTCTATACAACTCTCTTACGCAACTACCTGAAACTTTTTAATAGAATATTCAGCCTCTAAGCAAGATGCTTTATGCTAAAAGTGCAAGTTGTTGTTGCATTCCAACAAATCAGTCACAGAGAATGCCACATCCGAACCTAGCTTTGCACATTGATTAAAAACTTCTCTGGAATTATCCATACATGTGAAGCGTATGCAGCCTCACACCGAGTGGAGGAGACAGTGAAAGCAGATCAGCAATCCATCTTCCTAAATCCCCTGTTCTTACCCCAGCCCCCACACACCAAGTCTTGTTATCACATGGTCTGCCATTTGACACCACCCATCGTTAGTCACTAATTGTCCACTTAGCGTTTCATTCTCCTAGGCTGACCATTACCTACTTCTTTCTCCAGCCATTCTCCTCTCTCTTTAGCATCTATCTTTACCTATCGTTTACTCCTTATCCATTCCACCCACCTTATCTTCTGCATAAAACCCAACTTTTTTCCTAGCTACCGTCAGTTCTGAGAAAGGGTCACTCGACCCAAAACGTTAACTCTGATTTCTCTCCACAGATGCACAGAACAGGTTGATGTTAGGAAGAAGGATGTGCTAGAAGTTTTGAGAAGCGTGAGGATAGATAAGTCCCCTGAGCCAGACAGGATATACCTAAGGTTACTACAGGAAGCGAGGGAAGAGATTGCTGCCCCTTTGGCAATGATCTCTGCGTCCTCACTGTCCACTGGAGTATTACGATATGATTGGAGGGTGGCAAATGTCATTCCCTTGTTCAAGAAAGGGAATAGGGATAATCCTGGAAATTACAGACCAGTCAGTCTTACTTCTGTGGTGGGCAAATTATTGGAGAGGATTCTGAGAGATAGCATTTATGATTATTTGGAAAAGCAGTTTAATTAGAAATAGTCAACATGGCTTTGTGAGGGGCAGGTCATGCCTCACAAGCCTGATTGAATTCTTTGGGGATGTGACAAAACACATTGATGAATGCAGAGCAGTGGATGTGGTGTATATGGACTTTAGCAAGCCATTTGATAAGGTTCCACATGGTAGGCTCATTCAGAAAGTAAGGAGGCATGGGATTCAGGGAAATTTGGCTGTCTGGATACAAAACTGGCTGTCCAATAGAAGACAGAGGGTGGTAGTAGATGGAAAGTATTCAGCCTGGAGCTCGGTGACCAGTGGTGTTCCACAGGGATCTGTTCTGGGACCTCTGCTCTTTGTGATCTTTGTGATGACTGAGATGAAGAAGTGGAAGGGTGGGTTAGTAAGTTTGCCCATGACACGAAGGTTGGTGGAGTTATGGACAGCGTGGAGGGCTGTTGTAGTTTGCAACGGGACATTGACAGGATGCAGAGCCAGGCAAAGAAGTGGCAGATGAAATTCAACCCAGAAAAGTATGAAGCAATTCACTTTGGAAGGTCAAATTTTAATGCAGAATACAGGGTTATTGGCAGGATTCTTGGCAGTGTGGAGGAATAGAGGGATCTTGGGGTCCACGTCCATAGATCCCTCAAAGTTGCGACCCAAGTTGATAGGGTTGAAAGGAAGGCATATGGTGTGTTGGCTTTCATTGGCAGGGGAATTGAGTTTAAGAGCCATGAGGTTATGCTGCAGCTCAATAAAACTCTGGTTAGACCACACTTGGAATATTGTGTTCAGTTCTGGTCACCTCATTATAGGAAAAATGTGGAAGCTTTAGAAAGGGTGCGGAGGAGATTTACCAGGATGATGCCTGGACTGGAGGTTTACAAGATGTTGAGAGACATGGATAGAGTGGATAGCCAGAGACTTTTTCCCAGGGCGGAAAGGACTTTTACGAGGGGGCATAATTTTAAGGTGATTGGAGGAAAGTATAGGGGTGATATCAGAGGTAGGTTCTTCACACAGAGGGTGGTGGGTGCGTGGAAAGTGCTGCCGGCAGTGGTAGAGGAGTCAGATACAATAGAGACTTTTAAGTGACTCTTGGGTAGGCACATGGAGGATAGTAAAATGTAGGGTATGCAGGGTAGTTTGATCTTAGTAGGATAAGGCACAACATCATGGGCCGAAGGGCCTGTACTGTGCTATGTTCTATATGCTGCCAGATCTCTGAGCTTTTGCAGCAATTTCTACCTTTTCCTCCTAAATTCCTCAGGAGGAAGAATGTGGTGAAATAGTTATACGATTTTAATTAAGCATCTGAGGATGAATTATACTAAAAGGTAAAGGTAAAAATGACTGATTCTGGTGTTGAATGGAGCATTCAACATTTCTCATATTGCTGGGTGGAAAGGAAGACCCAACATAACTGAGGGATAGTTAACACTATACGAAAGGTTTCTGGATAATAAACTCATTTCATCCCCTTCGATCTGATCAAGTCTTTCCTAAATAGCGGTGTCCGAAACTAGACACGTTTCTCTGGGTGACATCAAACCAATGCTTTATAAAAAGGTACACATTATTTCCTCCATTTTTCACCCTCTGTCTGTAAAGGTCACTGCTCTAAATGGCTTACTGATTTTTTTTTAGAGAGATACAGCACTGAGGAGGCTGCACTGCCTTAGTCACTGTAACTTTAGAAGCAAAGGACCATAGAAGCATGGTATGACTAAAGCAGAAAGGAGATAGAGGGCTTGGTGACATGGTGCAATGAGAACAACCTCTCTCTCAACAGCAGCAAAACTAAAGATCTGATCATTGACTTCAGAAAGAAAGGAGGAGGACACACCCCCATCTACTTCAACGGAACTGAGACTGAGAAGGTGGAGAGCATCAAGTTCCTCGGAGTGACGATGACCCACGTAAATGTGACAGTCAAGAAGGCACAACAACATGTCTTCTTCCTCAGGCGGGTCAGGGATTTTGGCATGTTCGTAAGGCCCCTTACCCAACATCTACAGACGCACCACTGAAAACATACTGTTCTGGTGCATAATGGCCTGGTACAGCAACTGCTCTGCCCAGGACTGTAAGAAACTACAGAAGGTGGTGTGCCCAGCCCAGACCATCCAGAAGCCAACCTTCCATCCATGGACTCTATTTACATGGCTCACTGCCTCGGAAAGGTGGTCAACATCAAAGACCCATCTGAGGAAGAGGCACCGGACCTGAAACGTTAACTCTGTTTTCTTCTCCACAGATGCTGCCAGACCTGCTGAGCTTTTCCAGCAAGTTTGTTTTTGTTCCTGATTTACAGCATCCGCAGTTCTTTTGGTTTTTATCATAGACCCATGGCACCCCGGTAATGATCTCCTACAGAAGCCTGAACACACGCACCAGCAGGTTCAGGAACAGCTTCCTCCTGGCCGTTATCAGACTGATGAATGGATTCTCTAGTCTTAAATAACACTGATATTGCTAACGTTGATCTCACTTAGCACATGCCCTGTGCAATGTAACCTGTATGCCTCTGTTTAACCCTATTTTTACAATCTTTGGTCTGTACATCCTTTGCTTACCATGATCTGCCTAAACTGCTTGCAAACAAAGCTTTTCACTGTACTCTGGTGCATGTGACAATAAATCAATCACAGAAAGAGACCATTCGGCAAGTCACATTTGTGCTGACTCTCTGCAAGAGAAGCTTACTTAGGTCTTGACCCCACCTCACAGTTGAGTGCATTCCAGATCCTAAACACTTGCTATGTAAAGAAATCTTTCTACCATGTTGCCTGTGTTTCTTTTGCCAGTCACTGATACCAGTGTCCCTCTGGTTTTCAAGCCTTTCCCAACTGTGAACAGCTTCTCCCACCCACTCTGGTCAGACCTATTTCTGAACACCTTTATCAAATTTTTTCTCAACCTTCCAGAAAGAAATAAACAGTGCTGCTTTCTCAATCCGTTCTGAATACTGAAGTCTCTCAACCCTAAACCATTCTTGTCGATGTTTTCTGCATTTTTTCGAATGCCTTTAAAATCTTCCTAATGTGTAATGCCCAGAACTGGACAAATGATTCGAGTTGACGGCAAGATATATTTTATAATGGTTCACAGTAACTTCTTTGTCTTCATATTCTCTGTAAAGCTCAGGTTCCTTTAGCCAATTTTATTCACTCTCAGGATGAAGGCATTGCTGCCTTGGCCAGCATTTATTACCTCTCCATAGTTACAGAGTGATACAATATACAAACAGGCCCTTTGGCCCACCTTGTGTATGCCAAACAACAAACACCAAGGTACACTAATCCCATTTACCTGGACTTGGTCCATCGCCCACTGTGCCCTGGCATTTTAAGTGCCCATCCAGGTGGTTTCTTAAATGTTGTAAGACCATAAGACATTGGAGTAGAAATTAGGCCATTCGGCCCATCGAGTCTGTTCTGCCAGTCAATCATGGCTGTTAAGTTCCTCAACCCCACTCTCCCACTTTCTCCCCGTAACCCTTGATCCCCTTGATAATCAAGAACCTATCTATCTCAGTCTTAAATGTACTCAACGACCTGGCCTCCACAGTCTTCTGTGGCAGTGAATTCCATAGATTCACCACTCTCTGGCTGAAGAAGTTTCTCCTTATCTCTGTACAGATTACCTGTCTCCACCAGCTTCTTGGGCAGCATGTTCCATATATCTACACCCTCTAGGCAATAAAGCTCTTTCTCAGATCTCCTCTAAACTATTTGCTCCTCACCTTAAACTTATGCCGTCTGGTCTTAGATACGTCTGCCATGGGGGAAAGATATTTAAACCTCATAATATCATATACCTCAATCAGATTCCCCCTCAGCCTCTTCATCTCCAGGGAAAACAAACCCAGCCTATCCACTCTCTTCTAATAACTGAGACTTTCTATTCCAGGCAACATCCTGGTAAATTTCCTCTGCTCCCTCTCCAGTGCAACCATATCCTTCCAATAAAAACTGAAAGAACTGTGGATGCTGTAAATTAGGAGCAAAAACAAAGTTGCTGGAAAAGCTCAGCAGGTCTGGCAGCACCTATGGACAGAAATCAGAGTTAACGTTTCGAGTTCAGTGACCCTTCCTCAGGCACAGTATGGCGTCAGCACTAGCTTTTAGCTCAGATGGATGTTGATATTGGCAGTTGAGACTTCCCCTGTGAATGCAGTAGCAGAAAGCACTCCTGTTGCAATAGACTGTCTCATCAGCATCTCATTCTGCAGACAATTCACGTGAAATAACAAGGTGTAGAGCTGGATGAACACAGCAGGCCAAGCAGCATCAGAGAAACAGGAAAGCTGATGTTTCCGGTCTGGACGCTTCTTAGGAAATCATTTCTGAAGAAGGGTCCAGACCCGAAACGTCAGCTTCCCTGCTCCTCTGATGCTGCTTGGCCTGCTTTGTTCATCCAGCTCTACACCTTGTTATCTCAGATTCTGTAGCATCGGCAGTTCCTACTATCTCTGAATTCATCTGAAATGTTGTTTTCTAGGTGAGCAATTTGCACAAAGCGTGGTTTCAGAGTATTGTTGTGACTCTTATTAGGGGACTAGTAATCCAGGGAACATAAACTCATTGCCCACCATAGCAGCCTGACCACTTCAATTCTGTTTAAAACTACCTAAATAGTTTCCATCAGTTAACAAGCTGTTAGGTTTTTATAAAAAGTCACCTGGTTCACTAAGATCCTTCAGGGAGAGAAGCCTGGTATTCTTACTCAGGCAGGGCCTACAGGTGATTCCAGACCCACAACAACACAGTTAACTCCTGTGCCTAGTAAATCACAGAGCTATAGGAGAATAATACACGCCAGCCTTTCGTGTGATAACCACATGCAAAAAATGATTTTCTTTTAAGATCCCACAAGCAGTTTTTTTTTAAAAAGATATATTGATGACAGGGGCAGGAGGAAATGCTGATTATAGATGCTCACTTCAATCAGAGCAGGGCCGGTGGAATCTCAAAGTGCTGCAAATATCAACTTGGATCCCGCAGCAAGAAATGCGAAAACAGACTGTGTTTTCATGCAGAAAGGAAGAGATTAACAAAGATAAACATGGGTTGAGGCAACAGAAATTATCATGGGGAATAAGGAAATGGCAAAGATGCGTGTCTGTCTTTATAATACAAAGACAAAGAATATACCAAACATCACTGGGAATTAGAGTGTAAAAAAGAGATAGGCATGACATGATCAAAATTAAGATAACAACGGTTAAGATGGATAGAAACTAATCCCGGTGATTGGGGGCCCTAGAACTAATGGACGCGTTATCTAAAAGTTAAACAATTTTGACCATTCAGGGGTGAAATTAGAGAACACTTCACAACAGGTGGCAGAAGCTTGGAGCTTTCTGATCCAAATGACAACTAATGCCAGATCAAGTGTACATTTTAAATCCGAGACTGAAAAATGTTTTGTTAACCAAAGGTACAAAGGATATGGAGCAATGGAGGCTTTAATGGAGTTAAGTCATAGATCAGTCATGATCTCGAGCTTATTCTGGACTCATGTATAGTACATAGTATATCTACTTACCTCGGGGCAGTTGAAAACAAGAGACCGTGTGCGAGACAGTAATGGGGAGCAATGAAAGCTCCTGGATTAATTGCTGGCGTGAAGGGGCTGTCAGCTAAGTAGAAGAGGTCTATGGTCTCTGGAGTTTAGAAGATTGAGAAGTGATTTAGTTGAAACATAGGAAACTTGGAGATTTACAGGGTCATTGTTGAGAACCTGTTTTGTTGGTTACTCAGTCTCAAATTATGAACATATGAACAAGATACAGGAATAAGTCACTTGGCCCCTCCAGCCAGCTCTTCCATTCAATAAAACCATGGCTGCCCTAAGCCAGAGGGTCACAGTCACAGGATAAGGAGCAGGCTTTTTCAGACTGAGATGAGGAGGAATTTCTTCACTCAGTGTGGTGAATCTTTAATTCCCTACCGCAGGGAGCTGTGGATGCTCTGCTGAAGAATACATCTAAGACTGAAATCAATCGACCTTTTGAATCAAGGGATACATTAGATACTGCAGGATCGGTAGAAGATCAGACATGGTCTTATTGAATGGCAAACAGACTTGAGGATCCAAACAGCTGATTCAGCTCCTATTTCATACGTGCTCAAGCCTTCGACCTTTGAACCTCAGTATACAAGCTGACACAGAGTGGGGGAGGGGCTGAGAAAACAAGTGATTCCTGGATGTTCTTTTACTTGTCTCTCATTCCACTATCCAATTATATTCATATCTGTTGTAAAACCCACTTTGCCAAAGTTTAGTTGGAATAAAAAATGAATTATCTTTTGCTTCTCGGATCTGGAACATGTTTATTATTAATTTATATCTTCTGAAGCTAACAGCCTTGCGGTTTAAAATGTAACGAAAGCACAAGTCAGTCATTGGTTAGGGACTGTTGACAAGTTTTGATGTTTAAAATCTGTCCCGTCGAATGACCGCTGTAACAGCAGTAGCTGAGCAGTAGAAACTCAAAATCTGCTTCACATGACACACTCATGCACGCAGACATACACAATTCAGCTCCAAGTACCAATTTATAGACTGATTATATCTCGGTGACAGCTACAGTATACAATACTGCATAACACCGCCGTTGGACTTCAGATAGATCGCCTCCAAGAAGTCTGTCTGTGTCTGCACTGCTCACAGCTGCCTGCCAATTCAGGATTCTAAAAGTTAACCAATGTTTGCCATAGCTTGCTGGCTTAACCCAGTGCCAAAAGCTCCTCAGGGACAAGAACAGGACAATGTACATTTCTACGAAGGAGAGTCAGCCAGGATCCCCTGTCCCTTGGCTGGGTGAAGTGTGCAGGACATTGGCAACTGCACATAGATTAAGCAAATCAAGTCAATAACAATACCATAGAGGGGGGGATACCTGCAGTGTTTACAGGATGGTCTGCTGGATCACTACGCTGAGGAGCCAACTAGATCCTAGATGGGCACTGCGTAATGAGAAAAGAATCATTGGGAATCTGTCCATGAGAGGCCCCCTTGGGAAAAGTGGCCTTTTTCAAACAGAACTAGACAGAGTAAACGCGAGAAGGATAATCCCAATGACCAGGAAGTTTAAAACCAGGGGGGCACAGTCTCAGCATTAACAGGTTGGCCATTTAGGACTGAGATGAGGAGAAATGTGTTCACCTGGAGGGTAGTGGGCCTGTGGAATTCTCTGCCACAGAAAGCAGTTGAGGGCAGAACATTTAATGTTATCAAGAAGGGGTTAAATATAGTTCTTAGGACTAAAAGGAACAAAGGTTATGGGGAGAAAGCAGGAACAGGGAACTGAGTTGGATGATCAGCCATGACCATATCAAAGGGCTAAATGGCCTCGTCCTTTCTGCATCACAATGAATGTCTTCTTGGGTAAGATACTGGGGAGGGGTTCAGAGCCCATGGAACGACACAGGGTTTTGGGGAGAACATTTAGAAATGTTAGCAGCTCAGTGAAGCAAGATTCCCGGAAACTGTTCAACAGCAGATGTAGCTGAAACCAGAGCTGGTCAAGGCATCTGCATATTTATATAAAGGCTCTTTCTCTCTCCTGGCCAGTACAGACAATCCCAAACAACTTCGAGTGGAGAACTCATGAGCAGGAGGTAGTCAATCATATCTCTGCGCTGGAACAGGAAAAATATTTATAAACAAGGCAAAGTTTCCAATATAGATTCTTTCCTTTACCCCAGAAGACACTTGGAGAAGAGAATGAAGTTGTTCTGATGCAAATCCGTTGATGGTTGTGTTCCAGATCAACTTGAAACCTGATTCTGAATTACAGCTTCCTCCATTCCCACCCCTCATTCCACGCCTCACTGAGGATACGGCCCAACAGCTTCATGCACTGAATGTATTAAAATTTCTTGACGTTACAGGAACAGGATCAGACAAACTTCTGACCCCAAGCCACATAAGGGGAAATCAGGGTAGCTGACCAAAGGCTTTGTTGAGTAGGAGACAATCCAGCTGTGCAGCTGAGGGAGGGCTAGGTCAACTCCTACTAACCATGCAGAGACACAAGCAGCTCTCCACTGGGTAGGGGGGCAGTGACATTGTGTAAGGGGAGGTGGTGCAGGGAGAGAGAAACAGGGGTGCAAGTGGAACACTACCAATGGGGAGAAAGCTATTTATCCAATAAAAACCAAAATACAATGACCCAGAATAAGAAAGAAAAAAATCTTGCATTTGCATCACACATTTCACAATTTCATACTACCTAAAGTGTTCTACCATTGGAATGCAGGAGTTAGGACAACGAGGTTATGCACAGTATGATCCCACAAACAAAACACTAAAGCTCCCTTGCTCTCCCTCCAGTTAGTTTTTTCAATCTACCTGAACGAGGTGGTGGTTTAACATCTCAACTGCAAGATCCCACTCCCTCAGTGTCACAGATTGGATTGTGTGCTCAAATCTTTGCAGTGAGATTTGAACTCTCACGTTTTGGCTCTGAGGCGAGAGTGCTGCCGTTGGCAAGTCCACCTCAAAATGTTACAGCGCAGGAAGTGGCCATTCAGCCCACTGTCTCTCCAATCAGCATCTCACCTAATGCCCTTCTCCTGCCTTCTGCCCATTACCCAGGTTATTGGAAGAAGAACCATCTTCATTGAACCAGTCTCCAACACATTCTCAGGCAGTGCATTTCAGATCCAGAATATTTGTGATTGAAATAAGTTTTCTTCATATCACTTTGCTTGGTATGTGTTGGAATTGGCTTCAAATATCCCTGATTTAAAACAACAGCCAAAGATAATTCACTTTATATGTAGAGCTTCGGGAAAAGAAATGTTGCAGAAGTGCAAGTCATGTTGAACCTTATTAAAGAATTCCTTTAGTTTCTTTCCTGGGGGAGGATTCTAGAGAAATCAGATTCTTCTCTATAAAGCAGGGTGGTTGGAGAAATTTAATAAAGGTGTTGAAAATTGAGGCTGTTCAATACATCAACTAAAGACAAACTGTTTCCATTGGCATAAGGCAGAGATTTCAGACAATTAGGAGAATCAAATAGGGAGGAAGAGAATTCCTTTCCTTATGCAGCAAGTTATGAAGATGGTGTAGGCAGGACCATTGAATATTTATAAGGCAGAGGTAAATAGACTCTTGTTAGGTGAAGGAATCAAAAGGTTATCAAGTAAGGGAGTTAAGGTTATCAAGGGAGTTCAAGTTTGGAACAAAACAGATCAGCCATGACCTTAAATGAATGGCCAGGCAGGTTTAAAGGGCAGAATGGAATACTTCTAATCCCAAGATCTGGAATGTGCTCCCTGAAAAGGAAGTGAAATCGGATTTAGCAGTAACATTTCAAAAGGGAATGGAATCAATAGTAAAATGTTTGTTATGATTATGGATCACTCTTTCAGAGAGCCAGTGCAGGCATGATGGACTGAATGGTCACCTTCAAAGCTGTACCATTCCATATGGTACGTTTCACAAGGTGGCGGAGGTGATGGTCTGGTGATCCACGTCCGGGACCACGGGCTCCACCATGACCAATGGTAGAATTTCAATTCAATAGAACATGGAATTAAACAAAAACTAGTCTAATGTCACCATTGTCATAAAAACCCATCTGGTTCACTAATGTCCTTTCAGGAAGCAACTTTGCCATTTTTCCCAGTCTGGCCTGATCCAGTGCAATGTGGTTGACTCTTAACCACTCTGGGATTTGAGAATCAGTTTAAGGGATGGGCAACCGCATCCAAAGAGGGAATTAAGAAACGGAGTGGATCTCTATGCAGAGATCTAAGATGTGAAACAGCAGCAAATTGTGCTGGTGCCAGAGAATGACTCTCAGTCAATGCCCACATGGGCAGGGGGTCACTAGGTCACAAGTGACAATTGTAGCTTTCACCTTAAATAAACTGCAAGTTGTAGCCTGCTGCAATGCCAAACATGGTTCCGTACACAACACATCCTGATACCTATAAAGCACAGATGATAGCTATCAGTTTAGTACAAACAGATTTTTTAAACTGCCTGCACATGTATAAATGAGATCAGCTTCATTCCTCATTGAGTCATTAAGTGGAAGTGACTTGGTCTCCCAATCAGTGAAATAGTCTTTTTTCCTGTTACTGCGACATGGAATATCAGCGCAAGTACCAGCAAACTACAACCGTGTAGTCAACACCTCACTGGTTTACTACATTCACCGTGTGCATGTGCACGTGCACACACAAGAGGGAGTGCATGCGAGGGTGCGAGCATACGTGCACGAGTGTACATGCATGTGTGACAGAAGAGCTGGAGATGTTTGAGATGGAATAAGACACTATGTAAATTTAAACAATCTTTCATGTGAGATCTTAAACTGAGGGCATTTCCATCCTCTCAGGTGGAGGTGAAAGATCCCCACAAGACAGTGTCAGAAGCTGCAGGAGAGTTCTAGTGAAACTAGAACAACAGGGCATTGCCTCAAAATTAGGGGGACCATATTCAGGACTGAATTGAGGAAGAACTTCTTCACCCAAGTTGTGAATCTGTGGAATTCCCTGCCCAGTGAAGTAGTTGAGCTTTCCTCATTGAATGTTTTTAAAGATAAAATAGATAACCTTTTGAACAGTAAAGGGAATTAAGGGTTATGGTGAGAGGGTGGGTAAGTGGAGCTGAGGCCATAAAAAGGTCAGCCATGATCTTATTGAGTGGCGGAGCAGGCTCGAGGGGTCAGATGGCCTACTCCTGCTCCTGGTTCTTATATTTATCCTTCAACTAACATCACCAAACAGGATATCTAGCTATTGGTGGTTCGGCCACATCTGGAGTATTGTGTCCAGTTCTGGTTGCCTCATTACAGGAAAGATGTGGAAGCGTTGGAAAAGGCGCAGAGGAGATTTACCAGGATGTTCCCTGGAATGGAGGGTAGGTCTTACGAGGAAAGGTTGAGAGAGCTAGGGCTTTTCTCTTTAGAACAACTAAGGATGAGAAGTGACTTGATAGAGGTGTACAAAATGATCAGAGGTATAGATACAGTGGACAGCCAGAGACTTTTTCCTAGGGTGGAGGTAGCTATTACAAGGGGGCATAGTTTTAAAGTGAGTGGAGATAGCTATATGGGAGACGTCAGAGGTAGGTTCTTTACTCAGAGAGTGGTAGGGGCGTGGAATGTATTGCCGGAGAAGGTAGTGGAGTCATTAGGGGCATTTAAGCGGCTATTAGATAGGCATATGGAATGATAGAATAAGGTAGGAGTGGAGGTTAGATAGACCTTAGGATTAGGGTGAAAGTTCGGCACAACATTGTGGGCCGAAGGGTCTGTACTGTTCCATGTTCTATGGTCTCATCATTGGTTTGGGATCTTGCTGTTACCAAAGTGGCAATTGTATGTCCCAGATTACAACCATATTTAAACTTTAAAAGCACTTCACTGTAAAGTGTTTTAGAATGTCCTCAGGTCATGAAAGGTGCTGCATCAATCTTTGGCGAGAAAGGGCAGTAAACCTTTAACAGCTGCACACAGTCCAGGTGGAGGAGATAGAGAATGGTGGGCCTCTCTCTCTGCAGAATCGCTGGTGAATGAGTGAGGACACACCCCACAGCTAGGTTACTACCTGCACTGAACTGTACAGACAATAGAACCCTTTCTTTACATGCTATCTTAGTGTCAGGTTTCACTAGTGTGACCCACAGCAGTATTACTCACATGTAGCACAGTATCGTATAAAGCTTTTCTCAAACAGAGAACTTCTGTTCCGGTCCAAGCTCTGCAGTAATTGGCCGAGCTTGTCACTGACAGGTTCTGATATACCTCAGTATTATAGCTTGAGGTGTCAGTGAGCTCAGTTTGGAACTTCAGATATGCAAACAAAATTGAAGTGACAACTTGCATGCTGCTAATGCATCCTGAACAGTCAACTCCTCCTCAGCAGTCAGTTCGACAATTCCTCCAAAAGATCAAACCACTCCTTCGCATGTCCCAGAGCTTCTTTCCCTACAAGATCTCCCTGTAGCATATTAGGAAATAGATGGGGGGTCCCATACATGGTGAGGCAGTAAGCAGGGCCCACAAGGTTCCCTATAGGCCACAGGGGTTAGTGTATTAAACCACTGCTTGATGTCTAAAACCACAAGCAGTGGCAGGGTCCAGTTCCCCTTTTGGGAGTTTACCATAGCACACGGGAGCACATGGTATTACCTTTACTTGGATCATGGATTCACAGGAACAGGAGGAAGGCATTCAGACAGTCAAACATTTTCCTGCATTAGAGGAGTCATGGCTTCAGGGCAGACAAGTATTCTAATCAGGACGGGTTGAGATTTGTCTTCATATTCAGTCCAGATGGGTTGTGAAGGTCCTCATGGAAGCATTGGCATTCATCGGATGGCAGCAGCTTCAACTACCCAGGCCAAATGGAAGATAGTTGTATAGCCAAGGGCTTGCTGTCTAGTGATGTAACTGGAGCCAGCTGACCAGTGGCATGCCCAAAGACATGAAGACTCTAGATGCTGACTGTCACGTGTGGGAGTTTCTGGCTGAGGAAATCGATCGCAACGCTTACACATCGGTATGTAGCCCCACAACAGTCGGTGCCACAGACACTGACCCCGAAAACAACAACCCACACCTCACTCAGTTGCTTCATATGGTACAGCCCACCTCCAAATGGTATTGACCCCTTCAGCAAAGATGTTCCAGAATAAAGATTCCCAATTCCCATTCCCTGAAATGGATTGCTTGCTAGGTATCCACCATCTTTTGTTAACTATCTTACTATAATCAGCGAATCACTTGCAATGGCTTCTCTTCCAGTTCCTGTAACCTCTGGTGTCACTGACCATTGGAACTTGCTACTTTCCCATTTCTATTCACGTGCTACTCCTTAGCATCATCCTCTGAAAACAGTCTTCCTATGTACTTTGATGCACAGCTCTAGCAGTACCACTCGATGCATCCACTGTTGCTAAATTACTCGACTGCTTTGTGAATGTCCAGTGATGATCCAGAAATCATATCTCATTAAATACTGGGAAGATCACAGCCGTTATCTGAAGACCGTCCTCCAAACACAAATACCCATCTCATCCCTCTCCACGGCATCTATCTGATTCTAAGCCAGTTTGAGAGAGACTTTGGTGTCACATTTGATCCTGGGTCAAGTTGCTGACCTTATATATGCTCTATCTAAATTCATATTTGACTCAACCCATCTGCTTCTGAGGCCCTCAGTCAAGCCTCTGTCACCCTAGACTTCACCCCTCCATTGTATGCCTGGCTGATTTCCCACATTCCACCATCCTGAAGCTTGAGACCTTCCAAAACTCTCACCAAGTCTGTTCACTCACTGATCATCCTATTACTCCCTGACCTGCTCTGGTTTCTGATCAAGCTCCACCTCGACTTTAAAATGTTCATCCTTGTGTTTAAACACATGTGGTCTCACCTCTGTCTCTGTAGTTCTGATCTTGAACTTGCCCTGTTTTTATCATTTCACCACAGACAAGCCTGTCTTCGCCTGCCTTGTCCTGAATTTGGGAATTTTCTCCCTACACTTCTCCGCCTTCCCTTCCTGCCTTGGTGATGCTCAGTAAAACCTAGCTTTTTGATTAAGCTTTTGATCAGCTGATCCAACAACTCACTGTATGGCTCCATTTCTTTTAATAATTTTCTTTTTATCCTTGCATTGGGCGTTACCAGTTGGAACAGCATTTACTGCTACCCCAGATCCCACCACTCCCTAAAAATGGTCCTGGAGTTGAGTGTCTTGCTGGGCCATTTCAGAGGATAGTTAAGAAGCAACTACATTGCTGTGGGTCTGGAGTCACATGTAGGCCAGACCAAGTAAGGATGGCAGATTTCCTTCCCTAAAGGACATTACTGAACCAGGTGGGTTTTTCTGAGAATAGCTTTCACTTCCAAATTGTTTATATAATTGAATTTATTAATTATGTTAAAGGCACTATCTAAATTAATGTTTTGTTGCTGGCATCTTTTCCCAACAAAAGTCTACCATGCTCAATCTTGAAAACCGTTTCCCAAAGAAAATTCGTTAAAGACTCTGGAAAACTGTAGCCAAACCCAGGGCCAAACATGGAGAGACTCCCCCTTTTAATAAATACACACATATTTAGTTTGCAAACTGTTAGCAGCAAAATGTCAAACCACATTTAAATTGGTCTGAATAAATCCAAAATGACAGTCTGATTGTATTGCATGCTATCTCTCCATATTCCAGCCCTTTGATTGGAGTTCAGATATTCAAATTGAGAAGACCGTGCAAATGTGACCTCTGGATTTGATGATGTGCAATCAGATTCACAAAAAGGGAGGATACTCAAAGTAAATCAGGGGAAAAGCAGTGAACCACAGTTTAAAAAAAATTCAAAGCAACTGTTCTATCATTGTAACCCATCACTGACATGAAGCAGCACAGATTAACCCTTCTGTGGACTCAATATCTTTCAGAACTTGCACGTTAACTGACAACAATTTCCTGTGGATAAGAAACACAGGAGGATAACAACTTGGGGAGGGGGGGGGTGGTGTGACAAGCTGCTGCCTACATTAAACTGACATGGTTAATGGCAGATACCAGGTGACTAGTTAAAGGTTCAAAAGGAAACAATTTAAAGCAAGGACAAAGAAAATAAATATGATGGAAGCTCTGAGCTTGATCAATGTGAGGTTTAGTGATGTACACCACAGCTGAATAAATCTCTAACATGGCAGCAAGGGAAGGGGCTGTGTGTTTGCCCGCAGTCTAATATCAAACCTTGGCCCAGGTCCAACAGAGGGCACTGAAGGCCTGGATTCTTGTGGACTGCCAAGGGGCTCAGGTGGTTGTCCTGACAAGAGCACTTAAGGTTCAAGGACAGCAGTGACGTTATTCTGAGCTAATCTCTGTCCCTTACCTCCACCCCTGCATAACCCCAGCAGATGAACAGATCAGATGCACAACGGCAGGTGCTGGTTGAGTTTATTCTACTCCACAGGACTCTACTGCAACAGAAGTCACTTTGAACAGCAGTGACCCCGAGGCATGGGGTAATAACCCCATACTGATTCAAGAGGCTACACTACAAACTGACAGGCAGAACATTTCTCTGGGCAACAGTCCTCAAGACATTAGAGAGCCCTTCATTTGGAACCAGAGAACTCTTAACCAGGGCACGTTTTATAGTGTGTAAACAGAGACAAACCAACACCTCATCCACATTTACATCTTAACACTGAAATGAGACTGAAAATAAAACACTGGGTCTGGGGCGTAAATTATTACTTTAATAAAGTCCTTAGAATGGTACAGCCCTGGAGGCAGCCATTCAGTGCCTTGTCAGCTGTTTGATTGAGCTATCCAAATGATTCCACTTCCCTGATCTTTCCCCTTAGCTTGTGATTCTTACTCCTTCAAGTATTTCCTCCAAATCATTTGCAAAGTTCCTCTTGAATTTGCTTTTGCAGCCAATCAGGCAGGGCACATTGTGATAAAATCCTTAATCTTGAGTCTGCAAATGTG
The DNA here is from genome assembly GCF_021869965.1 of Rhincodon typus. Lineage (NCBI taxonomy): Eukaryota > Metazoa > Chordata > Chondrichthyes > Orectolobiformes > Rhincodontidae > Rhincodon > Rhincodon typus. The sequence continues at coordinate 2,019,859 of NC_063346.1, forward strand.
TTTCTAGAATTCACACTGACATGTTAAAATAAAACCCACCGATTTCTTCTTCTTGGCTGGAGATTAATTGATTAAAGCTCTCCCAGTCTCCAATAGGGAAATACAATTGAGGGTGATGAACTGCCCCTTGGTTAAGGCTCAGATGAGACTATCCATGGGTGAAAAGCCCAATGTGGGGTTAGGGTTCTGGGCTTTCTCATGTTTGTGTGTATGCTGAGGAGCTCACACTCTGCCACCCACTCGGGAGGCAATGACAGGCAGGTCACTGGTAAGCCAATGGACTCCTGTCATTTACATCAAAACATACGAAATCGGAGAAGTAGGCCTCTGGCCCCTCGAGCCTTCTCCGCCAGTCAATAAGATCATGGCTGCTCTTTTCAGCTCCACTTACTGGCCCACTCACCACAACCCTTAATTCATTCACTGTTTAAAAAAAATCTACCTTTGCCTTAGAAACATTCAATGAGCTAGCCTCAACTGCTTCACTGGCCAGGGAGCTTGAAGACTCTGGATCCAACTGGATAAATCCCCACCCTGGAGATCCTCCACATCTAATCCGAGCAATCCTCTAACATGAACCCCACATACCAGACCCAGAGGTATCCTCTCTCTACCCATTCCAGCTGATTATTATCTCACTAACACTGGCATAGAACATAAGAACCAGGAGCAGGAGCAGGCCAGCAGGCCCATCGAATCCGGTCCGCCATTCAGCAAGACCATGGCTGATCTTTTCATGGCCTCCGTTCCACTTCCCACCCTCTCGCCATAACTCTTTAATTCCTTTATATAATTCCTTTACTATTCAAAAAATTATCGATCTTAGCTTTAAAAACATCCAATGAGGAAGCCTCAAATGCTTCACTGGACAGGGAATTTCACAGATTCACACCTTTTTGGATGAAGAAGTTCCTCCTCAATTCAGTTCCAAATCTGCAGCCCCTAATTTTGAGGCAATGCCCTCATGTTCTAGTTTCACCCGCTAGTGGAAACAACCTCCCTGCTTCTATCTTATCTATTCCCTTCATAATGTTATACGTTTCTATAAGATCCCCCTCATTCTTCTAAGTTCCAATGAATATTATCCCACTCTATTCAGCCTCTCCTCATAAACCAACGCTCTCTGGAATCAACCTAGTGAACCTCCTCTGCACCCCCTCAAGTGCCAGTACATTCTTTCTCAAGTAAGGAAACCAAAACTGTACACAGTACTCCAGGTTTGGCCTCACCAGCACCCTATACAGCTGCAACATAACTACCCTGCTTTTAAACTCAATCCCTCTAGCAATGAAGGAAAAAATTCCATTTGCCTTCTTAATTACCTGTGGTACCTGCAAACCAACCTTCTGCGATTCATGCACAAGGACACCCAGGTCCCTCTGCACAGCAGCATGCTGCAATTTTTTACCGTTCAAATAATACCCTTTTATTATTATGCCGACCAAAATGGATGATTTCACATTTATCAACATTGTACTCCATCTTCCAGATCTTTGCCCATTCACTTAAACTATCTATATCCCTCTGCAAACCTTCAGAGTCCTCTGCACACTTTGCTCTACCATTCATCTTAGTATCATCCGCAAACTTTGACACACTACGCATGGTCTCCATCTCCAAATCATCTATGTAAATTATAAACAATTGCAGCCCCAACACTGATCCCTAAGGCACACCACTAGTCACTGTTCACCAACCAGAAATACACTTGTTTATCCTCACTCTTTGCTTTCTGTTAGTCAACCAATCCTCGATCCATGCTAATACATTACACCATAACACCATAACACCATGCACCTTTATCTTATGCAGCAGCCTTTTGTGTGGCACCTTGTCGAATGCCTTCTGGAAATCTGGATACACCACATTCATTGGATCCCCATTGTCCATCATGCTTGTAATGTCTTCATAGAATTCCAGCAAATTAGTCAAGCATGACCTGCCTTTCATGAACCCATGCTGTGTCCACCCAATGGAGCAATTTCTATCTAGATATCTAGCTTTTCTCCCTTGATGGTAGATTCCAGTTGTGGCAGCCACACCTTCAGCTGCCGAAGGCTAAAGCCACAGAATTCCTTCTAAATGGGCACACTTCCCGACATGCTATAAAACCTAGCTCTTAGACCAACCTATCAGTCATGAGCTCAAATTTATCAACGCAGCTCGCTCTTACAAAGAACATGTGGATGTTCAATTGTGTTAAAGGTACTATACAAATGCTGTTTGTATGTGCTCTCAGGCAGGTGTGTTAATGAGATGGGAGGAATAGGTTACCGTACCTGGTCGGACAGCACTCATCACTGCCCGTGATGCTTTCAGAACAGCCTGGTAGATATCGCGCTGGTCAGGAGTGAACTTGCCATTGGCTGGAAATGAGCAGGTGATGTCAGAACCATAGCAATAATATTCACCGCCCATATCAAAGAGGCTGAAAATATAAAAACAGTGTATTGGTAAAAGATAATCACAAAGTTTCTCAGCAGGAGCTAAATTCAAAGCAACGTTTAAGTTAGGTTAGGTACAGCACAAGGTTACAATGGAGTAAAGCTCCCATCAAACACTCCCAGGACAGGGACAGCACAGGGTTAGATACAGAGTAAAGCTCCCTCTACACTGTCCTCCACACCCATCAAACACTCTGGTACAGGGATGAGGTTAGATACGTATCCCCATCGAACATTCCCAGGACAGTATTGATCATGTCTGACTGTTGCTGTAAATGCCCAGGTGTTACACCCAACTCCTTTATTAGATCGTCATCTATTACTGAAATGAGCTGGTGCCAATTTTTCCCTGCAACTGCTCTCCTCCTTCGCTGAAGGCACTGAGTCTTGCTGGGGCAGGCAAGGAGACATACTCTTGTGTGAAAATGATTCAAATTCAGATTGGCATGTCCTATGCAGCCAGGGAGAAAAATCACAGCAATACCTGATTAGACAGACGACATGAACTGAAACTCAGGACACACATCCAGCTCATATCATCATCAGCAGCAGCGTCAGCAAGTCAATGCCAGTTCTGGAATCTAATCTCACAAATACGAGGGATAGGAAGGAGCACCCAGGGAGGGAGGAAGGATGGAAACACACTTGAGAGAAAGACAGAGGTTGAGAAATGAAGGAGGACATTATATGAGCACAGGAGCAAAGAGGAGACCATTTCAACTCTCAGTGAGACAGTGACTAGTCCCTAACATAACTCGCCTTTCCCAAATCATCTTCACATATTTGGAGAATATAAATCTATGAATTTTTTTTTTTAAAAAACTAACCATTGAACCAGCACTGATTACAAATTTCCCCACTCTTTTGTTTGAAATCTTTCCTAATTTCACCCTGAGAGGTCTGACTCTAATTAGGTGATGCCCCCAGGTTCTGGACTTCTCATCCTCTATATTGTTTGTTATCACAAAAAGGAGACCAGCACTGCATACAGTACTTTACATGAGATCTATCAAGATCTGTATAATTACAGAAAATGTTCCAAAGTTTTGAACTAGTGTCATATCTGACTGGACTCATGCACTCTGATTCTCTCTGCACAGATGCTGTCAGACCTGCTGAGTTTCTCCAGCACTTTCAGTTTATATTTCTGATTAAGGGCCTGTTTTCAAGAGGTAAATCCGAGCCTGAGCAAAGGGGATTGTCTTATGGTGACACGGTGGCTCAGTGGTTAGCACTGCTGCCTCACAGTGCCAGGGACCCGGGTTCGATTCCACCCTCGGGCGACTGTCTGTGTGGAGTTTGCACATTCTCCCCGTGTCTGTGTGGGTTTCCTCCGGGTGCTCCAGTTTCCTCCCACAGTCCAAAGATGTGCAGGCTAGGTGGATTGGCCATGGGAAATTGCCCATAGTGCCCAGGGATGTGTAGATTAGGTGGGATATAGGGGTCTGGGTCTGGGTGGGATTCTCTGGGGGTCAGTGTGGACTTGTTGGTCCAAAGGGCCTGTTTCCATGCTGTAGAGATTCTATGATCTATGTTGGACCTACGTTCACTGGGGCTTCAAAGAATGGGAGGTGATCTCATTCAAACATTAAAGATTGTGACTGGGGTTTGACAGGTAGGCCCCTGTGGGGGAACCTAAAACCAGAGACTCCCCAGTTGGTCTCCCAGTTAAGACTATGTTGTGCGGAATCTTTTCTCAAAGGGCTATTATTGTTTGGAATTCCCTCCTACAAATAGCAGTGCAGGTTGGTTCAGTGAATACATTCAAAGGGGAGTTCAACAGATGTTTGATCTAAAAGGGAGGTCAAGAACTATGGGACAACAATAGGAAAGTGAAGTTGAGATCAGATCTGCCATTGTCCTATTGAACAACAGAGCAGGCTAGAGGAGCCAAACAGTCTGCTCCTCTTGCATTATGTGTGTTATTTCCTGTTCTCAAATAGTATGAGATGATAGCACAACTGCATTCATGGTTATTTTCTTTGATCCGGGGCTCTGATCAATTCATGAACGTGAAGGCCCCAACAAGACAGAAGAAGTGCCCCAAACAGTTAAATGTCATCAACCAAAGCTCACCTTTGACATCACATAAATGTTCTGAGGCACTCCACAAGAACAATCATTCAGCAAACTCTGAAAGGTGAGATGTAAGAAGTGTGGGGACAAGCTTGGTTGAAGAGGAAGGTTTTAGGGAACATCTTAAAGAAGTCAAAGAGGCAGAACGGTTTAGGAAGGGAATTCCAGAGCTGAGGGCCTTTGAAGAAACAGCTACCAAGGATGACCTGATGCCAACTGGAGATGTGTAAAAGGCCAGAAAACGAGTGCAGCAATCTGAAAGCTGTAGAACTGGAAGGAGTCACAAAGACAGGGAAGGACAAGGTTCAGAGCTTGTCTGGAAATAAGGTGGACAATTTTAAAATCAAGTTGTCGACTTGGAGCCAATGTACATATGATTTGATAGCGTGAGATGGGAGGGCAATAGGTCACTGTCATCTTGTGAAGACAGTATGCCTCAATTTGACATAACATGCTGCATTTGATCACACCTTGATACAGACTGGAAGTAGGTCAGAGTTAGAATACATCAAAGACTTAAAGTTTGTGGAAGAACTCTCCATACAGTGTCAAGGCACACTGTGACTCAGCTGTAAAACACACATTGTACAAATATGGACTGCTGCCAAGCTCAGCCCTTTGTAGAAAAGGACGGAATTACCTACATTGACCTTTCATTCCAAACTGCTGTGCACGTCATCATTCTGTTCCCAAGCCTGAATCACCAACATTTAAGCAGATCCATTCAACTTTAAATATTTCTAAGAGCTAGTCTCAATTTTTGGAGCAGCCCAGTGCAAATGGCTTTATATTTTTATGTGAATATTTACAAGCAGCTATAGAGTCATAGAGTCAGGTCCAACTCGTCCATGCTGACCAGACATGCCAATCTGACCTAGTCCCACTTGCTAGCATTTGGCCCATATCCCTCTAAACGCTTCCTGTTCATATACCCATCCAGATGCCTTTTAAATGTTGTAATTGCACCTACCTCAATCACCAATTTGACATTTGTGGAACTTGCAGGGATGGGAGGTCCCAGGAAAGTGTCTCTGTCTGCCTGGCACACACAAAGCCAACGCTGCGCTTCTCCAAGAATCTTCCCACTGAGCTGGGAACCCACAGGCAGGGCTCCCATCTGCCAAGTACTGAATGAGAACTCTAGGCTCTAACTGAGAAGGTAGATACAGACGGTCAGCAGCAGAGTTTTGCAACCCCTGAGCACTCAGGCCACCAGCATTCATTTATAAAGTGTCTTTTATCACCTCATAATATCCCAAAGAACTTTCCAGTGAAAGTATTTTTAATGAATAATTACTGTTCTAATATAGAAACCCTGTAGTTACTTGCACAGCAAGCTCCCACACAGGAAAGAGACATTAACCCGATAATGTTTTAGTCATGTTGGTTGAGAACTTCACTATCGTAAGAATGACACAGCACAGGAGGATGCCATTCCACTCGTTGTGGCTGGACTGGTTTTCCCTGTGACTCTGTAGGCTTCTCCTTCCTAAGCCTTTATCCAGTTCCCCTTTGAAAGTTATTATTGAACCGGTTTCCATTGTCCTTTCAGGCAGCATGTTCCAGATCTTAACTTGCAGCGACTTTCCACAGGGACGTTGAAGTCTGTGCCTTCTCATTACTGACTCCTTATGATACTACAAACAGTCACTGTAAAAACTTTCACATCCGCTTAAGGGAACAGACTTGGTTTCATGTCCCATGTCTCCCTCCCCCTCAACCCAATCGAGATATCTTTGTTCACCAAAAGACACCAGGGTCTTCCTTCCCTCAAACACTGCACAGCAACACCATCGCCAATGTCAGCTGTTTCAGTCTCCCAACACAGACTCAGCTCATCTTACTCATTGAAGGGAGCAAGGTATTGGAGCAAATTACTGCAGATGCTGGAATCTGTACTGAAAACAAAAAGTGCTGGAAATCACAGCAGGTCAGGCAGCATCCATGGAGAGAGAGTAAGCTAACGTTTCGAGTCTAGATGACTCTTCATCAGGGCTGACGTAAGCTTGCTCTCTCTCCATGGATACTGCCTGACCTGAAGTACGTTCGATTGAAGTGCATGGGATAGCATTAAGAAGTGACTGTCACAATGTCAGATCACTCCAGTTGTGAAGCTAACTCGACATGCAACAGGACCACCACAGAACAGCTGAGCAGGTTCAAGGGGCTGAATGGCCTACTCCTCTTCCTGCTCCATAATGGGCTATTTCCTCTGATTGAGGGTGCATATGTGGGTATGAGTGTGCGTGCGTTAATTCTAGAACAAAGGGACAGGATTTCAAAGTGAGAGCCAGGAGCTCAGTGGCAGCGTCAGGAAGCACTTTCTTACACAAGGGGTACTCGGAATCTGGAATTCTCTCTCCAGAAAGATGTTGATTCTGGGGGTTAATTTAAAAAATTCAAAACCGAGATGCACAGATTTGCTTAATGGTACTAAGGGTCATGGGTTAAGATACTAGTCAAGCTAGTCTCCAAATTAATGGAGGAATATGATCAAGGGCCCAAATGATTCCCCCTCTCTACCTCACCCAGGACAGCATTTCCCTTCACAAGATGGGGAGAATCTATTCTCCCCAGGAAGTAAGTGCCACAGTGTCAGCCCAAACCCTTGTTATCAGGACAATCACTAAGAGAAGGTGTTCCATCTCTCCTAGATTCTTGCTGGTGATCATGGAGATTGGAATGTTGCTTAACCAGAGTGCACAATGATTTGAGTAACCAAACCTGCCAGCAACCACAACTCATGTGAGCAACTACCAGATTCACAATTAACCCTCTTTCTGCTGGAAAACTTACAGCTTTGAAAACAGTCAAAGGGTTCAGTCAATAACTCAGTCAGTCCTGATGGTCATTCCTCCAAGCCAGTGAGTGCCCTTCCTGGTGCCCAGGCTGTGCTGAGCTCTAGATTTAGATGAGCAGCTCCATGAGCTCAGGCTTTTCCCAGTTGACTCTGTACTGCACACAACCTGTTTTTCTCCAGCATCTTATTACAATTTAATTAGCAGTGTATGAAAACGAAGCCCTGCATTCACTACTCTCCCCAAGCTGAAGATCCTGAACCTATCCCCATTACCCAGGCCTAACATGAGGGATGAGTGTTCCCTGGTCTCAGGCACCTGCTTCCAGGACGCCATAGAGAGGAGAGGCAGAAATGGAGGGACCTGGAGAGGGAATGGTGGCAATAGAAGGCCATTTGGTGGGTCGAGGGCTGAGCAGGAGTGGAGACAGGAAGAGGCAGAGCAGGAACCAGGGCACCAAGGGTGGGGTGACAGGATGGAGCCTTGTGGGGGGTGGGGGTGCCGAGCTGGAGACACCCTCCGCTGCTCGATAACATACACCGTTAATGTGTGTCCAGACAGGGGATACAAGGAGCTCACAGTCAATAGGTGAAACAGACCGACTGTGGAGTCATTAGCACAGCGACTGCTCTGAGGCAGGACATAACACTGAGCTAGCCATACATCTGTGCATCACCCTCAGTGACAGCCACTTACTCCTAGGGAAGGGGTGGGGGTGGTGTGGAAGAGGGTGGTGAGCTGGACGATGGGTTTGAAGGTAGCCTTCAGTAAGAACAACAAAGGACCTGTCCAAGGATGCAAGCACCGAGCTCAGAGTGACTGAATGCTCACAAAGGTAACTGCAACCCATCCAGCAGCACAACACTGCCACCTCATGGTCAGCAACATCATCCACACTGTGTACAGATCATACAGGCTGGCTAAAGACAAGTCACCTTAACACAACACCTTTAACATTGTAAAACATCTCAATGTGCTATGCCCAAACATAATTCAATGTGAACCACAGAGTTAGGGCAGGTAAACAAAAACTCAGTCAGAAATAGCATGACCTAAGGAAAATTGTAAAGGAGAAAGAAAGAGACAGAGAGGGCGAAGTGGGCGAAGAGGGAGAGGGAGAAGTGGGCGAAGAGGGAGAGGGAGAAGTGGGCGAAGAGGGAGGGAAAGAAGTGAGGGGGAGAGAGAGACAGAGAGAGAGAAAGAAGTGAGGGGGAGAGAGAGACAGAGAGAGAGAAAGAAGTGAGGGGGAGAGAGACAGAGAAAAAGAAGTGAGGGGAGAGAGAGACAGAGACGGGGGAGACAGGGGGGAGAGACAGAGACGGGGGA
>NC_063346.1:2028602-2041640 GCF_021869965.1 Rhincodon typus
AGAGAGAGGGAGAGAGAAAGAGAGAGAGAGAGAGGGAGAGAGAGAGAAAGAGACACACACGGGGTGGGGGAAAGAGAGAAAGAGAAAAAGAGAGAGAGAAAGAAAGAGAGAGAGAGAAAGACAGAGAGAGAAAGAAAGACAGAGAGAGAAAGATTGCAGGACACAGAGACAGAGAGATGAAGGAGGGAAACACACAGCTCAAGGCCCTGGCAGCTGAAGGCAAAAATACCAATAGAGTGTGCCACACATCCTAAAGAGAGAAGTGCAGAGGTCTCAGAAGTCTTTCTTTCGGTTCATGCATAAATGCTCATCCAAGCAATTCTTAAAAGGTTTCCTACCTCAACATCTCTCCCAGGCAGTGCATTCCACCCCCCCACCACCATCTGGGTGAAAACGTTTTTCAACATCCTGATGAATCTCCTCTGTACCTCCTCCTGTGCAATCACATCCTTCCTACAATGTGGGGACCAGAACTGCACACAGTACTCCAGCTGTGGCCTCACCAAAGTCCAGTCCAGCTCCAACATCACCTTCCTGCTCTTATAATCTACGCCTCAATTAATAAAGGCATGTGTCACTTCTGCCTTAACTCCCCTATTAACCTGCCTGGCCATCTTCAGGGATCTGTGGACAAGCTCCCCAAAATCCCTCTTTTCCTGAGCTTCCTGTGCCCGGCCATTCATTGACTACTCCCTTTGTCTGTTCCTTCTTCCAAAGGGCATCACCTCACATTTGTGTACATGTGGGATCTTGCTGTTGTAACAGACACATCTTTTGTTTGGACCTCCCAATGATTTGTCCATTTGATCTTTTTCCCATTTACACCCTGTTGTAACCTAACAGCTTCTTCCTTGGCCAATCTTTGTGCCATCCATAAGTTCACTAATCACTCCCCCCTCCCCCTGCCCCTGCCCCCAAACCCACATTCTCATCTACATCATTTATGGATATCTTCATCACCAGAGGGATAAATACCCTAATCTTTCTGAAATATTACCATTTATATCTTCCAAAGTGGTCAGACAGGTCCCCAGTTTAACATTTCCTTGAAAAGACAGCACCTGTGGCAGCGTAGCACTCACTGAGCACTGTACGGGAGTATCAGTCCTCTGAAATTCTGTGATCCGATGTCCAGAGACAACTCTCAGCTGTCTAACTCAGAAGCAACATAGTCAGCCACAGTGACACAGGCACAGTTAAACCGTGGAAGGATTTGAGAATGTTTCGCACTAGAATAGAGTCAGCCGTGGTTTAGTTGGTAATAAGCCCAGTCAACGAACATTAAATGATGCTCGACAGTGCGGATGTAGCCAAGTCTGGTCATCCTTACCAGGGTACCAGCCCCATGCATCCTGCAGCAAGTGTCACTGGTATACAACTGCAGTCCCTTCCCACCCCACCACTGTTGTTCAGATCCAGATTATTCAACTAGGACACCCCATTAGCCTGTAGACACAATGATGCAATTTCTGTAGAAAGCGGGGAGCAGGGAATTTGCCAACTCTGCTGACCAATAGTCCACCCACAAGTACCATCGCCAAAAAGCTGTTGGTCTTGTGTACTTGTGGCATCTTGCTATTAGGACAGACATCTTTTATTTAGACTATAGCCTGAAAATGAGACTACTGGACACCACTTTGAAAGAGGAGGAGAAGGTACAAGGAGATATTTGCAGCTTTGGAAAAACATGGGAAGTTAACTGGTGCATACGACTCAATGTACTTTTGGGCACACTGTGCCCAACCAGGCAGTGATATCTGTGTGTGTTCAGGGTAATTCTGCCCAGACACAATCTTTTGATTTTTAAATTTGTTTTTATTCATTCATGGGATGTGAGACAGCAGAATAGGCCTGAGCTGAACGTCATCTGAGACACCATCTGCAACGTCATCCTAGATCTTATTCTCCGATCTCGAGTGCAAGTTGAAACAGGTCTCACATTTGGGCTGTTCTGACTGACATGAACTTAAAGCTGCATAGGGTTTCTGAGAACTCAGATTGCAGTCTTACAGAAAAAATCCTGAATCACTCATCAATCGTGTCAGAGATCAGAGAGAGAGATTGAGAATGAAAATGAAACACAGGAGTGTCCAGAGGCAGGGCTGATATCTCATACTGATAGCCTTTTCTCCAGAGACAAACAGGAAAATGAAAGTCAAATGGACTGAAAATGTTTTCAATAATGAAAATGTAAATGTAAATCATCACTGACTTGTCACAATAGATAGCCAGTTTTCCAGTCACGCAAACTCCTCTTCCCAACACGACTCCAGCATCTCCTCCCCTGCCCCAACCTACAACGCATGATCTCACAGCAACCAATCCAGTCCTCACCCTTCCCTAATACACAAACATTTCCATTTACACCCTGCTCCCCACAAATACACACGCTGATGTGAACACCAGAAACACCAACAGCTCAGCAACAGAAGGACCTTAAATGGAAAGACCTGGATTTATATAATGGTTTCTACTGTGAGACATCTCAAAGCACTTTCCAGTCAATGAAGTAACTCTCAGGGTGGAACAATGTTGTGATTTAGGAAGCATATCAATCAATGTGCTCACAGAAAACTCCTACAGACAGCAAAACGAAAATGACCAGGTAATGGCTGTTGTGAGGTTAGTCGAGAGACATGTATTGGTGAGGACCTGGGTAAACAATTGCCCTACTCTAACTTAAATAATCTTTCATAGCCATCTGAGGAGCCATTTAAGGTGTCAGCTGAAGTACAGACAGCACGGCACTCCCACAGTACTGTCATGTAATGTAAGTTTGGATTACAGCTTCAAGGGGGACTTGAACCTTCTGACTCTGAAGTGAGAGGCTCACTCAAATACAAGGCTCACTAACAGATCTGCTTGCAAACAGGCTGAAACAGGGAACTTCTTCTATCACCAAAGCACAGGAGCTGAACTGACAATGTTTAATATCAGTGGTCAGAAATAGCTTCGTCTTTGGTCCCAATGTAACATACCTCCTCACCACCACTCCATCCCCTCCCACCCTCCTCTCCATCACCCCTGTCCCCTCCCCAAATATCTCTCCACTAGCTCTTTCCCCCACTCCTCTAAACCCTCCTCATTGCCACCCACAACCCCATCAAGTGGGCAAAAATTCAGCAGATGAAACATAATGGAGGGGTAAAGGTGAGGTTATGCACTTTGACAGGAAGAATAGGAGGAGCTGGATATTATTTAAATGGAAAAAGGCTGCAGACAGCCAAGGAGCAGAGTGATTTGGGAGTCTTCAGCCATGAATCATAAAAAGCTAGCATTGAAGTTTAGCAGGTGACAGGGAGGGCAAAGGGAATGTTGGCCTTTATTCCAAAGGGAATGAAGTATAAATGTAGGGAGTGTTTGCTAAAACTACACATGGTACTAGTCAGACCACAGCTGGAAAACCGTGAACAGTTTTGGGCTCCTTATGTAAGGAAACATGGACTGACATTGGAGACAGTCCAGAGAAGATTCACTCGGCTGATCCTGGGTATGGAGGGACTGTCTTATGAGGAGAGGTTGTGTAGGCTGGGCCTGTACTCATTGGTGTTTATGAAAGGTGACCCTCTTGAAACATACAAGATCCTTAAGGGACTTGACAGAGTAGATGTGGAAACGCTGTTTCCCCTTGTGGAAGAGTCTAGAACCAGAGAGGATAGTCTTTAATAAATGGTAAACCATTTAAGACACTGATGAGGAGGAATTTCTTCTCTCAGAGGACCGTGATAATGAATCTATAGAATTCTTTACTGCAAAAGGCTGTCAAGGTTAGATCATTAAGTATATTCAAGGCTGAGATAGGCAGACTTTTAATCAGTAAAGGAATCAAGGACAATGGGAAAAGGTAGGAGAGTGGAGTTGAAGAGTAGCAGACTAGTCACAATCTCATTGAATGTGAAACAGACTGAATAGATGGAATGGCCAACTTCTGATCCTGTGTCTTATGATCTTATGATCTTATGATGTGAAAGCTCTCTTTGCCTCTGTGTGTCACTTAGCCACTAGAAACGGTGCAGTCCTCAAAGGCTTATCTTTGGCTTTGACACAGCAAGGGCCCAGCACTCCTTGTGTGTATTCTAAAATGGTTAGAAAGGTCTCATGCCAAACACAAATTCTATTTGTATCTGATATCCAGATATCTGCACGTCCTGGCACATTCTGTGTGCTTTTTTCAAACATTTCTCATTCTCAGGATATGAGAATTGCCTGTTGGTAATTACCCTGTGGGTCACCTTGTGAAATAAGGCATGTAACAACTGATTAAAACAACGGACTGCTTGCTAGGCCACTCTCAGAGCTGTCATGGGTCAGCCATGTGGGAATGGAGTCATACATGGGCCCAGAGTGGGGAAGGACGATAGACTTCCCTCCCTCGAGGAGCAACTGGGTTTTCATGAAAATTCAACATCTCAGCAGTCACACTTATTAACATCAGATTTTTAATTTCTGGATTTTGTGTTGAACTGCTTTGTTGGGATTTGAACTCATGTCCTTTCCTTGTTATGGAATCACTAAACTGGGTTCCCTCAAAACCTGCATTTTTACCTTAGACACCCAGTGTAAAGTTAGAGAAAAGTTAATTTAGCACGATACAAGTCTATATTTTACAGACAAACAGGAACTTGGACTGTTTTCTTTGGAATGAGTTGTGGCGATGAAACAATTGAAGTTTCAAGATTGCAAAAAGATTCGTTAAAGTTAACCAGAGGATACTGTTGCCCATAGGGACAATTAACAAATACAAGAGAAATCCACGAGGCTGGGGGTGGGGAGCAATGAATAAATGAGCTGTGAAATGATTATCTAGCAAAGAACATTAAAGCGGTCAGTGTAAACAAAATATAAATTTATACAGAGGTCTGGGACTGATGTTAGGCGAGTAAGTGGTTTTTGGGATAACAGTGTGTCTAACACATTTTCTTTTATTCATTCCTGGGGTGTGGGATTTGCTGGATGGGCCAGCATTTATTGCCCAGCTGTAGTTGCCTGTGAGAAGGTGGTGGTCAGCTGCCTTCTTGAACTGCTGTGTCTACGAGCTGTAGGTTGACCCACAATGCTCTTAGGGAGGCAATTCCAGGATTTTGACCCAGCGACAGTGAACGAACAGTGATATATTTCCAAGTCAGGATGGTGAGTGGCTTGGAGGGGAACTTGCAGGGGGTGGTGTTCCCATGTATCTGCTGCATTTCTGCAGTGCATCTTGTAAATGGTACGCTCTGCTGCTACTGAGCATCAGTGGTGGAGGGAGTTTGTGGATGCAATGCCAATCAAACTATGCCATCACAATGTTCAGTCACTTCTAAAGGAAATGGGGATGAACCAACTTCTACTGTGGTAAAAGTTAGCTCCTATAGTTATTGGGCATAAGGAGCTGGGTCATCAGGAGAACAGATCAGATGGAATTGGAGCCAGTGTCTGCTGGGCTCCAGGTAGGTTGTCCTCTCGTATCTTCATCTGTTTATAGATATTTTCAACAAAGCCTGTTGCAATTACTTTAAGGTTAGATCATGCATTACTACATGATAGCAACAGTGGTCAGGCCTGTAAAATGGTGACAGTAAACCAAGTGGCTGGCCCAGTGATCTGAACCCAGAACTGGGGAAAATACAAGGTATGAAGCTGGATGGTGGTAGGGGCCAGCGAGTAGCAGGCTTTAAGGGATGATCTCGGTATCAAACCTTGGAACAGGAAAGCTAACAAGTGAGGAAGGACATCCATGCGCTGCTCAGCAAGTAGAAGAAATCAACCAACCAGAGGGAGTACGAAGTTTCCCTAACTCGGAAATCACAGCAAAGAATAAACATCTAAGAGAGGACACCAGCATAACAGCAGGAATAGGTGGGAAGTACAGGAATATTTCAGTCATCATAAACTACACCAGAGTACCTCAACATTGGAAAAGCCTTAACTTTACCAAACTCTCAGGAAGATGTGGAGGGCCCTGGCCAGGCTGTCTAATCAGGAATAGTAGGAACTGCAGATGCTGGAGAATCCGAGACAACAAGGTGCAGGGCTCGCAACAAACAACTGCACCTCCCAGTCGCGAACCATTTCAACTCCCCCTCCCATTCCTCAGACGACATGTCCATCCTGGGCCTCCTGCAGTGCCACAACGATGCCACCCGAAGGTTGCAGGAACAGCAACTCATATTCCGCTTGGGAACCCTGCAGCCCAATGGTATCAATGTGGATTTCACAAGTTTCAAAATCTCCCCTCCCCCCACCGCATCCCAAAACCAGTCCAGCTCGTCCCTGCCTCCCTAACCTGTTCTTCCTCCCACCTATCCCCTCCTCCCACCTCAAGCCGCACCTCCATCTCCTACCGACCAACCTCATCCCGCCCCCTTGACCTGTCCGTCCTCCCTGGACTGACCTATCCCCTTCCTAACTCCCTACCTACACTCACCTTTCCTGGCCCCATCCCCGCCTCTTCGACCTGTTTGTTTCCTCTCCACCTATCCTCTCCTCTATCCCTCTTCTATCCGCCTCCCACTCTCTCCCTATTTATTTCAAAACCCCCTTCCCCTCCCCCTTTTCTGATGAAGGGTCTAGGCCCGAAACGTCAGCCTCTCTGCTCCTATGATGCTGCTTGGCCTGCTGTGTTCATCCAGCCCTGCACCTTGCTGTCTAATCAGGAGGTTGGTGCTGATGGGTTCAGCAGATACTGGATTGTGGGAGATCTCAATGAGAATCCAGGCAAGGACCAGATCAGTTATCAGCATTCATGACGGTGGTAGTGCTAACATCATTCTCACCAGGCAAGGTATTGCAGGACAAACTGCAATGTACAGTGATGTAATTAAAGTCTTCATTTCCTATTTCAGTTCACAAAGAAACTCCAATACAGACTAAACAAAGTTTAATTGAAGCTATCAAAATTAGCAGAAATCATTGACTCCTCCATAAATGATTCATACCACTTTGCAGATGATTGCCAATATAGGAATATCAAAGACAAGCTCATATGGGATCCATGGTGAGTTGGTAAATTGAATAAAAAAATGGTTTGGTCATAGAAAACAGAGGGTAGTTGTGGAAGATGTAGAGCTGGATGAACACAGCAGGCCAAGCAACATCAGAGGAGCAGGAAAGCTGACGTTTCGGGTCTGGACCCTTCTTCAGAAATGTTGTGGAAGGGTGCTTTTCTGACTGGAGGTCTGTGGCCACTGTTGTTCCACAGGATCAGTGCTGGGAACTCTGTTGTTTGTAATTTTTGTAAGTGATTTGAATGAAAACATCGGTGGTCTGATCAGTAAGTTTACAGATGACATGAAATTGGTGGAGTTGTGGACAGTGAGGAAGGTTGTCAAAGGATACAGAAGGATATAGATCAGTTGAAATTAGGGGTAAAAATGGCAGATGGAATTTAATCTGCACAAGCATGAGGTGATGCATTTTAGGAGGTCAAATGCAACAAGAAAGCAAACTGTAAATGGCCAGACCCTGAGGGGCATTGATATACAAATGGATCTTGGGTGAATAGTAAAGGTTTAAGAGAGATATGGGCCAAATGCAGGCAAGTAGGTCTAGTTTAGTTTGGGAAACTTGATTGGCATGGACAAGTTGGGCCAAAGGGTCTGTTTCCATGCTGTATGACTCTAAGTCCTTAGCTCCCTGAAAGTGGTAACACAAATGGATAAGGTGGCAAAGAAGGCATACAGCTTGCTTGTCTTCATCAGTCAGGACAAGTCATGTTGCAGCTGTATAACACATTAGTTAGGCCATATTTGGAGTATTATGTGCAATTCTGGTCACCACCATGCAGGTTAGATGTGGAGGCTTTGGAGAGGGTGCAAAAGAGGTTTACTAGGATGTTGTCTGGATTAGCTATAGGGAAGGTTGGACAAACTTGGATTGTTTTCACTACAGTGTCAGAGGCTGAGGGTTAATTTGATAGAATTATATAAAATTATGAGAGGCATGGACAGGCGGATAGTCGGAGTCCTTTTCCCAGTATGGAAATGTTGAAAACTTCGCAGCATAGGTTTAGGGTGGGAGGGGTAAAATTTAAAGGAGATGTGTGAGTCAATTTTTTTTTTCAAAACACAGAGTGAACGAACCAAACATTGACTTAAAGGTTGCGAAAGCCTCAGCTCCATCCCTGACTCTCACAGTGTGTTCTGGTTTGAGTTGGGGTCCAATGATGAAAGGTTTAGTATAAATGTGTTTGGATCCTCGTCCTAAGCGTGCATACCCCTGTCGAGTGAGGGGAATATAAGGCTTGTCTTCAGGACACCACATTCTGGACAATATTTGCAAAGGATACAGCTGCTAAGCTCATCCATACCAAGGAAGAGGTTACAGCTTTAGGATACAAAGTGCAGAGTCAAGGGGAAAAGAAGAAGAAATTAAACAGTTCTTACCACATGTCTCCATCCTGAACGGTCTTCTCATTTGGAGCTCCAGCATGTCCATAATGTAGGACAGCAGAATTTACCCCACTGAAATGTAAAAAACACAATGAACTGCAGCAAAGGACTGACTATTCTCTTATTATGGTTCAGTAAGTGAAGGAAAACTGTATTTATACAGGACTTTAAAGAACTTTTGGCTGCCCCAAAGCTCCTGCAACCAGTTCAGTATTCTTGAAGTGTAGTCACTACCATAACAGATGAAGTATAGCTGGCGATGTAAGCACAGCAAGCTTCCACAAACAACTCTTTAGCAATAAGCAGGCAACCTTATTTTTAAAATCCATTCGCAGGATGTAGATGTCACTGGTGTAGCGGAGAGATTAAAAATGCTAACTTCAAATCAGACCATTAAGGATTAATCATGGGTTAACTAGACATGACAACAAAATAAAGTGGAAAAGTACGGCCTAATGCAAAAACAGCCCGTTTTTGACTGAGAGGTAACCATTTGACACTAAACTGTCCCTGAGAACTGTCCTGCTGGGCTATCATACAGAGCGACCTGGAGGTGTTTTTCTGTATAAAGGAATGTCTGGAAAGTACAATGAAATGGTGATACAGCATGTACTCTTAGATTCCGAACAGTATTAATATCAGGGCCTTTGCCCAACAGGATTTGCGATTGTAAGAAGACAGTGAGACCAGTTGTCAACACGTGTTACTTGCTGTTGGACTTCACACTGGAATAGGATTGCGAACGGTGCCAGGAACGTGGAGTTCTCCAGACCAGCCGTTATAAAGTGGGGACCCCAATGGGCGAAAGACCATGAGACTCGTCAATACATATTCACTGATTAATATACACTTAACATATATATAAATAATTGCTGATAAACGTGTTAATTAGGATCACTTAACTTGTAGAGTTGTTTGTTACATCCCACTGCATTCACTATTAAACGTTAACATCTGTCTGGGCCAGCCTTTATTGTCCAATCCTCAGTGCTCTGGAAAAGATGATGGTGGGCTATCTTCTTGAACCGGTGTTGTAGGTAGACCCACAAGGCCCTTAGGGAGGGCATTCCACGATTTTGACCCAGCGACAGTGAAGGAACGGCGATACTTTTCCAAGTCAGGATGGTGAGTGGCTTGGAGAGGAACTTGCAGGGGGTGGTGTTCCCATGTATCTGCTGCCCTGGTCCAGATTCTAGATGGTAGAGTTTATGGATTGGGAAGGTGCTGTCGAAGGAGCCTCGGTCTTTTTATAATTTCTGGTCACCAGGTCTAATCCCTCCATTGGCCTTCAATCAGTGCCACAGCATCTTTCATGCCCATTGATTTCAGGTGGAGTCTCAATTGAAAGTCTCATCTGAAACCTCCAATAGTGCAGCATCCCTCAATACTACACTGGAGTCAGCCTGACGATTGTGCTCAGCTCTCTGGAGATGCACTGGCCCCAAGGCCTTCCATGTCAGAACGAACACTGTTCACACTGCCTCTCTCTCTCTCACACACACACACAGTGACTAACCAATCATCATTGAGAAAGCAGATTGGTATTCTTGGGTTGCTAGTGGGAGCTTGCTGTGCACTGGTTAGCTGCAACAATACAAACAGTGATTAAACTGTAAACACACCACTTCATTGGTGAGACAGCATGGGAGATACAGGGGTTTCAAAAGGAGGGACACAAATTCAGTCTATCTTTCTTCATACTACTGTGACTCTGTTACCTGTGGGTCCACCTCTCATTACCTCCTCCCTTTTGCATTCTGAACTGTTTTAATCAAACTCAACAGCAGCTACAGAAGGAGGATCTTTCTCCCACAGCCCTCGAGCCTGAACTCTGACTACAGTGACTTCAGGCTCACGTTACATCCTCCACATCAGTGGATTCTGCTGCTGCTGCTGGGTTCCAGCATGGAGGGACAGCGGATATACAGGACCAGAGCAGGGAGGGACAGCTTGACACTCCATCAGTGCAGCACCTGGTGGTGCAAAAGGACCATGGGCACCAGCACTAAGCAGGGGAGGTGAGCTGAAATACTAATAGACAGAATCCCACAGCACGGTTCCAACAACTGGGAGGTGAATCTGATAATCATCAACACAAATACTCCTTAATGGCAAGGATGCCCAGCTACACAAATTCCTAAACACTGCACAGCTACAAAAACATACTTGACCTCATCCTTACTAACCTGCCAGCTGCAGATGCATTCGTCCATGACAGTATCAGTAAGTGTGGAGACAAAGTCCTGCTTTCACATTGAGAATAACTTCCATTGTGTTGTGTGGCACTATCACCGTGCTAAATGGGACAAATCTAGCAAACCCAAGACTGGGCATCCATGAGGCACTGTGGGCCAGGACAATCTGTAACTTCATGGCCCCACGCAACTATTTCCATTGAACCAGGGTGACACCCTGGTTTGACAGTGAATGCAGGAGGGCATACCAGGGGCAGAACCAGGCATACCTGAAAAGGAGCATTCAACCTGGTGAAGCTACCAAACAGGACTATTTGCATGCCAACTGCATAAGCAGCAAGCGACAGACAGAGCTAAGTGATCCCACAACCAACCGATCAGATCTAAGCTCTGCATCCAGTGGTGAATGGTGGTGGACAATTAAACAACTCACTGAAGGAGGAGGCTCCACAAATATCCCCATCCTCAATGATGGAAGAGCCCAGCACATCAGTGCAAAAGAGAAGGCTGAAGTATTCACAGCAATCTTCAGCCAGGAGTGCCGAGTGGATGATCCATCTCTGCGTCCTCCAGTGGTTCCCCAGCAGCACTGATACTAGTCTTCAGCCAATTCAGTTCACTTCACGTGATATCAAGAAACGGTTGGAGACACTGGATACTGCAAAGGCTACCGGCCCTGACAACATTCTGGCAATAGTACTGAATACTTGTGCTCCAGAACTTGCCGCTCCCCGAGCCAAGCTGTTCCAGTACAGTTACAACACTGGTATCTGCCCAAGAATGTGGAAAATTGCCCAGATATGTCCTGTACATAAAAAGCAGGACAAATCCAACCTGACCAATTACTGTTCCATCAGTCTACTCTCAATCATTGGTAAAGTGATGGAAGGTGTCAGTAACAGTGTTATCAAGCAGCACCTGCTCAGCAATAACCTGCTCAGTGACGCCCAGTTTGGGTTCCACCAGGGCCACTCTCAGAGGAAATGCAATGGCCACAGTGGGAGGCAATGGCCGAGTGGTATTACTGTTGGACTGTTAATCCAGAGACAAATCCAACCCAGCCAAATTCCCGCCCCATCAGTCTCCTCCCGATCATCAGTAAAGTGATGGAAGGTGTCACCAACAGTGCTATCAAGCAGCACCTGCTCAGAAATAACCTGCTCAGTAACCGGCTCAGTTTGGTTCCACCAGGGCCACTCATCTCCTGACCTCATTACAGCCTTGGTTCAAACATGATTCAAAAGAGCGACAGCCCTTGATATCAAAGCTACATTTGACCAAGTGTGGCATCAAGGATCCCGAGTAAAACTGGAATCAATGGGTATCACAGGGCAAAATTTCTGCTGGTTGGAGTCATACCTGACACATAGGAAGATGCATGTCACCATCTAGGACAAAGCAACCACTTGATTGGTTCCACATCCAAAAGCATCCATTCCCCCCCACCCCACCACCCACACTCAGTAGCAGCAGTGTGTACTATCTACAAGATGCACTGCAGAAATTCACCAAAGATCCACAGGCTGCACCTTCCAAACCCACGACCACTTCCATCTAGAAGGACAAGGGCAGCAGATACATGGGAACACCAACCCCTGCAAGTTCCCCTCCAAGCACTCACCATCCTGACTTGGAAATATATCGCCATTCCTTCACTGTCACTGGGTCACAATCCTGGAATTCCCTCCCCAAGGGCATTGTGGGTCAATCCACAGCACATGGACTGCAGCGGCTCAAGAAGGCAGCTCACCCCCACCTTCTCAAGGGCAGCGAGGGACGGGCAATAAATGGTCCAGGCAGTGACGCCATCCCACTTGAATAAAAATAAGTCATCAAAAAAGTCTATCCAATCGAAAAAGGTGCTGGAACTAAAAAGAAATTGTATTCCAGAGGCACTGAGCCTTGGTTAGATCCCGTAGGTGTGTAGAGCTCTGGCCTGGATGCCCCCGTAGGTGCCTGCCATCTGACAGTGCAGCACAGCCTCAACGCCCGTCCTCCAATAGACACGGAGGAACTTTCCGAGTAACGCAGCATTTCAGACAGATTCTTACCTGCCACATATACACGTGTATGAAGTGTGACGCATCCCTCCTCGAGTATAGCAATAGTGTTCAAATAGACTGCAGGGAAACAAAACACACCATTCACAATCATTAAAACTTCCACAGCAACGCTCCCGCTGCTCCCCCTTTGACCGTCTTTCCCAGAGTTATCCAACCACAAACAGGAGTTGTCTATCTGCTGTAGGATGGGAGAGGTTTAGAATAAACACTGTCAATGTCAGAGATCCTCTATGGAGAGAAACAGGGTTTACCTTTAAGGCAGCTACCTGCATCAGAAATAGTAGGAACTGCAGATGCTGGAAAATCTGAGATAACAAGGTGTAGAGCTGGATGAACACAGCAGGCCAAGCAGCATCATAGGAGCAGGAAGGCTGACGTTTTGGGCCTAGACGAAACGTCAGCTTTCCTGCT
>NC_063346.1:2042040-2058055 GCF_021869965.1 Rhincodon typus
AAACGTCAGCCTTCCTGCTCCTATGATGCTGCTTGGCCTGCTGTGTTCATCCAGCTCTACACCTTGTTACCTTCATCAGAATATTGAACTGTCAGTGGTTTTGTGCCAAGTGGAGGTGGTGGTGGCCAAAGGTGGGTAGGGAGCCACAGGAGGTACAGGTTGAGGATTAACAATAATCCAGCCTGTGATAGTGCTTGGGGGTGGTGGGGCAGGAGAGATAACTTACCAAAAGATTTCATTGGACAGAAGCCAAAGAACAAAGACACAAATGATGTTCCTGATGAGCAAGGCAGCTGGATGGCAGCAATGGGATACCATGTCCACCATACAGAGGGCATTGTCATGGGATCCCCTGTAGGTCTAGCTCTCGCATCCATCATTAGTCACCATGAGAATCATGTCTACATTCGAATGACTCCTAACCTCTTATCCTTGCACACTTCCAAAATAGATATGGCACTTTTTAATAATCAGCTGCATCCAAGAATTTCCTTACCAGCTCAGGAAAGTGCATCCTGTGCTAGAATACTGTTTTGCAAAACAGCTCCCTTTCCTCAATGTGTTAGTGGAAATCTGTCAATGAGGTCTCTACTGAAAACTACTGAAAGCCCACATTCACTGGTCAATATAGGCCTTGGGATTCATATAGTTCCATGTGATACAAGATCAATCTAATTGGTAACTTCATGAAGAGGACCCTAACGATCTGCTCACACTGTGAGCTTGATGCTGAGATAGAACTGAGCGACACCGTAAATGATCTATGCTGTGCAAAATCAAAAGGATCTTATGGCCACTTTTGATTTTGAAAGATGCCCAAACTGACCTGGAAATGGGATGGTCTCTTAAAAATTTGAACAGATGGAGTGTGCTGTAATATGCTGTTACTTTACAGCAAATCCACCAGACACTGCCATCAAGCCAATAGGATGCTCTGCCTACCACCCAAACTGGTAATGTGTAAGGGAGTTTCACTGCCAGTGTGATGACAGGGACAGAGACTGTACATCCAACAACTTGCAGATCACATTAAGCAATATGTTCCCTTTGAGTGTTTGCAGAGTACAGTGTGCTGATTGTGCTCAACCAGCCTGTGCCTGCAAATCTCAGAACAGTATTAGATGTGGTTCTGTTAGTAGGACTACGTTAACAATTACACGAAAAACCAATTTGAGATCAGCAGATGGGCTTACAGTAAGATTCATTCATACACACTGGAAGCTACATTTAGACCATTTGGTCATAAGATATAGGAGCAGAATTAGGCCATTCAGCCCATTCATTCTACTTTGCCATTTAATCATGGTTGATATATGCTTCTCAATCCCATTCTTCTGCCTTCTGCCCGTAACCCTTGATCCCCTTACCAGTTAGGAACCTATTTATCTCTGTGTTAAATACACAGAATGACTTGGCTTCCACAGCCCTCTGTGACAATGAGTTCCACAGAGTCACCACCCTCTGACTGAAGAAATTCCTCCTCATCTCAGTTCTACAGGGTTATCCCTTCACTCAGTCTCTCCTACTAGTGGAAATATCTTCTCCAGGTCCACTCTAGTCAAGCCTCTCAGTATTCTGTAAGTTTTAATCAGATCCCCCTCATCCTTCTAAACGTCAAATACAGATGATGGGTATAAAGACCATTCTGTTGTGCATGAAAGCACTTCTGAATATGAAATGAAGTCAGTTAACACACTGCCCGGATTCAAGTCTCACCTGCTCTAGAGGTGCGTAACAACATTTCTGACCAAAAAACCTTTAACAAAAAAAAATGTTAACCATTCCTTCTACAGCTCAATGCTAACCACAATCCAATCAATCAACACCATCTCTCATACTGTATATATTTTTGCTTCCTGGTCCTCATGAACATATGATGAAAATCCTTCAATTTCACTTCATTTATTAGCAGTGTTTCAAAAATAAACATCAAACGAAGGCAAGAAACACAATCTAAAATTGCTGAACTCAATGCTGAGTCCTGAAGGCTGTATAGTGTCAAATTGAAAGAGGAAGTGCTATTCCAAGCTTGCTTTGGGCTTCACTGGACACTGTAATTTACCAAGGACAGCATCAGTCAGACAGTGATGGCCTAGTGATACTATTATTTAATCCCGAGACCCAGGTAACGTTCTGGGGACCTGGGTTTGAATCACGCTATGGTGGATGGTGGAATTTGAAGTCAACAATAATCTGGAAATAACAGTAAAGACATTGCTGACTCTCAGGGGAAAACCCATCTGGTTTACTAATGTCCTTCAGGAAAGGAATCTGCCATCCTTACCTGGTCTGGCCTACACGTGACTCCAGACCCACAGCAATGTGATTGATTCTTAACTGCCCTCTAGGCAATTTGGACCAATATTTATTGCCTATCCCTATCAGTGACACCCACATCTCTTGAACAATAAGAAAAGAAGTCAGCGTGAAGCCAAGCAAAGACTGTGATGGTCAGCAACAGGAAGCTTGGAGTCTTGCTTGCAGACTGAATGTAGATATTCTATAAAACAAGCATCTAGTATGCTGCCTGAGCTGCTGAGTATTTTCTATCACTTCCTGTTTTATTTCCGATTTCCAGCATCTGCAGCATTTTAGTCTGTGCTGAAATGGAGGAATGGGTTGGGCATTCTTTGGTGGGAGCAGTATAAGACCAGGAGTGGTGGTCCACTCTCCAGGGTTCTGAATGGAAACCCCTCTTTCCCAGTTTGCCTTGCTTTGGGACAGCAGGAATGCCTTCCAAGGAAAGATATAGGTGACCAAGTCTTTATTCTTGACAGTTTAAAAAGAGTGAGGTGATCTCATTGAAGTGCACACAATTCAGACCGAGTTATACAGGGTAGATGCAGGAAGGAAGTTTCTCCTGGATGGGCAGGAGGTCTGGAACCAGAGGATATGGTTTCAGAAAAATGGGCAGGCCATTTATGGCAGAAATGAGGAGTTTCTTCACTCAGCGGGCTTTGAAATTTTCTACGCAGTAGATATGGCTGGAAGTCTTGCCATACCAGCAAAATTTGAGGACAATTATTAAAAACACTTAAAATAAAAGAGCTTGGTAATCTGGCAACTCCTTTGGATGTTGTTAGATTTAAGAAATTATAATAGTTGATTTTTTTCCTTTTAGCAGGCAACAACCAGTGGGGTACTGCAAGGATTAGTGTTTGAACTCCAGCTATTCATAATGTAGATTAATGATTTAGATACAGAATCTACATCTCATATCTCCAAATTTACAGATGATACAAAGCTGGGTGGAAGGGTGAACTGAGGAGGAGGATGCAGAGCTGTTTCAGCATAATTTGGACAAGTAAGTGGGTGAACACATGGCAGATGAACAATATTGTGGATAAATGTGAGGTTATTCATTTTGGGAGCAAAAACAGAAAAGCCAATTATTACCTGGAGGTGATAGATTGGGAGAAGGGGAGGTGCAATGAGAGTGGGATATCCTTGTATACTAATCAGTGAATGTGAGTGTGCAGATGCAGCAGGCGGGGAAGATGATAAATGCTATGTTGGCCTTCACAGTGAGGGAATTCAAGCACAGGAGCAGGGAGGTCTTGCTTCAATTATACAGGGCCTTGGTGAGACCGTGCCTGGAGTATTGTGCGCGGTTTTGGTCTCCTGATCTGAGGAAGGATGGTCTGGCGATGGAGGAAGTGCAGCAAAAGTTTACCAGACTGATTCCTGGGATGGTGGGACTGACGTACAGGGAGAGTCTGGATCAGTTAGGACTATACTCATGAGGGTTTAGAAGAGTTGGGGTTGGGGGTTCTTATAGAAACCTGTAAAATTCTAACAGGACTAGAGAGGGTAGATGCAGAAAGAATGTTCCCATTGACTGGGGAGTCTAGAATCAAGGGTCACAATCCAAGAATAAAGGGGCAAATCATTTAGGACTGAGATGAGGAGAAATTTCTTCATCCAGAGAGTGGTGAGCCTGTGGAATTTTCTGCAGCAGGAAAATGTGCAGGCCGAAACATTTCTGAAGAAGGGTCTAGGCCCGAAACGTCAGCCTTCCTGCTCCTCTGATGCTGCTTGGCCTGCTGTGTTCATCCAGCTTTACACCTTGTTAGGCCAAAACATTGAATGTTTTCAAGGAGTGGGATATAGTTCTTAGGACTAAAGGGCTCAAAGGGTATGGACAGGAAGTGGGAACAAGGTACTGAGTTGGATGATCAGCTATGATCGCATTGAATGGTACAGCGGGCTCAAACAGCTGTATAGCCTCCTCCTGCTTGAGCTCCTGTCCTGTCTTCCTTTTCAAAATGTTCAACATTCAATCTCGAAAGGCCACTGATCTCAAACATCCACAATTTCTCTCTCTGTGCTGATGCCGCCTGATTCCAGCATTTTCTCCATTTATTTCAACTTTCCAGATGTGTAATGTTTTGCACTGGGACTCTGTACTACGTACATAACATCCACGCTATAACCTGACAGCCTATCTGCCATTGCCACCCATCTCCATTTCTGGACTAGGTTGCAGACAACCCACAATTTTGTCTCAAGGTTTGATGTCTGAAGACATAGCAACACTACAAGGTGACCAGAAGAGTCTGGTCTTTTGACGGTACGGCATTAGCTCTCATAATATGGAAGGGTTAGAAATAAAATCTTCATGGAAGTGGTTGTGGGAACTAAGATCACAGAGACTGCAGTAAGTGCTTAACCACCTTAATGCACCACTCAGCAGCTAAATTACCCAGTGAACGTATGAAAGCGGCATGCTTCCAAAATTAATATCTGACAGCAAAGTGCTTGAGAGGTCATTAGTTACTTTCTCATGCTGGGGAACTGCAGCTTTTTTTTTTAAGATTTCATGAGATTCATTCATCTGCTCACTTTCACACATCATTAGTCATTGACTTACGGCAAGGACACATGCAAGTGACAGTGCAGATAACAATTCCAAAAAAAGCCACTCTTTCCAGCTGTCAGGGGGTTCAATTCCCACACAGCGAGTCCAGCACCAAGATCCTATGGCACTATCTGAAAGGAGAGAAGGACAGAACACCCTGGTGCACCTGAACAATATTCACCCTCAGGCAAAGTCACTTAAACAGACAATCTGGTCATTAACAGAGTGTTGTGTGGGGGATCTTGCTATATACACATTGGCTGCTGAGTTTCCTACATTACAACAGTGACTTTCTCTGCACTTTGTTGGTTGTAAACATTGGGAACCTCTGTCGAGGAGAACTCCAATCTTGGCATTTAGGTTGAGCGGTGTCACTTTCTGTTCCGAGTCTGACATGTCAGTCTCCACTCAGAGGCCGAGTTCACTGCCCAAACTGTCACCTCATATCCCATCACAAGGTCTGACAAACTGAGGTTTATTATCCTGGTGCCCTATTTAGAGGGAAGTTCTCCCAATATCCAAGTCACTATTATTTCTTCAATCAATGTAGGATTTATCAGGGCATTTCCCATATCCCTGCTGGTGGGTGAATGCTGTAAAAATGTGGCTGCCGTGTTTCCTGGTGTGTCACGACATTTAGACATCCTTTTACTGACTGGGGAATCCAGAGATTGACGGGAGTTGAAGGCTCAACCCCTAACTGAACTAGAAGTAGAACCGGAAAATGCATACCTGGGCACATAGAGTGTGCCTGTGAAGCTGATGAATTTTCGTAAAACCCAACTTGATCAATAAATCTCCTTGGGAAGGAATCCTGTAGGCCTTGCCCAGTCTGGTTTGAGATGACAGATCACAGTTACATGACTGGTTGGTTGTACAATGGTAAATATCGCCCTGCCACTGTGTGGGAACTGTTATGCTCCATTGTTGGGACCAGAACACAGAAAAACACTTCCATCATTGAGCAACACTAGCTCAGACGGCAAATATCAAACTGATACAGGTAGAGGGCAGTGTTCACCACTCAGAGCCTTTGCTAAAATTGAACTCTCAGCTCTGGAATATACACAGCTCCAGGGTCAGCTGCATCGCCATAGACACAGCCAGAGGGGAGGTGGGGGTCCAGCGTGGCAGCTAGCAAGGGTCAGAGGGGACATGGAGGTGAAGGGTGAGAACAGGGGAGCTGTGAGGAGAGAGAACATAGAGTGAGCTGCAGGTTCAGAGGGAGACAAACAGTCACCTTTCAAGACGTAAAGGAAGCAACTTCCATCAGGAGTATTGTCACTATTCTGAGATAGTGAAAAAAAAACGAAGAATGTAAAGTGGGGGAACAGGGAATGTGCTCCAAGCTAAAACTGACTCACTGATTTTCCCAACAGGAGTGGAAATCTCCTTTTGTAGGTGAACGGTAGCTCAGCTGTGAACAGCGAACGGTAGCTCAGCTGTGAACAGCGGTCCGTACAGCCAGTCACATGGAGCTGTGTAATTGATCCCGAAGGGACCAATTCTTCAGATTACAGTTACTTAGGAGCAGTGATATAAACAGATAACAGTATTGATGTTCTCAGGCCCCTGCCCCATTTCCTTGTGCCCCTCGGAATGACCACTCCTGCACTTCAGTTATGTATCTGAAGTGATGCTCTCAATTGTAATCTCACTATTCAAAATGGAAAGCGAGAATGTTCTATTTAAAAATATTAAAAGCCTCATCAGCAGGATTTTTCATTATAAAATGTCAGCATGTGATAGAGAACACTGAATGAAATTACTTTAAAATCAACTCTCTCAATTTCTGCACATTCATTCAGCATTTTAACCCAGACAGGATCATTAAAACACGAAGAGGCACTTATAAAAAGTCTCCTCAGTGTAAACTATGTTCTCACATCTCAGCTAGTTGGGTAGCGTCGCTCTGCCATAATCCAGGTCGATGCTTTGAACCAGGCTGGGGTGTGGGGTGACTTTTTATCCTTTATTCATTAACAGGATGAGGGTGCCACTGACCAGGCAGCATTTATTGCCCATCCCTAATTGCCCAGAAGGCAGTTCAGAGTCAACCACATGTAGGCCAGACCAGGTAAAGATGGCAGTTTCCTTCCCTAAAGGACATCAGTGAACCAAATGGGTTTTTCCTGACAATCAACAATGGGTTCATGGTCATCATTATACTCTTAATTCCAGATATTTTATTGAATACAAATTCCACCATCTGCTGTGGCGGGATTTGAACCTGGGTCCCCAGAATGTTATCTGGGTTGCTGGAATAACAGTCCAGTGATAATACCACTAGGCTGTTGCCTTCTTGATGGTGCACCAAGAGACAGACAGCAATACCAGAAAGTAAAACCTCATCCAGGACTAAAGTCGTTTAGGGAAGGAAATCTGCCGTCCTTACCCAGTATGGTCCAAATGTGATAATAACGTGGTTGACCCTGAATGGTCTCTGAAAAGGTTAAGCCCTCTGGGTGAAAAAGCTTCTCCTCAAATTCCCTCTAAAGCTTCACCTTTTCACTTTAAAATTGTGCCCCCTTGTTCTTGACATTTAGACTGAGGGGAACAGCTGCTTTCTATCCATTCTGACCACACCCCTCATCATCTTTTACACCCCTATCAGGTTCCCCCTCTCAGCCTTCTCTGCACCAAAGAAAATATCCCAAACTCATTCAATTTCCCTTCATCACGAAATGCTCCACCCCAGACAACATCCTGGTGAATCTCCTCTATACCCCTATCACATCCTTCCTATAGTGAAGTGACCAGAACTACACACAGTATTACTGGAACCTGCTGGATCTGATCACCTGTCAATAACGTTCGCTGATAAGCAACACATATACTGCAATAGTAAAGAATACCGGGAATGGTGAGAGTTAGGCTTCTGAATTACACACTGCTGTACAGACCAATCCCATCTGCTGTGCCTCCAAGAGGGAGGGAGGGTCAATGCGCAATAGGAACATCGTTTGATTCCACAAGCTCGCAACTCTATATGATAGACATTAAGCATAAATTTGCAAAGATCCCACAGCCCTGATTGCCCAGAGGCATATTTTTCTTGCCAGCATTTATCCCTCAACTAGCAACAATAAAAGCAGATTATCTGGACATTTATCTCACTGTTTCTGGGATCTTGCTATGTGCAAACAGCCTGTCATAATTCCGCCAATACAACATGACTACACTGCCATAGAGTTTAATTCTTGTATCATTCAAAGCGACTTCCAAAGATGGAGAAAGTGCAGGACAAATGTAAGCTTTTTTTGTTTCAAATGAGGTCTTTGATGACATAGGCAGCGGATGAGAGCAGTGCTGTGGATGTTGTATATTTGCAGTTTCAGAAAACATCTGATGCAGTGCCACATGGCAGCTTGGTTAACAAATTAGAAATGTCTGGGATTGATGGGTCCTTGGCAGCATGGATTAGAAGTTGGTTAAATGATAGGTAACAGACAGTAGGGAGAGATGGGCATTTCTTAATTTGGAGATGAGCTGAAAGTGGCATTCCCCAGGAATCGGTGTGGGGACCCTTGCTTTTACTGACTTATATAAATGATTTGGAGATGGGCCTTGACAGCAAAGTCTCTAAATTTGCAGATCATATTAAGCTAGGAAGAATACTGAATTGTGGGGATGACGCTAAGCGACTTCACAGGGACGTTGACAAGTTGGCCAAATGGCCAGACACTTAGCACATGAATTTCAATGCAGAGAAATGAGAGGCAATGCATTTTGGTAGAAGAAATATGGAGAAACAACACAGGCTAAATGGCACAACTTTGAGGGGAGTACCAGAACAGAGGGTCCTCGGAGTTCACAAACATGATTCCCTCAAGGTAGCCAAGCAAGTTGAAACAGTTGTTAAGAAAGCTCGTAGGATCCTTGGGTTTATAAGTAGAGGCATAGAGTATAAAAACAAGGAAGTGATGTTGCACCTCTACAAATCATTGGTCAGAGCACATCTGGAGTAGTGTGTTCAGTTCTGGGCACCTTATTGAAGGAAGGATGTTAAAGCCCTGGAGAGAGTTCAAAGGAGATTTACTAGAATGATAACAGGAATGAGGGATTCTAGATACAAGGAAAGATTAAAGAAATTTGTTTTCCTCCTTCTTGGAGCAGAGAAAGTTAAGAGGTGACCTTATTGAGGTGTTCAAAATTATGAACAACTTTGATAGGGCAAAGAAAGATATTATGTTTCACTAGTTAGTATGTCAGTAAGTAGGAGTCACAATTTCAAGATTGCCAGCAAATGAGCTACGAGCGAGATGGGGAGAAACTTCTTTACTCAGAGTTGTTAGGATTTGAAATGTGCTGCCTGGGAGAGGGGTGGAGGCAAACGCCATTGGAGGTTTCAAAAGAGAGTTGGATAAATATGTTTGAAAGGGGTGAAGTTAGAGGGCTACAAAGATAGGCCTGGAGAATGTGACTAGCTGAGTAGCTCTTTCGGGAGCCAGTACAGTCATAATGGGTTGAATACCATCTTTCCATACTCTAACATCATAGATTCTACTTGTACACCCTGTAAGATCAAGTTCCTAAAAATTGTGTTGTTTCTAAACTCAAAAACTATTGTGCTTCACAATTCAGGATGTGATTCATGAGCTCTTGGCTGCAAACGTTTGGGGACATTGGTTCAGAGATAGTTCGGCGCATATTGAACTATACAATTGGAATTTCCCAACTGATCAGTAATTGCTTCAATAGGCAGATGGATCATAGACTGTCAAGGGCTAAGAGTTTACTCAATCAAAGAAAGTACCACACTGACAAGCCAACTCAGTACCAGGTTGACAAAATGGCTCATTTGACACAATAAATCACTGCACACAATATTCACAGGTTTGGTCTCTGCCTGCTAGGTGCTTCAATAAAAGAGTCTCTCAGATTTATATTCAACTATATTACATCAATGGGAGTCCCTTTACTCTATTCCTCAGTCTATGCTGGGATTGGTTATTGCTGATGAACCTTTGTAAAAAGGAGGATATTGTTAGGATGAAATATGCGCTGCTCAAAAACGTTGAAAGCACATCACAAGCTTGTATTCGTCAACCACTGAGAATGGAAACCTATTTATTATTCCAGCATCATCGAACGTGCAAATGCTGAAATTCCAAAACAACCAGATGGTGCTGGAGAAACTCGGCAGGTCTGGCAGCTTCCGTGGAGACAGAAACAGAGTTAACATTTGAGCTCAGTATGACTCTTCTTCAGAATTCCATTCCTATATGGGAACATAGGAAGAAGAGTAGGCCATTCAGCCACTTGAACTATTCTGTCAATGAAACATGCCTGATCTAAGGCCCAACTCCACATAACTACTTTGGTCAATATCCCTTAATATCTTTGTGTAACAAAAATTTATCTATCTCAGATTTAAAATTAACAACTTATCCTGCTTCCACTGCTGCTTATGAAGAATTCCAAACAGCTAGAACCCTTTGTGTGTAGAAGTGCTTCCAAACATCTCTCCTGAACAGTCTGGACCTAAAACTCAGACTCTGCTCCCTAGTTCTAGAATCCCCAATCAGTAGAGATAGTTTATCTTTATCCATGCTGTCTTGTTAATAGAACATAGAACTGTACAGCACAGTACAGGCCCTTCGGCCCACGATGTTGTGCCGAACTTTTACCCTAAACCTAAGGTCTATCTAACCTCCACCCCTACCTTATACTATCATCCATATGCCTATCTAATAGCCGCTTAAATGCCCCTAATGAGGCCGAACTCCACTGCCCTCTCCGGCAATGCATTCCATGCCCCTACCACTCTCTGAGTAAAGAACCTACCTCTTGACGTCTCCCCTATACCTACCTCCACTCACTTTAAAACTATGCCCCCTAGTAATAGCTACCTTCACCCTAGGAAAAAGTCTCTGGCTGTCCACTCTATCTATACCTCTGATCATTTTGTACATCTCTATCAAGTCATCTCTCATCCTTTGTCGTTCTAAAGAGAAAAGCCCTATCTCTCTCAACCTTTCCTTGTAAGACCTTCCCTCCATTCCAGGCAACATCCTGGTAAATCTCCTCCAAGGCCAATACTAAGGTGTGGTGCCCAGATCTGCTCACAGTTCTCCAAGTGGGGTCTAACCAGGGTTTTCTATAACTGCAGCAAAACCCCTATGAACCTTGTACTCCAGACCTCTAGACATAAAGGCAAGGATTATATTTGCTTTCTTGATTATTTTCTGCATCTGTCTGTGACATTTTAAAGACCTATGTGTCTGAACCGGTATGTCTCTTCATATTTAACTTCATAACATCTAGAAAGTACCTTGATCTATTCTTTTTCGGTCCAAAATGGATAAACTTAAACTTTCTTACGTTGAAATACAATTGCCTCAGCCTTGCCCATCCACACAGACTATCAATATCCCTGTGCAATATTATGCTATCATTTGCACTGTCTACAAGCAGCATCTGTGAAGAGCCACCCATTCAGTATCTCCAAAACGTTCAAATGGAGGTCAAACATACAGTGGAAAAATGTGAGAGAAAACGGGATCACCCCACTCAGAGAAAACACCACCTGCCCCAGCTGCAGCAGGCTGTGCAGGCCCAGCATTGAACTGTTTCGTCACCTCAGAATCCCAGAGTGCGAGAATCCTATCAGTCAGAAGGGCTTCACAGCAGGTACAGCATGGAGCAGACATTGGGTACCTCTGAGGGAGCACCACTCAGATAGGTCCTCTATTTTAGATGAAGCAGTACACTAAGGGATCATCTACCTTTTTTGATGGGTATACAAGAGCCTACTGCCTCATGAAAGAAGAGGCTTGTGCCTATTAACAGATCCTGGTATGTAGCAGGAAAGGTCCATAAAATGGTTAAGACAACATGCTATGCTTTCCTTTATTAGCTGAGTTATAAAATAGTCAATAAAGGTAGGGGCAGCTGGTTTGGGGGGTTATGATGAAAAATATTTTTTCCCCAGATTGTGGTGGGAATCTGCCTTGTAAGGGTGGTAGAGACAGAAACCCTCATAACATGTTTTTTATAGAATCCCGACAGTGTGGAAATTGGCCTTTCAGCCCAATAAGTCCACACCAACCCTCCGAAGAGCATCCCACCCAGACTCACCTCCTTACCCCATCCCTGAACACTGTGGGTAATTTAGCATGGCAAATCCACCTAACTTGCACATCTTTGGACTCTGGATTTAAATAGCATTTAGACGTCCACTTGCAATCCCAAGGAATACAAAGCAATAGGCCAAATGCTGAAAATGGAGACCAGAATACGGAGATGTTTGTTTTTGACTAGTGTGGACATGATCATCCGACTGGCCTTTTCTGCACTATAGATCTCTATAACTCTATCAGAACAACAGGGGGTTAATGCGAGAACTGTATACAATGCTGGTTAGACAACAGTTTGAGTACTATGTCGAGTTCTGGTCACCTTCTTACAGGAAAGCTGTGATTACAATGGAGAGGTTGCAGAAGTGGTTTATGGAGATGTTGCTACACTAGAGAATTTCACATTTTAGGAAAGATTGGATAGGTTGACGTCATTTTATAGAGTCATAGAGATGTACAGCACGGAAACAGACCCTTTTGGTCCAACTCGTCCATGCCAACTAGGTATCCTAAATAAATCCAGGCCCATTTGTCAGCATTTAGTCCATATCCCTCTACACCCTTCCTATTCACGCACCCATCCAGATGCTTTTTAAACGTTGTAATTGTACCAGTCTCCACTAGTTGTAACTGTATCCACCTCCACCACTTCCTCCGGCAGCAGAAATGTGGAATCAGACTGGAGAGCTCTCCATTCCCAGCATGGAGATGATGGGCTGAATAGTTTCATTCTGTCATAGATTTTCTATGATTTCAGTGCCCTGCTTAACATTTCTCCCACAAACAATATCACTAAAACAGTTGAACTGGCTAATCATTAACATGCTGCATTGTGGACATCATTTCAGTTATACTAGGCTAGTGAAGCTATCACAATTGGTTAAGTGGTAGAAAACTGTCAAATTGCTAATATCAATGTGGATTTCACAAGCTTCAAAATCTCCCCTCCCCCACCGCATCCCAAAACCAGTCCAGCTCGTCCCCGCCTCCCTAACCTGTTCTTCCTCCCACCTATCCCCTCCTCCCACCTCAAGCCGCACCCCCATCTCCTACCGACTAACCTCATCCCACCCCCTTGACCTGTCCGTCCTCCCTGGACTGACCTATCCCCTCCCTAACTCCCCACCTACACTCACCTTTACTGGCTCCATCCCCGCCTCTTTGACCTGCCTGTCTCCTCCCCACCTATCTTCTCCTCTATCCATCTTCTATCTGCCTCCCCCCTCTCTCCCTATTTATTTCAGAACTCCCTTCCCCTCCCCCTTTTCTGATGAAGGGTCTAGGCCCGAAACGTCAGCCTTTCTGCTCCTATGATGCTGCTTGGCCTGCTGTGTTCATCCAGCTCTGCACCTTATTGTCTCGGATTCTCCAGCATCTGCAGTTCCTACTATCTCAAATTGCTAATTCTGTTCCCTTTGATTTCCAGTAGTCAGTGAATTTTATATTTCAGCTGCTCATTGAAAGAGGTTATGTCTGTATAGAGTGATGCAATGGAAGGATTGGAATAAAGAAGTAATTAGCCAACCGAACAATGGCCCACACTGTAATGTACTTAACCATCTACAGAGAAGGCTTGAGTCACCTTCCACAGATCCTTAGCACACAGCTTTAAAAATAGATCCAAAGACAAGAACTATTCCAATCCTTTAATTACTTAAACTGAACTTTACACTAACTTTGCGTCATGGCAGACAACAACCCATCACAGTACAATTGAAGTAAAGGTAGTGAAGAAATCTGTTCATATTGAAGCTAAAGATTGGATTGGAGGGACATCTGGGAGTGCTCTGACAGCAAACACCACAGGCACACATTTGTTAATTGCTCATCTCATTACTGTTAACTTAGAAACACAAAAGATAGGAGCAGGAAGCCATACGGCCCTTCGAGCCTGCTCTGCTATTCACCATGATCATGGCTGATCATCCAACTCAATAGCCTAATCCTGCCTTCTCCCCATAACCTTTGATTCCATTTGCCCCAAGTACTATATCTAGTCGCCTCTTGAACACATTGGCATCAACTACTTCCTGTGGTAATGAATTCTACAGGCTCACCACTCTGTGGGTGAAGAAATGACTCCTCACCCCCGGCCTAAATCGCCTACCCCGAATCCTCAGACTGTGTGTGACCCCTGGTTCTGGACACATCCACCATCGGGAACATCCTTCCTGCATCTACCCTGTCCAGTTCTGTTGGCATTTTATAAGTCTCTCCGAGATCTCCACTCCTTCATCTGAACTCTAGCCAAAACAATCCCAACCCAGTCAACCTCTCCTCAAACGTCAGTTCCACCATCCCTGGAAAAGAGCCTGGTAAACCTTTGCTGCACTCCCTCGAGAGCAACAGCATCCTTCCTCAGAAAAGGAGACCAAAATTGCAGACAATGTTCTAGGTGTGGTCTCACCAACACTCTGCATAACTGCAACAACACATTCCTGCTCCTGCGCTCAAAACCTTTTGCAATGAAGGCCAACATACCATTTGCCTTCTTTACTGTCTTCATAGGAATCATCTTAACTGCCCTACTTGTCCACAGAATAATGGCTGTTCATAAAATTCTTCCAAGTGAAACTTTGTGAAAGATGATGTGAATGCCTTTTCTCCATCAGGTTACTGATTATTCAGCAAGGTAAAGGTCACTCACCACATAACACAAAATCACTTCATTCAGTCAACTGTCACTTGTGCTGTAAATGTACACAGTCACTGTTGATGCAGCAAAGTAAGGGTTACTGAATCTATAATTGAACAGAGGCTGTTTATCCAGCAGGGTAAAGGTTT
Source organism: Rhincodon typus (assembly GCF_021869965.1). Classification (NCBI taxonomy): domain Eukaryota; kingdom Metazoa; phylum Chordata; class Chondrichthyes; order Orectolobiformes; family Rhincodontidae; genus Rhincodon; species Rhincodon typus. Next base: position 2,056,762 of record NC_063346.1, read on the forward strand.
AAAAATCTCAAGAATACTAATTGTTCTTACTAAAATGTAGTCACAGAATCTAAACCTCCCACGATACACAAAACAATCAAATGGAGAATAACAATCCTGTAGACTAATTTCTAATGAATTCCAGGTCTGTAATGAGAGGCTGTCAATCATCCTTTAAAAGATTCTGACCCTGGCAGCCATAATAATGACTGATATTCAATTAATCATGGTGGATTTGGCTTTATGTGATTTATGCATTCAATTAATTCTGTTCATCTACCAACAACATTTTTGCCTTGACTCTAATAGATTGCTTCAATCACCAAATATCACAACTGGCAGCCGAAATGTCAAAATATCTTGGTAAGCTCTCCAGAACAGACAGTGATACCTTGACCCACACTCGAAGGCAGCAAATGAAATCAAACAGACCAATACTCAGCTGAGATACTGCACTCAATTCTGGGCACCACATTTCATAAATAATGTCAACATCTTGGAAAGGATGCAAAGACAATGTACTAGATTGGTACCAGGGAGGCAGGACTTCATCTACGTAAAGAGACTGCAGAATCTGGGTGCGTCCACATTTGAGAAAAGGAAAAGGAGAGATCTAATGGTGAACAATTATGATTAAGGAAATAAAGAAGAACTGCTTTCATAGCGGAAGAGTCTGGTCAGCAACCAGACAACATCAATTAAACTGGGATTTTATTGCAGAAAATGCCGGAAATGTTCAGTGGGTCAGACAGCTTAAAGGGAGCCAGAAAGAGTTAACAATTCAATTGCATGAGCTTTAAACATAAGTTCTCAATCTGAAACATAAACTCTTTTTCACAGTAGAAGTGCTGCCTGACCTACTGAGTATTTCTCACATTTTTGTTTTGATTATATTATGGTCTTAGGCAGAGACACAAGCGAACGCTTCATTAACTCTCAGCTGTGTAAAAGACTATGCACTGAAGGACAACACAGCAGAGAACATCATTCATCAAAAGACTAGTGTAAAAGTGCAAAACAACTTTGAAGAGATATCTAACTGATATCTGTGCAAACCTGGCAGCCATTTTGATTGCAAAGGGAACAGAGAACAGCAATCAGTAACAAGATAAAAGAATTGTTGCTGAATTTGGGTGGGACAAATACTGGTCAGGATAACTGTGCACTTTGCCATGGAGCTTTAACATTCAACTGTGCAGGAAGAGAGCGTGAGGAATGCTCTACTGTCTAACAATAGAAATTCCCTCGGCGCTGACCCTCCGACAGTGCGGCGCTGACCCTCCGACAGTGCGGCGCTCCCTCGGCGCTGACCCTC
>NC_063346.1:2058065-2069459 GCF_021869965.1 Rhincodon typus
CCCTCCGACAGTGCGGCGCTCCCTCGGCGCTGACCCTCCGACAGTGCGGCGCTCCCTCGGCGCTGACCCTCCGACAGTGCGGCGCTCCCTCGGCGCTGCCATCAAGCAGTCCTGCACTATAGTGCTTGCCTACATTTCATAATGTTGTCTCTGGAATGGGATTTGAATACACTGCTCGACACAGATGTGGGGGTTGTTTTATGTGCTAAGCTGTTACAGAAAAGCAATTTAGATCCTCCAACATCTGACACAATACAAGCAGTAAGTGAAAAAACAGAAAATGTGGCTGCAGTCAAGCCAAGAGGATGTTCAAAATCTTTATAAGAAGACATTCTTCCATCCTTCATCAAAGACTGTGGCAGTTCAAGGTAACAACTAACCATCACCTTTTCCAGGGCAATAACTGCTGGCCCAGATGGTGACACCTACATCTCTGAACAAATAAAAGAAAAGAGGATTAGGAGCAGAAGGCCACTCAGCCCATTGATCCTGTCCCATCAGTTGGTAAAGTCATGTCTTATCTTCTAACAGAATGCCATGTTCCTATCTTATCCTTGTATTACAATTCCTTTAGTATTCAAAATTACGTAGATGTTAGATGTGAACGTACTGATGACAAGGCCTCCACAGCTCCCTCAGGTGGAACATTCCCAAGACTCACGACTGTCTGAGTGAAGAAAATTGTCATTTTAGGACTAACTGGCCTACCCCTTATCCAGAGATAACGTTAGCTTTTCACTCAAACCAGGGGAACAGTTCTCAGTATTTACTCTGTTGTTACTCTACTACTTCTTGTTCTTCTCAACTCCAGAGATTATAAGATTATTATACTCTAATTCTCCTCAAAAGGAAAGCCCAATCATCTCAAGAATCAGCCAAGGGGAAGCTTCACTACCCCCTGATCCATAACTCAGTAACCCAAAGGTGTGCACAGCACCCCAGGAGTGATTGCATTGAAAACCTATAAAACTATAGCAAACAAAAACGAACTTAGTCTTCAAGTCCAAACCCTTGCCTCCTCAATTGCTAGCTTCACCTGAGTGCCAAGTTCGTGCTTCATGTATAAGGACATAAGAAGATTAAAAACATAAGAAAATGGAGGGGTATGCCTGTGGACCCTCAATCCTGCCTGTCATTCAACAAGATCATGGCTGATCTGTGACAGACCTCAGTACCTCTTCTGTGCAGCTCATTGTGACCTTTAACTCAGTGATCTTTCAAAAATCCAACCACCTCTTTAAATATTTTCAGTGACCTTGTCTCCACAACTCTGAGGTACAGAATTCCAGCATTCTCTATCCTCAGTGGAAAAAATACCTTCACATCTGAGCGCTCCCTATTCTGTAACTCGATTCCATAGCTCGAGAGTCCCCCATTCGTGGAAAGATCTTAACATTGACCCTGTCAAATCTCATCAAAAATTAGTATGTTCCAAACAAAAAATTCACCCCTCATTCATCTAAACACTGATGAGTAAAGGCCTAACCTGGTTAGCTGTTTGCAATTGGTCAACACCTTCAGCCCAGGAATCAGCCTCATCAATTTCTTTTGAACTGCCTCCATTGGCAGTATATTCTTTCTTAAATACACAATAATCCAAGTGTCAGTACACAGTACATCCTGTACAGTTGTAACAAGGGTTCTCTATTTTTAAATACCAAACCTCAAGCAAGAAAGACCAAAACTCCATTGTTGTCTTAATTAGTTGCCACACCTGCATTGTCATTTTTTGTTCCACACACAAGGACACCCAGATCCCTCTGCATTGCATATTTTTGGCATCTCACTCTATCTTACACCATCTGACACCATCTGCCAAGTTTTTGCCTGTACTTAACCTCTATTTCCTTGCAGATTCATGATATCCTCATCACAACATGCCCTCTCACCATTGTATCAGCAGCAAAATAGGATACATCATACTTTGCCCTCTCTTCCAGGTCATGGTTATAGGTGGTAAGTAAACGCCTGAGGACTGACCCCTCTGGCACTCCATTAGTTACATCTTTCCAATTTGAAAATGACCCATAATCCTGATTTTGCCCTCTGCGTGTTAACCAATCTTCAATTGTCTCCAGTACCCTGAGCTCCTATCTTGCACAATAAACCTTTATGTGGCACCTTTTCGAATGCCTTCTTGAAATCCAATGACACTACAACTACCAGTTCCCTTTTTTTTAAAAATCAACTCTGCTTGTTATATCCTCAGAGAACACTAGCAAATTAGTCAAACATGATTTCTCTTGCACACAGCAAGTCAACTCTGATTGTACAAAGCTTTTTCAAAGAGCCCAATCTTCCTTAATAATGGACTCTAGCATTTTCTCAAATAAATTTGTTAGGCTAACTAATTGATAGATTGCTGTTTTCTGTCTCTCTCCCTTTGTGAATGGGGGTGTTACATTATGATTCCCCAAACCACTGGAACCCTCCTGGAATCTAGTAAATCCTGGAATATTTTGACCAATGCCTCCACCATCTCTGCAACCACTTCCTTTAAAACCCTTGGATGTAGGCAGTCAGCCTTTAGTTCCATTAGTTTGTCAAGTACTTTGTCCCTCGTAATAGAGACTGTTCCAAGATCTTTCCTGTCATTAGCACCTTGATTAGATATTATCTTTGGGATGTTTCTAGATGCGAAGTATTAACTTACACAATCTGCCATATTCCTGTTCCTGTTATTATTTCCCTGACATCACCTCTATCCAACACTTGCTTTAGCTATTCTCTCTCTTTTTAAATGCCAATCAGCAAGCACTTCGACAGGTAAGAAACATCAAAACAATTTATTTCCATTATCAATTTTCTCCCTCTTAGACTTTTAGTTATCAACTGTTGTGTCTTAAAAGAAAATTTCTAATTCTCTAGCTTGCCACTATTTTTTGCCACATTATATTAACTGGATACTCTCCTTGATCACCTTTATTAACCACAGGTGGATTTCTCAATTCCCTTCTCAATGAGTCCTTTTTCACCAGGATAAATTTTTCTGGAGAGTTATGGCATATTTGCTTAAATGTCTGACACTGACTTTCCCCTTAGTCTATTTTCCCAACTCTTTCTTCACACTTTTGTAATTGGCCCTATTGAAGTTGAGGACATTGGTTTGTGATCAGAGTTACACTCTCTGAAACTGAATTAGAAATTCTATTATACAGAGAGTTGTTGATTTATGAACATCTGACTTACAAGCGCATGTACTTACAAATAAGAACTCATATTAATATTAATTTTAAAGATCTGATATGGAAACGTGTACCGATACTAGTGAACGGCTATTTTATATTGTACTTTATTGTACTGTGTTCCAACTTGCATACAAGTCGAACATACTTCAGAAAAGAATCCATTCATACTCCGGGGACAGTCTGTATTGTGATCGTTACACCCCACAGGATTCTTAACTGCAAGACCTCTTACTAATCCCCTGTCATTACACATTACTAGTTCTAAATTAGCCTGTTTCTGAATAGAATGTGTAACGTACTGCTCTAAGAAATAATCCCTGACGCAGCCTACAAATTCATCTTCCATGTCAACCTTGCCAAATCTGATTTGTTGACTTAATATGCAGATTACAACCACCCATGACAATTATGGTGCCCTTCTACATCTTCAATATTTCCTGATTTATACTTTGCCTTACAGCGAGGAACCTCTTGGGGGGCCTACAGATCACTCCCAACCATGACTTCTTTCCCTTGCTATTCCTTATTTCTTCCCAATCAGATCTGGTATTGAACCTATATCACTAGTCATCACACCCTCATACCTGCCTTTAGTAAGAAAGCTACCCTACTGCCTTGGCCTTTCTGCTAATCTTCTGGAATATTGAATGCCCTTGAACGTTGAGTGCCCAGTCTTAGAATCATAGAATCCCTACAGTGTGGAAACAGGCCCTTCAGCCCAACAAGTCCACACCGCCCCTCCGAAGAACATCCCACCCTAACTCATTCCCCAACCCCTGCATTTCCCCATGTATAACCCAAACATCCCTGAACACTACGGGCAATTTAGCATGGCCAATCCACCTAGCCTACACATCTTTGGACTGCGGGAGGAAACCGGAGCACTCGGAGGAAACCCATGCAGACACGGGGACAATGTGCAAACTCCACACAGACAGTCGCCCGAGGGTGGAATTGAACTTGGGTCCCTGGTGCTGTGAGGCAGCAGTGCTAACCACTGAGCCACCGTGCCGCCCCAAAACAGCAGCAGCAGCAGATTAGGATGATTTAGCGGAAAGCAAGGCTCGCTGACGAGTACAGCCAGCAAGATAGCTCTGTCCACAACAATCCCAAAACCTGCTGCTTTAACAAACGGAGCACCACTACTGCTGCCTGGTTTCGAACCGGGGACTTTTCGCGACTTAAGCCAGCGTGATAACCATCACACTACAGAAACATCATCCTGTAACCATGACTCCTTAATAGCTATCCCCTAATTGCTCGAAAAATTTGTTCCAATTTATGTTAATCATCTACCTTGTTATCTGAATGCATGCTGCATTTGTAAGGAGCTTTAAGCTTTGACATTTTCACCATTATTCTGCTGCACTCCCACCTGTCACACTTTGACTACCATTTGCTTTTTCATACCCTGAACGGCTGTGCTCTCTCATTTCTTCAATGGGATCCTCCCTCCACGAACTAATCTACAGGCCTATCAACAAACCTTGATCATAGCATGGTTCAAATGAAGCCCCCCCAACAGAACTCTCTTTCCCCAAGACTGGTGCCTGGGCCCCATCAACCTATTTCTTCTACAATTTTATCTATCTAACATCAATTCACACATGGCTTGGGTTGTAATCTGGGAGATTATTACTTGTGTGGTTTCTGTGGGCAGTTTGCAAGTTCTCCACACGTCTGCGTGGGTTTCCCTGGGGTGCTCTGATTTCCTCCCACAATCCAAAGATACAGGAGCTAGGTGAATTGGCCATGTGAAATAGTCCATACTGTCCCTGATATGCAGGCGAGGTAGGTTAGCCATGGAAACTGTGCGGTTACTGGGATAGGGTGTGGGATCCTCTTCGGAGGGTAGATGCAGACTCTATGGGCTGAACAGCCTGTTTCCGCACTATAGGAATTCTACGATTCTATGAATACTAATGCAGTAAAGCAATATGCATTACTGCACTCTTAACCATAACGCAGGTCTCATGGATCCCTCCATAGCTAGACTCTATTCCATGCTCTGAAATAGCAAACCCTTCCTACCAGCAGCAACACACGCCCAACCAAAGCCTCTGCACAATCACAATAAGACTGTGAGAATTCTGTCTTTGGGCATCACCCCCTCCATAGCTGCACTGAGCAGATTGGTGTACAATTTGTGGGTATGTCTCTCTGGACCAACATTTAAAACACTCACCATCTCACCATTATCACACTGCTGTTTGTCAGAATGTGCCTGGTACAAATTGGTCATAATGTTTCTTACATCACTAGTGACAAACTTCCAAAAAGTACTTTGTTAACTGTAAAAACACTTCGAAATGTGCCAAGGTCACCAAAGATGCTTTAAAAATGCAATTTCTTCGTGCCCTCCTTTTGCTGACATGCAGACCTCCTGGGCTGTAAAGGGAACTAAATGGATATCAGAAGAGACATGAGTAACACAGAAAGTGATGTCTCAGGGGAACATTGTCATTCAATTCCCTTGTGACTAACCTCTCACAGTTACTTCCTCCTAATTATATCAGCAGTCAACAATTAATTGAGAATTCAACAGAGCTGAAAGGCTGCAAACAAGAGAACTGAGCAGAGGCAGTCTCTGTAAACTAGCTCTGGTGGGAGTAGACACAGTTTCTATTAAAGGAACACAGCAACTAAGCCGCTGTAATCCACTCTCCCCTCTCAGTACTCAGCTGCCTGGGGTCCTTCCCCAGTCAGCTACGAGAACTAGTTTTCCCATCCACAAGAGTAATGTTGATTGAAGGATAAACATTGGTTAGGAGCCTGGAGATACCCCTCCACATGTTCTTTTTCAGAACAATCCCTTAGGGATTTTTACATCCTCCAAGTGGGGCAGTTGAGGCTTCTGTTTAAAGTCTCATCCGAAAGCCTGCATCTCCTCAGTACCACACTGAGCAGATTTGTCTAAAGCTATGGGCTTCAGTCACAGGAGTCAGTTCTGAACTCATGATTGAAGAGACAGCCTGTGTTAAACCATAGCTGACACTTGTCCTGATTCCTGGGTTTCTGTTTCTGAAAGATTACAACATTGCATTCAAGCATCAGATTTTCACAGGACTTCAAAATAAATCTCTTCGTAGACCAAGGTTGCAAGTTCACCCATGAATGATAAGAATATAAGAACCAGGAGCAGGAGTGGGCCATCTCCTCCGCCGCTCAATAAGATCGTGGGTCCCCTGTTGATTGTCATTTATGTAAATGATTTGGATAAAAATATAGGAGACATGGGCAGTTTGTGGATGACACTGTCCACTATACCACCAATTTTGGTGTCATCCACAAACTACCCGTGTCTCCTATATTTTAATCCAAATCATTTACATAAATGACAATCAAGATCCCAGGGTGGGGGAGCCAAAAACTAGACGGCATTGGTCTAAAGTGAGAGGGGAAAGATTTAAAAGAGACCTAAGGGGCAACGTTTTCATACAGGCGGTGCTGCATGTATGGAATGAGCTGCCAAAGGAAGTGTTACATGCAGGTACAAATACAACATTTAAAAGACATTGGGCAGGTACATGGATAGGAACGTTTAGAGGCCAAATGCAGGCAAATGGGCCCAGTTCAGTTTAGGAAACCCGGTGGCATGTACGAATTGGACTGAAGGGCCTGTTTCTGTGCTGCATGACCCTATGACTGTATTATGCTGTCCTTTATCTCTCTAATTGTCCATGGTTGTTCTTTTCTATGAAGTGGAGCTTTCCCCTCACAGGGATATACTTGTATTGTGTTAAATGCTTCTTTAATCATCCTGCTCTGTTCTCCAGTTGTTTTACCCATGAGCAGATTTTCCCAGGTTACTGTGGACAATCTCTGTCTCATTAAAGTCAGCCTTACCTAAATCTAAAACTCTCGCAGCTGATTCCTGCTTTTCACTTTCAAAAGCTACATTGATCTTGATCATGAGGGACTGAATGTTGACCACAGCCAGTCTTCAGGAGAGAAAACAAAAAAACAGAAACTTATCCAGTGTTCCCAATCATCTCCCTTATGAATCCCAGTACGAAGTGTTAAAGGAAACCATCAACATTCAGGGCATTATTACAGAGCCAGATGTGCAGCACAAAGCAGCAGTCACCCCATTAATGGTGAAGCAACCGGCTCCAATCAGCATCTTGTTTCGAGGATGTGAGGAGGGTGATAGGGAATGAAAGCATCTGTGCTGTTATTCTAACTGTTCTGGCTTTTATTTAGCAAGTAACTCATTAGCAAACAAGTCACGTCTATTGTCAACAAGTAGAACAAAGAAAAACCTAAGTATGCTAGGAAACTGGATATCAGAATTGAAAAGCAGCACTCATTAATCAAAAACACACAGCCCAAGGAATACTGAAACAGGGTTTCTGCTCAATCCATTACAAGATCATGAAAACAGCAATGAGGTACAGAACCAGATCTCGTGAAAAGGGTTGAAGAATTAATAATGCTCAGGCCACTAGGGAGAACTCCTCTGCTCTTCCTAAACAGTGGTGCAGGATGTGCCACGTACAACTGAACAGATGGCCGTTTGTTTTAATGTCTTTTTACAAATAATGCCATCCTCCATCAGTGCAGCATTCCCTGCATACAGTAGTACAAGTGTTGGACTAGGTTGGAGCAGTTTCACAACCTTTTAATCCAGAGGCAACCACCCCGCTTGACACATCAGGGGGAAAAGTTTACAGAGGTAGGGGTGCACTGTGGGATGGTAAATGGGGAGTCAACTTGGATGGGGAGGGGCGGGGGTAGGATGAAGGCACAGTAGGTTCAATATCAGAAATCTGATCTCAATTTACACCAAAGCCTTTTCTCGTTAACATATAGAGTCATAAAGACATACAGCATGGAAACAGACCCTTCAGTAAAACTCGTCCATGCCGACCTGACATCCTAAATTAATCCAGTCCCATTTGCCAGCATTTGGCCCATATCCAAACATATCAATATCAAGACACAGGTGATGATTCCCAACAGTGAATTGCCAGTTGTAAACCAGTGGGACTGTAAAAATAATCTCTGCTGGACCTTCCCAGTAGTAGCTCCACAGTTCGTGCTGACAATATGAAAGCACCTCATTTACCCATTGTCACCAGCTTCCCCTTAATGCTTCTCTCCGACAATATTCCCAAGCCAAGTGTGCAGAAGAACAGAGAGGAAACATTTTAATATTCTCCAAACATATAGCTGTGAAATGCTGACCTTTCCAACTCGTATTCCTTCATCCCAATTTGCACAGCCTTCATTACCTGGAGAATTGAAGACAGAAAATAAAACAGGTGTAAATCAGTACTTCTCGAAGGATTTCACAGCATTTCTGCATCAAAGGTAATGACTTTAACAGGATTACTAACTCCTCACTTTTTGTTTGCAAGGAGTGGTTTGAAGAAAGATTTCCACACTGCTCCTGTCTATTACCAACACATCCAGTAACTGAAAACATCAATAATCCTACTTTCAGAGTCAGCAATGGGACCTTATCCTATTAAAGAACTCACTGCCTTTCATGTTCTTAGGATGTCACAAGTGCTTCGAGGTCAACGAATTAATTCACAGTACAGCCAGCACAGCTTTTTCAGTGAATGTGAAAGTCATTTTTTTCATAAAGCAAACGAGAGGGAAGGTGTAGTAAATCCACTCTGCCATTTCCCTCCATTCACACCATGGGATCTTTCATGGTCATCAGGGCAGACAGGTAAGGCACAGTTTAATCATCCATCTGGTACCCAGAGTTGGCAATCTTGAAATCATATCCCTGGAACAACTGCCCCTAAAGGATGTGGACACTGGGGTCATTAAGGACACAGAGCCAGAGGGGAGATGAGAATTTTGTTTTTAACAGAGTGAGTTATTTTATGGGCTGCCTGAAAGGGCTTTTGAAATAATTTCAACACAATTTCCAAAAGGAAATTGAATAAATACTTGAAAAATTTGCAGGGCTATGGGAAAAGAGCAGACAGAACACAACTAATTAAGAGTGTATTTTCAGGGATAACACAAGTGCAATGGACCAAATGGCCTTCTCCTGTGCTGTATTTTATGATTCTGACTTGAAAAGTGCTCTCTCATCATGGCTGGATCTGAATACTGAACAGAGAAACAGGAGGAGGTTGTTCAGCCTGTTCACATCACATTCAGTGGCTGATCTGCACCCCAATTCCATTTATGTCTCTGTTCCATATCCTTGGACAGCTTTAACTCTACCCTGGACAACTTTACTCAACAAAATTCTATCCATCCCAGAGTCAAACACTCCAACTGACACTCCCCATATCCATAGCCTTTTAGGGTCACATAGAGCAGCTTTCTATTTCCCTTGTGAAATGAAGGGCTTCCTGATTTCACTCCTAAATGACTGAGTCCAGCACCACTACGGGATTGTCATTCACTACAGATGGCAGTGCTTCAAAATGACAATTCATCTCTGCTCTGAGGGGAAACTAGAAGCTGACAACAAATACTGGCCTTGCAACCAACACCCCTTTCTCAAGAGTGAAACAAAAAGCAAAGGACGTGATGTTATATGGAATGATATATGTTACAAACGTTAATCAGATGTCACAAATTTCACCCATTCCATTAGTTTGATTAGTGGAAGAGGTCACAATGCATTGGAGAACACCAACTGGGAAGTCACCTGCAAAAATGCATATGCCATGGACGGAAAACCTTCACTACCCCCACATATGGATAAGACATGGGCAGGAATTGGCCATTTATACCTGCTCACGTGTTTCAGTCCTTGTATTTACGGCACGTTCCTCAGCAAAGCCAGAGACTGAAGCTAGGGTGGCAAAATGGGACATGGAAAACAGACCATAAAACACAGCAGTGCATATGGCTAAGTTTGGATGGACAGGTACATACAGTAATGTTACGCTTCACATCTGCTGTCGCAGTCCAAACCTTGACAGTTCTGATGAACAATTTCTTGCTCATCAGCTACAGGCAGGTGGTGGCAACTTCAAGAAACCTCCCACGAGAGAGGGCAACAGTTTAATTTTGTAAAGGTAAAAGACATTTTACTCCCTGCCTGTACAATCTTAATAATTTATAAGTTGTTTTTGAAGTTTCACTTGTGGTCATTTCAGAAAATAGCTTCAATTCTCTTAAGGACAGCAAGGTGTCAGGTTGATTTTGCAAGGTTTGTGCACAGCTCTCTTCGCTGCACCTTCTAAAACAAAGATGCTCACTCATTCATGTGGAATGACACAATTAAAATCAATAGGACAACAGCCTGGCAGTCCAGAGTAATCCAGCAACTTCTTTCTTAAAAGGGTTTGTTGTCCTAAAAAGCAGAGGAGCAGCTTGTGAACACACAAAGGACAGCAAATATTTACTGTCAGTTTCAAAGGCTATAAGTCATAATAGAACAAAAATGCTGCCCTGACTCTCAACGTCCCAAAATGTATCTCGGAAATCACAACTTTCAGTTGTATAAGAAATCTAAAGCATAAACATAATATCAGCACAGTAAATCCAAGTAAGGAATTGAAGGGACACTACCTCACCCAGTACGGGGAGAATGGAGAACTTACTACAATTGGAACACCACCATCCACAAGTTCCCCTCCAAGCCACTCACCATCCCGACTTGGAAATATATCGCAGATCCTTCACTGTTGCTATGATGTGGAGGTGCTGGTGTTGGACTGGGGTGGACATTGTCAGAAATCACACAACACCAGGTTATAAACCTGTTGGACTATTTGAAATCACAAGCTTTCAAAGCCTCACTCCTCCTTCAGCTGTCAGTGAGAGAGGCAGTATCAGACCCAGAATTTATAAGTAAAAGATCAAAGGGTCAAACCACTGATGAGGATGTATTAAACAAACTTAAGATGCTGTTAAATCTTTAATCATTTAGAAGGTTTTAATTGATTAATATGTATATGTAAAACCCGAATTCCTTTCAAGTCACTGTCCTGAAAGAACTAAAGGTTTTATCAGTGAAAAGAAGAGATGACATTTTAGGTCAGACAATGCATGTTAGACGTGAGGCCTTGTTTAGAATCTGTTTGTGTTTTGGTTTGGAGTCAGACTGGTTTTATTTCTAAAGTGGGAATTTATAAAATGTCACATTGACTGACTGTCTATAAATTGTGCAGATTTTGAACAAAATAGAATGTATCTGCAAATACAAATTCACCCCATAGATTTGTGTGCACGCCTGTGAGAGGGAGGGAGAGAGAGGGGGTGTGTACACAAAATGGGGGGGGGG
>NC_063346.1:2079459-2136569 GCF_021869965.1 Rhincodon typus
AGTTAACGGCACAAATCATCGCGAATGAATATGATTTGGTAGCCATTACGGAGACATGGTTACAGGATGGTCACGACTGGGAGTTAAATATCCAAGGGTACCAGACTATTCGGAAGGACAGACAGGAAGGTAAGGGAGGTGGTGTAGCTCTGATATTCAAAGACAACATCAGGGCGGTGCTGAGAGATGATATAGGTTCTATGGAGAATGAGGTTGAATCCATTTGGGTGGAAATTAGAAATTCTAAGAAGAAAACGTCACTGATAGGCGTAGTCTGTAGGCCACCAAATAATAACATCACATTGGGGTGGGCAATAAACAAAGAAATAACTAATGCCTGTAAAAATGGTACTGCAATTATCATGGGGGATTTTAATCTACATGTAGATTGGTCGAACCAGCTTGGTCAGGGTAGCTTTGAGGAGGAGTTCGTTGAGTGTATCCGTGATAGTTTTCTTGAACAGTATGTAATGGAACCGACGAGGGAGCAAGCTACCCTAGATCTGGTCCTGTGTAATGAGACAGGAATAATTAATGACCTCATAGTTAGGGATCCTCTTGGAAGGAGTGATCACAGTATGGTTGAATTTAGAATACAGATGGAGAGTGTGAAGATAAAATCCAATACCAGGGTCCTGTGCTTGAACAAGGGGAACTACAATAGAATGAGGGAGGACTTGGCTAAAGTAGACTGGAAACAAAGATTTTATGGTGGGACAGTTGACGAGCAGTGGAGGACTTTCAAAGCAATTTTTCAAAGTACTCAGCAAAACTATATTCCAGTGAAAAGGAAGGACTGTAAGAAAAAGGGGTAATCTGCCATGGGTGTCTAAAGAAATAAGGGAGGCTATCAAATTGAAAGAGAAGGCATACAAAGTGGCTAAAAACAGCATGAAACTAGACGATTGGGAAAACTTTAAAGGTCAACAGAAAGCCACAAAAAGAGCTATAAGGAAAAGTAAGATAGAACATGAGAAAAAACTAGCACAGAATATAAAGACAGATAGCAAAAGTTTCTATAAATATATAAAACGAAAAAGAGTGGCTAAAGTAAACGTTGGCCCTTTAGAGGATGAGAAGGGGAACTTATTTATGGGCTATGATGAAATGGCCGAGACATTGAACAGGTATTTCGTATCGGTCTTCACAGTGGAGGACACTAATAACATGCCAGTAATTGACAAAGACACGAAGGTAGGTGAGGACCTGGAAACAATCATTATTACGGAAGAGGTAGTGCTGGGGAAGCTAATGGAGCTAAGGATTGATAAGTCTCCTGGCCCTGATGGAATGCATCCCAGGGTACTAAAAGAGATGGCGGGAGAAATAGTAGGTGCACTGGCGGTAATTTTCCATAATTCGCTGGACTCTGGGGCAGTCCCAGCAGACTGGAAAACAGCAAATGTGACGCCACTGTTTAAAAAGGGAAGTAGACAAAAGATGGGGAATTATAGATCGGTTAGCTTAACCTCTGTAGTGGGGAAGATGCTGGAGTCTATTATCAAGGAAGAAATAGCAAGGCATCTTGATAGAAATTGTCCCGTTGGGCAGACGCAGCATGGGTTCATGAAGGGCAGGTCATGCTTGACAAATCTTTTGGAATTCTATGAAGACATTACGAGCGAGATGGACAATGGGGACCCAGTGGATGTGGTGTACCTGGATTTCCAAAAGGCCTTCGACAAGGTGCCGCTCAAGAGGCTACTCCATAAGATAAGGATGCATGGCATTAAGGATAAAGCATTAGCATGGTTAGAGGATTGGTTGACTAACAGGAAGCAAAGAGTGGGGATAAATGAGTGCTATTCTAGCTGGCAGTCAGTGACTAGTGATGTGCCTCAGGGATCGGTGTTGGGACCGCAATTATTTACAATTTATATAGATGATTTGGAGTTGGGGACCACGTCTAGGGTGTCAAAGTTTGCAGATGACACTAAGATGAGTGGCAGAGCAAAGTGTGCAGAGGACTGTGAAACTTTGCAGAGGAACATAGATACATTGAGTGAGTGGGCAAAGGTCTGGCAGATGGAATACAATGTAAATAAATGTGAAGTCATACATTTTGGTAGGAGTAATAGTAAAAAGGATTATTACTTGAATGGTAAAAAGTTGCAGCATGCTGCTATGCAGAGGGACCTGGGTGTCCTTGTGCATGAATCACAGAAGGTAGGTCTGCAGGTACAACAAGTAATTAGGAAGGCAAATGGAATTTTGTCCTTCATTGCTAAAGGGATTGAGATTAAAAGCAGAGAGGTTATGTTGCAGCTGTACAAGGTGCTGGTGAGGCCACACCTGGAGTACTGTGTGCTGTTTTGGTTTCCTTACTTGAGAAAGGATGTACTGGCACTGGAGGGGGTGCAAAGGAGGTTCACTAGGTTGATTCCGGAGTTGAGGGGGTTGGCTTATGAGGAGAGACTGAGTAGATTGGGATTATATTCATTGGAATTCAGAAGATTGAGGGGGGGATCTTATAGAAACATAAAATTATGAAGGGAATAGATAAGATAGAAGTAGAGAGGATGTTTCCACTGGCAGGTGAAGCTAGGACAAGAGGGCATAGCCTCAAGATTAGAGGGAGCAGATTTAGGACTGAACTGAGAAGGAACTTCTTCACCCACAGGGTTGTTAATCTATGTAATTCCTTGCCCAGTGAAGTAATTGATGCTACTTCAGTAAACATTTTTAAAGATAAGGTAGATTTTTTTTGAACAATAAAGGAATTAAGGGATACAGTGAGAACGTGGGTAAGTGGTTCTGAGTCCACGAAAAGATCGGCCATGATCTTATTGAATGGCGGAACAGGCTCGAAGGGCCGGACGGCCCACTCCTGCTCCTAGTTCTTATGTATCATATTTCACTGTCTGCCTCATTCTCCTGCATCGATCTTCTCACGTTATTAGATACGAGATAGCTCTTGAGGCTGCAGTACCAGGTTGCATTACATGTGGTCAGAAACAATCTCAGCTACAGCAGGTCCCAATATTAAAGCATTTTCATTTTGATTCAATTTCTTTCCTTCCAATCCCAAGCCCTATTGAAAGCTAGAATTATCCCAGAATCAATGCAGCCAAGATGAAATTTCATATCCAAGATGCACCAAAATTAGATTTTGTTTGATAAGAGTAAAGTGATGCCAGAACAAAGATAAGAGAGCTAAAAAGAACACAGCTGGAAATCTAAAACAAACCAAATATTGGAAACACATAGCAGGTCATTGATTTAAAATTTTCCCTGAAAGCAAGGTATGTGTTTTGGAGAAATTACTCTACACAGCTGTTGCAGCATGGAACTTTTTGCCTCAGAGATTCAGACAGAGATCACTATTTTTTAAGGGAAGAATGGATAAAAATTTGCAGCATAACAATGTGCATGGTACAGGTAGAGCGGGGAAAGCAGCTGGATGGAATGTGAATCAGAAAACTGTCACTAAAAAAAAGAATAGGCCCAATGGTCTCTTAATTTGTTGGATTCTGTGTCAATTTTGGAGACAGATGCATGATACAATCCAGAATCTGGGCCAAAAACTAAGGGGCATATTTTTAAGGTGAGAGGAGAAAGATTTAAAAGGGACCTCAGAGGCAATTGTTTCACATTAAAGGTAGTTCATATGTGGAATGACCTGCCAGAGGAAATGGTAGTTGCAGAAACAGTTACAACATTTGAAACAGATTTGGATAGGTACAAGAATAGGAAAGGTTTAGGAGGATATGGGGCAAACACAGGCATGTGGGACTAGTTTAGTTTGGGAAACTTGGCTGGCATGGACAAGTTGGGTTGAAGGGTCTGTTTCTGCACTGTATGACTCTAGGTTTTCCCGTTGAGACTAACAAATGCCACATGGGGGCAGGAGATTTTCAGATCAGCTTGAATAGCTCGTGCTGTTACTGTGTAATGCTTCACCTGACGAAGGGGCTGTGCCCCAAAAGCTTGTGATTTCAAATAAACCTGTTGGGCTATAACATGGTGTCGTGTGACTTCTGACTTAATCCATTGAGGGTCACTGAAATATTCTGGGTCACCAGTTCCAGGTTTCACAAAACAATATTTTGGTGCCAGTTTCAAAAAAATTCATACGCTAATCCACAGTCTGACAACATACTCCGAGTACCAGTCACCCATCACCTTCCTCACTGACCTACACTGATTCCAGGACCAGCCCAGATACAAAAACTTTTATTGAATACAATTCCCTTGATGTCCTGAAGCTGTCACTCTGGTCATAACCTCCCCCAACCCAGCAAAGAAATCAGCAAGCTTCCAAACTTGAACACGAGCATCACTGATTTTAATTTACCATTGATGGCCCTGATTTTAGTTACACATTCCCCAAACTCTGGAAATCACTCCTTAAACTCTTGATCTTTTCATCTATCTCCTTCTATTGCAGGAGATAAGAGATTTGAGCTGGTGTGGGAAGGTGGACTTGAAGATCTGCCATGGTTTTATTGAACTGACCTGCACACCTCTCCTCCTACAAGAAACTCCTTAAAAATACATTGCTTTGGCTTATCCTGTTTTCATACCACCAATGTCTTTTTTTTTGTCCGATTACATTGTCTGGTATGTCCTTTAAAAGAGTATGGCTTTTGAGCAGCAGTGTAGAATGAGACTGGGTGAGATATCGGGGGAGTCGATGGCCGTGGTATTATCGCTTGTTTATTAATCCAGAAACTCACCTAATGTTCTGCACGGCAGATCGTGGAATTTGAATTCAATGAGAAGAAAACAAATCTGGAATTGAGAATCTACTGAAGAACATGAAATTATTGTTGACAGTTGGAAAAATCCACCTGGTTCACTAATGTTCTTCAGGGAAGAAAATCTGTCATCCTTACCTGGTCTGGCCTAGATGTGACTCTAGACCCACAGCAGTGTGGTTGATTCTCAGTTCCCCTCTGAAACGGCCTAACAAGCCACTCAGTTATACCAATTGCTACAAAGTCTCCAAGAAATGAAACCGGACAGACCACCCGGCATCGACCTAGATACCAGAAAAGACAACGGCTGAAACAGCCCTGTCAACCCTGCAAAGTCCTCCTCACTAACATCTGGGGGTTAGTGCCAAAATTGGGAGAGCTGTCTCACAGACTAGTTAAGCAACAGCCTGACATAGTCATACTCACAGAATCATACATTTACAGACAACGTCCCAGACACCACCATCACTGTCTCTGGATATGTCCTGTCTCACTGGCAGGACAGACCCAACAGAGGGGGGTGGCACAGAGGTAAACAGTTGGGAGGGAGATACCCTGGGAGTCCTCAACATTGACTCCAGATCCCATGAAGCCTGTTGGCTTCAGGTTAAACATGGGCAAGGAAACCATCTGCTGGTTACCACATACCATCCTCCCTCAGCTGATGAATCAGTATTCCTCCAAATTGAACAACACTTGGAGGAAGCACTGAGGATGGTAAGGGCACAAAATGTACTCTGGGTGGGGGATTTCAATGTCCACCGTCAAGAGTGGCTCGGTAGCAGTACTACTGATCGAGCTGGTCGGGTCCTAAAGGACATAGCTGCTAGACTGGGTCTGCAGCAGGTGGTGAGGGAACCAACAAGAGGGAAAAACATATTGACCTCATCCTTACCAATCCGCCAGCTGCAGATGGATCTGTCCATGGCAGTATCGGTAAGAGTGACCATCGCACAGTCCTTGTGGAGACGAAGTCCCGCCTTCACATTGAGAATAACCTCCATCGTGTTCTGTGGCACTATCACCGTGCTCAATGGGACAGACTTCGCACACATCGAGCAGCTCAAGGCTGGGCGTCCTGGAGGCGCTGTGGGCCATCAACAGCAGCAGAATTGTACTCCAGCACAATCTGTAACCTCATGGCCCGGCACATCCCCCACTCAACCATTACCATCAAGGCAGGGGATCAACCCTGGTTCAAAGGAGAGTGCACGAGGGCACGCCAGGAGCAGCACCAGGAATACTTATAAATAAACTGCCAACCTGGTGAAGCTATCAAACAGGACTACTTACACGCCAAACAGTATAAGCAGCAAGTGATAGTCAGAGCTAAGTTATCTCACAACCAACAGATCAGATCTAAGATCTACAGTCCTGCCAAATCCAGTGGTGAATGGTGGTGGACAATTAAACAACTCACTGGAGGAGGAGGCTCCACAAATATCCCCATCCTCAATGATGGAAGAACCCAGCACATCAGTGTAAAAGATAAGGTTGAAGCTTTCACAGCAATCTTCAGCCAGAAGTGCCGAGTGGATGATCCATCTCAGCCTCCTGCAGCAGTTCCCCAGCATCACAGGTACCAGTCTTCTGTCAACAGTACTGACAAATAAGGAAGAGATTGGGATAAGATGAGATTAGCGAATAAAAGTATTGGGAATGAGCAGGTCAGTACAATAAGAACGTAGAGTAAGATAGGACAGCAGGATTAGGCCATTCAGCCCTTCAATTGTGCTGTGCAAGCCAATGAAATCACGTGGACGATTGTAGACCACCTAAACTCCACTTTCCACCCCTAACCTCATACACATTGATTCCCTTAAGCGCACGAAAACCTACCGATCACAGCCTTGAACCTATGCAGTGATTAAGCAATCACTGGGTCAAGAACAGGAAAGTGTCCAAACATTCTATAACTTGTAGTGCATGTCCAAGTGCACAACATACAGATTCTCTGAGAAGTGGCAAACCACTATTTGCTGTTTAGCAGATTCCAGCACCTTTAAATTGAACATTTCTGCCATTTCCATGCAGCTCAAATAAACAGAAGCCTGTCCTGTCAGATTCATTCAATTAATGACGTCAAAGAACCAATGTGAGTTAGCATTGGGTATTAGACCAGACACACACACTTTTCAATTGCTATCTATTGTATTTTCACAGCACTTAGCACCATACCTCACTATGATAAATCTCTTCTCTGACTATATTGTGGCAGCTCCTCATGAAATATGCATGAATGTTTCACAGTAAATACAGTTTAAACTTTTCCCCAATTGAAATCATTTTTCGACTTGCATACTGCACAGATGTTATTAACTCATCTATGCCCAGAATCAACACTCGACTGGAACTATCAGATAAAACCAGACAAATCCATTTGCCTCCAACAGACAGATCAGTTGTTACATGGTGCAAAATCCTTGCTCTTACAGTCCTCTGAGCTCACCTTTTTGTAATACATTAGAGCAGGAGACTGGGAGTCATGGCTGCAGAAGGGTTAGTGCCTAACTTAAAGGAAAGCACAGCAGGGAGTGCCACTATGAAACGTTTGGTGGAGGAGTTGTGTGCTGAGAGAGAAATCACCAAGTAGACCTTGCAAGACTCTAATAGCAATGGCCACCCCAACAAAAACCTTGTTGTTCAGAAGCAACATCAGCAAATGTCCATAAGCATGTGCAGGAAAAGGGGTGGCCCACTCAAGGGCAAAGGAGGGAATCTGCGTGTGGAGCCAGAAGAGGTAGGTAAGGTCCTGAACAAATACTTTGTGTCAGTATTCACAAAAGAGAGGGAATTGGTAGAGTATAATCTCAGGGATAGGAGTGTCAAGTTTCTAAGCCAAGTTGCTATTAAAAAGGAAGAGGTGCTGTGCGTCTTAAAAAGTATTAAGGGAGATGAGTTCGCCAGCTCCTGATGATATCTATCCCAGGATATTGAGGGAGGCAAGAGAACAAATTGCTGCAGCATTGACAGACATCTTTGTATCCTTTTTGGCCACAGGTAAGGTCCCAGAGGACTGAAGAATAGCTAATGTTGTCCCCTCATTAAAGGGTAGCAGGGATAATCCTGGAAATTAAAGGCCTGTGAGCCTCATGTTGGTGGTAGGGAAATTATTGGAAAAGATTCTCAGGGAAAAGATCTACATGCATTTAGAAACAAATGGACATCATGGTTTTGTGCAGGGGAGGTCATGTCCCACTGATTTGATTGAGTTTTTTTTGAGGAGGTGACGAAGATGATTGATGCAGGAAAAGCAGTTGATGTTGTCTACGTGGACTTCAGTAAAGCCTTTGACAAGATCCCTCATGGCAGACTGGTACAAAAGGTGAAGTCACATGTTATCAGGGTGACCGGCAAGATGGATACAGAACTGGCTTAGTCATTAGAGACAGAGGGTAGCGGTGGACGGATGCTTTTTGGAATGGAGGGCTGCGACTAATGGTGTTCCACAGGGACCAGCGCTGGGACCTCTGCTGTTCATGATCTGCATATATGATTTGGAGGAAAACGTAGCTGGTCTAATTAGTAAGTTTGCGGATGATAAAGATTACTGGTGTTGCGGATAATGAGGAGGATTGTCAGAGGATACAGCAAAATATAGATCAGTTGGAGGCATGAGCAGAAAAATGCTAATGGAGTTTTATCTGGACAAATGTAAGGTGATGCATTTTGGATGATCAAGTACAGGTGGAAACAAGTGAATAGCATAACCCTTACGAGCATTGATATGCAAGGGATCTGGGTGTGCAAGTCCACAGATCACTGAAGGTGGTGGCGCAAGTAGATAAGGTAGTAAAAAAGGCTTATGGCATGCTTACCTTCATTGGAAGGGGCACCAAGTACAAGGACAGACAAATTATGCTGCAACTTAATAGAACTCCAGTTGGGTCACACTTGGAATATTTCGTACAGTTCTGGTCACCACACTACCAGAAGGATGTGGATGCTTTGGACCGGGCAACATCCTGGTAAACCCGAGTGGGGTTTTTTAGCAACGAGGGAAGGTTGAATAGATTAGGTTTGTTTTCACTGAAACGCAGGAAGTTGAGGGGTGGCCTGAAAGAAGTTTATAAAATTGTGAATGGCATGGATCGAGTGGAAAGTATGAGGTTTTTTCCCAGGGTGGAGGGCTCAATCACTAGGGGACATAGGTTCAAGGTGCAAAGGGGGAAGTTTAAAAGCTTTGCCAGAGATGGTGGTGGAAGCAGACTCAATAGCAGCATTCAGGAAGCACATGCATGAATACAGGAATAGGAAAGGGATACGGATACGGATCCTGCAAGTGAAGTTTTAGTATGGAAGGGCAAAATGTGTCAGCACAGGCTTGGAGGGTTGAAGGGCCTGTTTCTGTGCTGCATTGTTCTTTATTCTAAGCAAGGAGCTTATGAGTGACAAATGGGAGGTGGTGGGGAACATAACAGAGAGAACTTTATTTTCACTCAGTCATGGGTTATGGGCATCGCTGGTTGGGTAAATATTTATTGCCTATCTTTAGTTGCCCTCGAGAAGGAGGTGATGAGCTGCCTTCTTAAACTACTACCCTCTATGTACTCTAGGCAGACACACAGTGCCCTTAGGGAATGAATTCCAGGTGAGGTTGTTGACTTGCTCACCTAGCTGGCTTGTTTTCGTTTAGACATTTCGTCACCATGCTAGGTAACATCTTCAGTGGGGCCTCTGATGAAGTCACAACCTCACCCACAACCCGAACTACAAATCTTTGCGGGAATTCCATGGTTTTGACCCAGTGACACTAAAGGAACAGCGATATATTTCCAAGTCAGGATGATTAGAGGCTTGGAGGGGAAATTGCAGGTGGTAGTGTTCCCAAATATCTGCTGCCCTTGTCCTTCCAGATGGAAGCAGTTGTGGGTTTGGAAGGTGCTGTCTGAGGGTCTTTGGTGAATTTCTGCAGTGCATCTTGTAGATAGTACACACTGCTGCTACTGAGCGTCAGTGCTGGAGGGAGTGGGATGTTTGTGGATGTGGTACCAATCAAGCAGGGGCTGCTTCGTCCTGGCTGGTGTCAAGCTTTTTGAGTGTTGTTGGGGCTGCACTCATCCAGGCAAGTGGGGAGTATTCCATCACACTCCTGACTTGAGCCTCATTGATGGTGGACAGGCTTTGAGGAGTCAAGGGACGAGGTAGGCGCTGCAGTATTCCCAACTTCTGACTGGCTCTTGCAGACGCTTTGTTTATGCAGTGAGTCCAGTTGATTTTCTGGTCAATGGTAACCCCCAGGATGTTGATTCAGTGCTGGTAATGACACTAAATGTCAAGGGCAATGGTGAGATTATCTCTCATTAGAAATGGTCATAGGCTGTCATTTGTGTGGCGTGAACTTACTTGTCTCTTGTCAATCCAACCTGGATATTGTCCAGGTCCTGGTGCATTTGAACATGAACCGCTTCAGTATCTGAGGTTTCACAAACGGTGCTGAACATTGTGCAATCATCAGTGAACATCCCCACTTATGGCCGTATGATGGAGGAAGGTCACTGATGAAGCAGCTGAAAACATTTGTGTGTTGGATCCTGCCTGGAGATGTCTTGGAGCTGAAATGACTGACTTCCAGAACCACAACCACCTTTTTCATGATTCCAATCACATTGCTGAGTAGACTCCAGTGTTCTGTTTTATTCATTCATGGGATGAGGCCATTGCTGGCTAGGTAAGCATTTATCACCCATCCACGTGAGTCTGAAGTCATGTGTAAGTCAGACCAGGTAATGATGGCAGTTTCCTTCCCGAAAGGACATTAGTGAACCAGATACTTTTTGCTTATTCTGCATTACTGGAAGGGTTTAATTCAACTGAGCATCTTGAGAGGTCACTTCAGATTGCAGCTTAAAAATAAACTAGATTTGAATGGAACTAGAGTCACATACTGGTTCAGATCAAAGACAGTGAACCATTGGGTCTTTTTGCACTTTTAGTGAATTCACCAATTTATTTTTATTTTTATTCTCAAATTGTCAATTAATATTTCAGCTCCTGTTTTCTGGAGTTCAAGTACAGATCGGTCACATAACCAGTACAAAGTAAAGGTCAAGTCGTCATAGTTCTACAAGACCACAGGGCTGCTCTCCTGTTAGAGAGAGCACGTTGGCGGTCTAACCTGAGGTCACCAAGCCTCAGGCGATGGGAAGAGGTTGAGAATGGCAGCACTTCATGGTAACCTCAGCCGGTGTGGGAATTGAACTCTCACTGTTGGCATCACACTGCACGAGAAACTGGCTGTCCAGCCAACTGAGCTAACCAACCCATAGTAACCAGTACAACACAGCAACCAAAAGTCAGACTCAATAAAAACAGGAGCATCATCACCCAATCTTGGCCTCTTGATCACCTCCAATGTGAATGTGACGTGGAACAGCATTGGCAGTTTGGTGAGGAATGTGGTTCTCAATCTCTTTCTAATTTTATTTGTATTCCACATTTAAGATTCAGCTACAAATTACTGTTTAATAAAGACAAAGCTGCAGTAAAGATAAAGGTGGGTGGGAGGTTGGTTAGCTTAGTTGGCTGTACAGCTGGTCTGTGATGCACCGTGACGCCAACAGCATAGTTTCAATTCCTGCACTGGCTGAAGTTACCATGAAGGACTCTCCTTCTCAACGTCTCCCCTTCCCAGAGGCATGATGACCCCTGGGTTAAACCACCACCAGTCATCTTTCTGGAGTGAAAATGGACTGAAGCAGAGTAGATAACATGGAAATAGCAAGTTAAATAAACATATTTTACTTGATTTCACTATGGAGGATGCAAAAACACTCCTGGTAATAGCTGTAACTTTGGTGAAATTACAATCATTAGAGAAACAATACTGAACAAACTGGCAGAGGTTGCTCTGTTTGTGACTAACAAGCTCCAGTATTCCTGATGGACTTCATCCTGGCAACATAAAACTGGTGGGTATTAGATGAGCTAGAGTTAA
Source organism: Rhincodon typus (assembly GCF_021869965.1). Lineage (NCBI taxonomy): Eukaryota > Metazoa > Chordata > Chondrichthyes > Orectolobiformes > Rhincodontidae > Rhincodon > Rhincodon typus. The sequence goes on from NC_063346.1 coordinate 2,091,094, forward strand.
TGTTCCAGAATTAGATTCTGCAAAGATTCTATCAGACTGGAAACTAGCAAATGTAATTTCTCTCTTCAAGTGAGGAAGGCAGGAAATAGGAACCTCCAGGCCAATCAACTTGATATCTGTTGTGGGGTAAGTGCTGCAATTGTTAGGGAGGTCATAGCTGGGCACTTGGAAAAACTCAAGGTAATCAGGAAGTGTCAGTAGGGCTTTGTCAAAGGGAAATTGTGTTTAACCAATTTATTACTGTGTCTTTTTGGAGGAGTAACATGTGCTGTCGATAAAAGGGAACCAGTAGATAAATTCCAGGATTTATTGAGGTTCCATATAAAAGCTTATTGTACAAAGTAGGAGCTCATGGTGTAGGAGGCAATGTATTATCATGAACAGAAGATTGACAGAAGTTAGAAGATTTCAGAAAATAACGTTTTGCATAAGAGGGTCCTTTTCTGATTGGCAGTTTGTGAAAAACGGAGTCTCTCAAAGGGACAGAGGCATAGTCTCAAAAAGTGTAGATATCACAAAGGTTGATAGTTTCCCATGTTGCGAAGAGGATAGGAGGAGGATTCAGGTGGGTATAGATTGAGTGATGAAACAAAAACATGAGACAGATGGAGTATAACATGGGAAAATGTGAAGTTGTTCATTTTGGCTAGAAGAATTTTTAAAAAAATCACAGTGGTACTTAAACAGAGAACGACTGCTGAATTCTGAGATGCAGATGGTTCTAGGTGCTATAATGCATGAGTCACAAAGTCAATACATAGATACAGCAAGTGGAGTATTGAGGTACTATCCTTTATTAGGAGAGATTGAAGATAAAAGTAAGGATGCTAAGATTCTGTTACCCAGTACATTCATGAGACCACATCTCATTCTGTGTACAGTTAAGGTCTCCTTATTTAAATGCTTTGGGGATAGTTCAGAGATTGATCAAATTGATACCTAGAATAAGAGAGAGGGTCGTCTAATGAAGAAAGGTTAGACAGGCTGGAGCTCACAGGAGTAAGGAGTAACATGATTTGAGTTATGCAAGATCCTAAAATTTTGACAAGGTTCGTGTGGAAAGGATGCTTTTCTCTCATTGGTCAGTCCAGAACAAGGGGGCACGGTTTCAAAACTAGAAGTTGTCGTTTTAGGGATTTTTTTTTTGCAGCAGGTTGCGACTTTGGAACTCTGTCTGAAAAGGCAAGGTCATTGAATATTTTTAAAACAGTGGTAACTGGATTCCTCTTGCACAACAGAAGCAAATATTATTGGGGGAGATGTGAATGTGGACTTCAAAGTCAGTCAGATCATTGATGATCATATTGTTGGTCAGAACAGACCAGAAGGGCCAAATGGCCTGTTGCTGCTCCCAATACCTACGTTTGTACATCATAGCCGTCATTTAACCAAATGGCAGCTCCGACTTCAGTTGCCTGGAATTTCCTCCTAAATTCTTTACTGCTCTCTCTTCCTTGGAGATGACGCTTAAAAGTAACTTATTTGATCAGGTTTGACCTAATCAAGTAACACAAATTTTATTTGATAATGGTCCCATGATGCTCCTTGAAATGTTTTATCTTGAAGATACTATGTAAATACAGGTTATTGCAACTTGAAACAAAGGGGATTGATACAGCTGGAGAAATTGAATGAGTTAAGCAGTTTCAGTTAGTTATCGATTTAATAAGTATAAGCAATTTCAGTTACTGTTTCAGTAAAATGTCAGAACTGAAAGATCACAGAAGTAAGATAAGGAGTTGGACACAATAAGATAAGGCAGGCCTTTGGTAATAACAATGTGCATTGTATGTACTGTGGGAACTGAGTAAAATAACACCAGGGCATCTAGTCAACATGTGTCGGCTGATCAGATTAAGACATAAGTGACCTGTTGTATATACAAACTGTAAACATTTGGGACTTAGAGTTTAGTCTGAGATTAATAATGCCGATTCTCCTTGCATTCACTCAATGATCAGAACTTGTACCAGATCTCCTGGTGGCTTGTTAAGCTGAACAACAAACAGCACAGTCTGTACACGTCATAGGATTTTACATACGATTTTGAACAACTACTCACCATTCCATGATCACAGGGTGAAGCAAAGTATTGTTCACATTAAACCTGGAACAACAGAGTTTATTTTAGTCAGGTTTCCTTTCAAATCTGCAATATATTGTCTCTTGGCTCCTTCAACCCTCTCATCTGCCATTTATTCTCATTTGCCTTTGCTTAATAGAGCAAAATAAGCACAATTAACTAGGTCAATACATGCAGAGAGAATAGCTCAGGAACTGCATCACATCTGTATAGGTGATAGTGAGCTAATTCATTGAATACTGACCAACTGAATAGTGTATGACCAAGTTAATAAAGGGGATTAACCAAATCCCAACACCCCTCCATGACAAACAATTGCCTCCGCAAACCTTCCGTACCACCGCCATCCCCTGCCCAATCTTCACAATCCTCCGATCACCCCCATAATTCTTCCAAACCATAACAACTGCCCCTTCTCAGCCCCACCAGCTCTTTGTTGGAGACAGGGTTTCCTCAAAATTAACAACCACCTTTGGTACAAATAAAACTCAAAGCAGGAGTACACATGGCTGATTGGTTGATGAATGGAAACACTGGGGAACCTGGGACTATTCATCTTTAAGTGGAGAAGGAAATCAGGAGGTTTAATAGAAGAGGTTGGAAGGATCTTGACAGGGTGTTAAAAAAGCTTCCAGTGCTAGAAGGGCATCAGGAGTCAAGTTTATGATTTTGGAAAAAAGCCAAGAGGAGGAAAACTGAATGTATATCTTTATGCTTTGAGAATAAGCTGCCTGAAAGGGGAGTGGAAGCAGATTGATTTGTGATTCTCAAAAGTAAATTGGATAAATACTTGAAGGGGAAAGCTTGGGGAGTGCGAGTAACCATAATTCTTTTAGGCAAATAAAATCAAATAGTTACAGCATGGAGATGAGGTCTTTCAATTGTGTTAATGCCCATTCTGTGAGTGTTACTCAATTCTTCCAGCTTGCCTGCACTTTCCCTGATTGCCCTGCAAACGTTGCCCCTTCTGTAAGCCACTTGGAATATTGTATTCAGATCTGGTCGCCTCATTATAGGAAAGATGTGGAAGCTTTAGAGAGGGTGCAGAGGAGATTTACCAGGATGCTGCCTGGACTGGAGGGCAGGTCTTATGAGGAAAGGTTGAGGAAGCTAGGGCTTTTCTTATTGGAGCGAAGAAGCATGACAGGTGACTTGATAGAGGTGTTCAGACGACAGGCGTAGATAGAGTGGAAAGCCAGAGACTTTTTCCCAGGGCGGAAATGACTATGAGGGGGCATAATTTTAAGGTGATTGGAGGAAAGTATAGGGGAGATGTCAGCGGTAGGTTCTTCACACAGAGAGTGTTGGGCGTGTGGAATGCGCTGCCAGCAGTGGTAGTGGAGTCAGATACTTTAGGGACATTTAAGCAACTCTTGGATAGGCACATGGAGGATAGTAAAATGTAGGGCATGCAGGGTAGATTGATCTTAGAGTAGGATAATAGGTCGGCACAACATTGTGGGCCGAAGGGCCTGTACTGTTCTAAGTTCTATGTAATTGACCCTGCTTCCGCCACACTCAGGCAATGCGCTCCAGACCTTAAACCACTCGCTGCATGAAAATCATTGGTCACTGTTGTTCCAGAGTTTCTTTCTACATAAGATTCAAAGAGGGGAGTTACAAATTGGTGTTGGGAATTGGGCAGGGTGGAATGATGCCGATGGGACACAAACAGAATGGCCAATCCTTTGAATATTTCGAAGAAATCAGGAAGCTCAACACCAGATTCATTGGATTGGACAATGAAGAGCAAGTTACCCACATGCTTCTCATCCTCCACCACCCGCCAAGTAGGGCATAGGGAACAAATATTGAGAATTTGACAGGGTGCAAAATGGTGCTGTTATATCTCCAATTATGGTGTCATGGAACATTTACATCGGGCAGTATGGTAGCTCAGAAGTTAGCACTGCTGCCTCACTACCCCAGGTACCCAGGTTCAATTCCAGCCTCAGGTGCTGTGCAAACTCCATCCAGACATTCTCCCCACGTCTGCAAGAGTTTTCACCGGCTGCTCCAGTTTGCTCCCAGAGTCCAAAGATGTGCAGGTTAGGTGGATTGGCCGTGGTTAATGCAGGGTTACAGGGACAGAGCGGGGGGCTGGGGCTGGGTCTGGGTGTGGGTGGAATTCTTTCAGAGGATCAGTGAGAACTTGATGGGCTGAATTGGCTCTTTCAAAACTGTAGCGATTCTATGATGATTTAATAATTATGATTGATTGATGTATAGGGAAGGTGACGGCGTAGAGATATTATCATACATGGATTAACAGAGGTATACACATTAATCCAGAGACCCAGGTAATGTTCTGGGGACCTGGTTTTTAATATCACCGAAGCATGGTACATAGTGGAATTTGAATTCAATAAAATCTGGAATTTCACGTTTATGAATCCATTGCCGATTGTTGTAAAAACCCATCTGGCTCACTAATGTTCTTCAGGGAAGGAAATCTGCCATCCTTACCTGGTCTGGTTTATTTGTGACACCAGACCCACAGCAATGTGGTTGACTCTTAACTGCCCTCTGGGCAATTAGGGATGAGTAATAAAAAACTGGCTCAGCCAGTGATGCCCTCATCCCATGAATGAATTTTTAAAAAATCTTCAACTAAGATCACATAATTAGTTAAACAACTACCTTACTTTACATTCTGCAAAATACAGAGCAGGGGTGAAGGTCCAGGACAGAACAGAGATCTGACTGTGGGATACATTCACTCAATCAAAAGACAAAAAGAAACAAGAGGGGACACGATAGGGCAACAAGCAGATGATTCTTAGGTGAATATTTATGTCATTTTGGTTTCTCTCCCTGTTAGATGAGTGCGTTAAACTTTTGTTTGGAATCTAATAGAGGTGAGGCAGGGCAGATCAGTTCCACTGAATGTACATTAAAACGCCTCACCGGAAATAGTGAGAGAAAATAAGTCCCCCATTCCAAAGTTAAAAATGTTAAAAAGTACTTGAAACTCCCAATGAACCGGATTTTCAGACCAAGATTGACAAAGCACAGACTAGGCTTCTGTACTTAGGTTACTACTAATTACACGTAATTAGGCTCTAGTTACAGCTACAATTATGAATCATCAGCATACAACTCCACTAATTACAATTGATATCCTTGTAAACTCGCCAGAGACAGACAAACAAAAAATACATAGGTGTTATAGAAGGAGAGAAAAGTGGAAAAGCTGTTCTCTGTTTACAGAATCTTGATTCTTATGCTCTATCTTGGGATGCTTTCACTGGTTTGTAGGAGGTACAGGGTGGCTGGTTCACTTATACAAGGTTTCTGACTTGTTACTTAAAAGTCACAGCTGACAGCAATTGCAGAAGGAAATAAACTGGTTTTCTTGGATTTTCTTGCGGCGCTGTGGAAGTGTCCCTATCCCTGGACCGAGAAGCGTGGGTTCAAGTCCCATCTGTCTGCTTTCTAGTTGAAGAGATTTTTAAAAAAAATCAGAGGATGAGGGCATCTCTGGCTAGGCCAGCATTTTAATGCCCACCCCTAACAGCTTAGAGGGCAATTAAGAGTCAATGACATTACTGTGGGTCTAGAGTCACATGTATGCCAGACCAGGCAAGGATGACAGATTTCCTTTCCTTAAGGACATTAGTGAAGCAGATGAGTTTTTCTGACAGACAATCTCTGAACAGGTTAATTAGAAAAATAGGTTAAGTTAAAAGTTTAAAAATTAAACTGGCCTTCTTCAAACTTATAGTGGCTGTCACTACACAGAACAGACAGCTCCTGAGCTGGTGAATGCCTGAAGGTTTCTCTGCATCTTACTTACAGCTTTAAGCTGTTCAGCTATCTGAAAACTAACCATATTTGTTAGCAAGCAAAAAGCCTTTGTCACTAACTAGTCACTTGTCCAGAGACCACTTGGTCATTGGGACCTCTACTAGCCGAGTGGGTCACACCCCAACAGGACTGGGACCATAAAACCAAAAGAACTGCAGATGCTGTAAATCAGGAACAAAAACAGAAGTTGCTGGAAAAGCTCAGCAGGTCTGGCAGCATCTTTGAAGAAAAAAAAAATCAGAGTTAACGTTTCAGGTCTGGTGACCCTTCCTCAGAACTGGGACCGTGATTGTGGCAGTTTTGTGTTACTGCCAGAGGAAGTTAAATTAGCTCAACAGGAAGATTCGAATTCGATTGTAGCAGGCGGTCAGGTTGGAGAGAAGCAAAGCTGGAACAGACGACAGAAAATAAATGGGAGAGGAGTTGTTCAGTGGGCACTGATACTTGAACTATGATGTCATAGCTATTGCTGGGAAACAGCTGAAAGGAAGACAGTTCAACATTCCTGGTAAAGGGAATGGGATCACACTCTTAATGAACACTATGCATCACGTCTCCACAAAATTCAGTGGAGAATATTACTCAGATCTTTGTCCATCTGATCCAATAGCAAATGCATAGATTAGGCAACTTCTCCTGTCATGTTGATTTCTCTTCATCTTTAGTAGCATCCAAGCTTACTGAAGAATTAAAACAAGGGAGCACACATTTTTAAAAGTGAAAAGTAGGAGGTTTAGAGGGAATTTCAGGAAGATTTGTTTTCACCCAGAGAGTAGTGGGGATCTGGAATGCTCTGCCTGACAGGATGGTTGAGGGGGGAAACCTCATCTTTTAAAAAGTACTTGAATAAGCACTTGAAGTGCCAAACCATTCATGGTTATGGGACTAGTGCAGGAAAGTGGGACTAGTGTAGGTAGTATATTTTTGGTGGTACAGATTCAATTGGCTGAACGGCCTCTTCTGTTCGGAGGGATTCTATGATATTTCCCAACAGGATTCAACAACCGTCACTTTCGCAGAGTTACTTGGAGCCCACGTTAACGAAGACCGGATTTTCTCTTTGTGAATGATTGCCGATTAGAGTATCTCTACATAAAAGTCATCAAATATCTTGCTGATGCAGTACTTGAGAGTCTCATAAGCACTAATAGCTATAGGAACTAGATGCAGACGTTTATGAAAGAGAGAGATAACAATTCTCCTACAGCTGTGAAACTTTTCCTCATAGCTATGGTCAAGTGCTATACTTTCTTGCTATCCCTCCCTTTACTGTTGTCTTGAGAAACAGACTCTGAAAGAGTACAGAGACTCCAGAAACAGGCAGGAAGAGCATCTGACATGCAATATTCATCTTGCTGAAAACTGCTCTTGAAGAATTTCGACAAAAGTGACCTCTTGTCTCTGTACAACTGTTGGACATGTTCAAGGTAAAGCCTACGGTTCTTCAGAGGTAGGACAGTTCAGTTCCTAAACTTGTTTGTATACTCCTCCGTAACTTGATCACAGCGGTTTCATATACAGATGAGGAGATTGTTCATAAGAAGACTCATAATATATTATTTAAGAACTTTGCTTCTAAAATGGAGGAAAATTGATTTTCAGTTCCTCAGTTGTAAAGATCTGATTTTCTTTTATAAAGATCAGAAATTTATTTTGAACATTTTACAAGAAACCATGTGATCAAGAAAGCCTCTTGGGGAGATGTTTGCAGAATTGAGCTCTACGGTCACCAAAGAGAAGGGAGTCAGAACCAGAGGGATAAAATAAAGAAGGCCATAACAGCAGAGGTGCTGTCATTAGCAGTCCAGGTTAGGGAGAATTCCTTAAGTGTCAGAGTCAGATAGCACAGAGGAGGCACTTTGGTCCATCGAATCTGTACTGACCTACTGCTCCCACTTTCCAGCATTTGGCTCATAGCCTGTAATGTTGTGACACTAAGTGCTGAAGCGTTAGTAGGGAAACACTTTGGGACTAGAAATCATAATTCTATTGGTTTTAAGAGTGTTATGGGAAAGGATAAGCCTTCCATAAAAGTTAAAGTTCTTTACTTGAGTAAGGCAAATTTTAAAAGGTATGAGTCAAAGAACTTTCGAAAATTGATTGGATTAGACTGTTCACAGGTAAAGGGATGACTGACAAGTGGGAGGCTTTCAAAAAGTCAAAAAGCGAGAGTTCAGAGGCATTATGTTCTTGTTAGAGTGAAGGGCAAGGCTGGTAATGTTAGGGAACAATGGATGAATAAAGATGTTGAGGTTCCAGTCAAGAATAAAAAGAAGCATATGTTAGATATCAGTAACTCGGATCAAATGAATCTCTTGAGGGTGTAGGGGCATTAAGACGGAAATCAGGAGGGCAAATAGGGGATATGAGATATCCTTAACCTTATCTGCCAAGGCTAATTCAAAGAGATTCTACAAGAATATTAAGAACAAAAGACCAACTAGAGAGAGAATAGGGCCCCTTAAAGATCAACGAGTTCAACTATGTGGTGAACCTCAAGTGATGGGAGAGATACCAAATGAATATTTCAGTCAGTTTTTACTGTGCAGAAAGAAATGGAGGCTAGAGAACTTGAGGAAATAAATATTGATGTTTTGAAAACAGTTCACATTACACAGGAGTAAGTGCTGGAGGTCTTAGAAAACATAAAAGGTGGATAAAATCTCCGGAAACAGATCCAGTGTATCCCAGGATGTTGTAGGACCCCCTAGCAGAAATATTTGTATCATCTATAACCATGGATGAGGTGCCAGAGGACTGGAGGGTGGTTAATGTTGTGCTTTTATTTAAGAAAGGCTGCAAGGAGAAACTTGGGAACTACAGACCTGTGTGAGTCTGACATCGGCGGTGGTTAATTTGTTGGAGGTGATTCTGAAAGATAGAATTTGCATGTATTTGGACAGGCAAGGAATGATTAGGGATAGTCAGCATAGCTTTGTGCAAGGGAAATCATGTCTCTCAAACTTGATTGAGTTTTTTGAGGAAATAACAAAAAAGATTGATGAGAACAGAGCAGTAAACATTGTTTATACGGACTTCAGTAAAGCCTTTGACAAGGCTCCACAAAGTAGACTAATTAGTAAAGTTAAATCACATGGGATTCAGAGTGAGGTTGCCAATTGGATACAAAATTGGTTTGACAGTAGGAGGCAGAGGGTGACAGTGGAGGGTTGTTTTTGGGACTGAAAGTCGGTGACAGCGATGTGCCACAGGGATCGGTGCAGGTCCGCTTTTGTTTGTCATTTATATAAACAATTTGGATGAGAATATAGGAGGCATGGTTAGTAAGTTTGCGGATGACACCAAAATTAGTGGTAGAGTGGATAGTGAAGAAGGTTATCCAAGATCACAAAAGAGATCTTGGCTGGGGTTGTTTTCTTTAGAACAGAGGAGAGGGAGGGGAGGTTTAATTGACACATTTTGAGAGTGCCTTGTTAAGATACATTGGAGGGACACACTTCCCTTAGAAGTAGTGTTAGATATTGAGAACCTTAAGCTGAATTTTCCTAATATTTACGTGTAGTGTGAGATTTCATTGAACAGCTGTTACAGCAGTAATTAACTTTCAAAAATTCTAGCATTTGAAAACTAAGAGAAGAATTACAAGAAACCGAGGTCATGATGCCCATTGAACAAGTGTCAACAATTTATCTGGTGCCATATGCATCATCAGGAAAAATAGATGATGTTCTTGGGGCAGAAGAGATCGTCAGATCATCAGATCGTCAGATCATCCAGAGGGGCTTGCAATCAGCAGTTCTCATTGGGCAGTCCCAAGAGGGTAGCCTTCGCCAGGCAGCTGGAAGATAGACTGGATGAGACCTAGGGAAGAACTCCGTAACACTTTAGCTAGAAAGCAGGATGCTGCCTTCACAACTTTAACAAGACCAATGCATTCCAAACCAACAGCTTGTTTATCCTCTGGTATCAGTGAACCATCCCCAATTGTCATGGTTTGTATATTTACATTCTTTAATTAGACAGAGAATCAGATCTAAATTGCTGCCATTTAAACCAATAAACTATCAGAAAATTACTTACAAATCATCAACTGTCTATATTAGGTAACTGAGTGCAAACATCTAAAATCAACAGGAGGCTAATAACCAGAGTGGAGGGGGGTATAGATTTAAAGAAATTGGCAGAAGGTTGAAGGATTCCTTTCACCCAGAACAGAACACTGCAAGTCTGAAAATCAATTTGAAAAAGGTGCCAGAGGCAGAAACCCTCATTATGTTTTAAATACCAGGTATACACTTGAATTGCTGTAACCTGCAGAGTGTTTCCAGCTAGTACAGACACAATGAACTAAACAGCCTCTTCCTTGTCATAACTTTTCAATGCATTTATGATAGCAGCAAGTCACATCTAGCTGGAACGTTTAATGCAATGGGATAGTTGCTAGCTACAAATATCTTCAAAGGAGTTTCTCCTGACTCTAAAATAATAAATAGCTCATCAGTAAAGCTCACTGTAGTCTGGACCTGGATCAGCTTATTTGCATAGCAATCTGTAATGACTCATTTAACAAGCACATTCAGTGTCAACTTGCCCAGAATTTTGCTGCAGTTACACCTTAATTTGATAATCATCATGTTAGCATGTTCATCTACAGCCCATCCCTGGGCAGAAATAAGCTTTCAAAGTAAAATCCTTCAGGTGCTGTAATACCAAGGTGTTTAAAATGGTTTTGCTGAATGGACACAACAATCTCAACATTCCAGGATTGTCTGGGGACTTCAAGCCCAAAAGTTGATGCTCCTGGACAGGGAGGCACTGTGTAATTGCAGAAATACACAGGACAGAAACAGGCCATTCAGCCCAGCCAGCCTGTGCTAGTCTTTATATCCTACAAGTCTCCTTCAATTTGACCTGCTGCATCTCAGTTTTTTACCCTAATCGTTTCTCTCTCATTTATCTGTCTAGATTCCTTTCTGAAAGCAATCTAACCATTTGTCTCAAACACATCCTGTGGCATCAAGCTTCACACTCACTGATGGGTAAAGAAATTCTCATCTCCCTTTGCACAGATTTGTAACTCAATCTCAATGAGTCAGAAAGTCATGGGGTTCACCTGAGACCTGAGCCCACAGTACTAGACTTGATGAAGGAGCAGCGCTCGGAAAGCTTGTGATTTCAAATAAACCTGTTGAACTATAACCTGATGCCTTGTGACTTCTGACACAGTACTATAATATCAGCCTAAACTGAAGGAGTGCTGATTTTGGATGAAACATTTAAATTGAGGTTGAATCTGCAATCTTAGGTGGAACTGATGGATCTCAGCATCAAGGCTGAACCAGACTGCTCACATTTACATTATGACTTTGTCACATTCTACTCAGAAATAGGTGCCTATGGATCTAGCTAATACTTCATTGAGTTCAATAAACACCACTCACTGTGAGGGTATCATGAGGATCTGGAGGGTGATTAAAACAGGATTTACTGGTGGAAATATTTAAGACTTGGTCTTCGCTACAGTCTTTACAGTGTATAAAGCCTGTTCTGAGAAGTTGTAAGTAGATGCAATAAACTATATCTTGTTTACTCTACAAGGTTCTTCTCATTAGACCAGAAGATAATAAGTTCCCATACATTAGACCACGTAGCCCCTCAGAACCCACTCACTGAGATTATGATAGATGGCAGCAAATACAATCATTGTGAAATGACCTTCTAATCACCTAACTCCACTGTCACCAAGATCATCAATTTCCATTGCCTTACTCCAGCTGCTGCCGGAACACTTCTCAATACCAATGTTACCATCGGACTTGATTACTCCAATACACTCCTAGCATTCTCTCTTCTATAAACAAGGTTAGCCAAAAGTCTTGTCCTTCAGTTTAGGCCATGTCCTGGCTCACAGCAAGCCCCATCCCTCTATCACCCCTGCATTCCCTGACCTACATTAGTGGAAGACAATGTTAAAATTCTCATTCTTGTTCTAAAATCCATCCCTGATCCAGGTTGGTTGCTCCCTCAGTCCCTCACTCTCTCACTCTCTCACACCCCTCCCAGCTCCTGAGTCTCCCCCAGCCCCACAATCTTTCATCTGATCTGGACACAAACACCCAAAATTTTCACTGACCATGCTTCTGCTGCTAAGGCCTCATGCTCTGGAATCCCCTCCTTCGATCTCCCTGCCTTGGACTCTCTATTTCCTTTAAGATGCTCCATTAAACTCATCTCTCACCAAGCTTTTTGCCAGCTGCCCTAATACATTTATGGTAGAAGATATTTCGAACTTCCCATTAACACTAAAGAACACAGGGCAAGAATTAAGTACAGCAAACTTTATTAACTGGCACCTATGGGACCAGGAGTGTACTGGTTGATCAAATATTCCAGGTAACCAAGAGGTCCACATAATCAATGTATAAAAACACACTTAAGTAATAGAAATGTGATGCTGGAGGCATATGCATCACTGTTATACTTTATTTGCAGCATAAATCACTTAAATACTGATGCAACTTTGCCTTCAATAAAACTTATAAACACAGAGCCTTCTCACTCGCTCCCTCAACTGACTACTTGGACATCATGATAATAAATCTGTGGTATTTGAGGTATGTAATTTGTGCCAGTCATTAGGTGCTGGTTAAAACAAAGTTTGCCGTACCATCACTAGAGAAATAACTAGACAAACTATTGGGCCTAAAGTCAGGTAAGTACCCTGGTCCTGATGGCTTGCACCCTAAGATCCTAAAAGAGGTAGCTACAAAGATAATGGTTGGAATGGTTGTTAGTTTCCAAAAACAAATGTATTCTGGAGAAGTGCCAGTAGGTTGGAAGACTGTCAATGGGACACCCCTATTCAGAAAGGGGAGTAAAAAGCAAGTTAGCTTAACATCTATTGATGGAAAAGTATTTGAATTAATTATTAAGGAAGTAATAGCTAAAATTTGGAAACTTAATCCGACCAATCTGAGTCAGCGTGGCTTCATGAAAGGGAAATCGCATCTGAATAATTTCTTTGAGGAAGTATCAATCAGATTCGATAGTGGGGAACCAGTAGTTGTGTTGTAGTTGGATTTCCAGAAGATATTTTGACAAGGTACCTCACAAAAGGTTAAGTTATAAGATAAGAGCCCACGGTGTTGGAGGTGGTATATTGGAATGGAAAAAGAATTGGTTCATGGGCAGGAAACAGAGTGGGAAAAGAGATTCTTTTTCATGCTGGCAACCCGTGACCAGTGGTGTTCCATAGAGATCAATATCTGGACCGCAACTGTTTACAATAAACATTAATGACTTGAAGGAAGTGAACGTACTGTTGCCAAATTCAGAGATGACACGAAGATAGGTGGAAAGATCAGTGTAAGGGAGATACAGTTTAGAGAGATATTGATAAGTTAAATAAGTGGGCAAGAAGCTGGCAAATGGAAAATAGTGTGAGAAAATGTGAAGTTGTTCCTTTTGGAAGAACAAAAGAACAGGATTATTTTAAATGAAGAAAAACTGCAAAAAGCTGCAACACAAAGGGACGTGGGAGGATTTGTGCACAAAACACAAAGCTAGCACATAGGAGCTGCAGGTAATCTGGAAGGCTAATGGAATGTTGGCCCTTAGTTCAAGGGGGTTGAAGTATAAGAGTAAGGGAGTCTTACTGCAACTGTACAAGGTGTTGGTGAGATCACATTTGGACACTGAGCAGTTTTGGTTCCCTATTTATGGGAGGCAGTTAAGAAGGTTCACTAAGGTGATCCCTTGTATGAAGGCACTGCATTATAAACAAAGGCTAAACAGGTTTGGACTCTACTCACTGGAGTTTAGAAGAATGAGAGATGATCTCATTGAAACATGTAGGATTCTAAAGGGGCCTGACAGAGTAAAGGGCAGGTGATGGCCTAGTGGCATTATCGTTAGACTATTAATGCAGAGATCCAGGTAATGTTCTGAGGATCTGGGTTCGAATCCCGCCATGGTAGATGTTGGAATTTGGATTCAATAGATGACCATGAAACCATTGCGGATTGTCAGGGAGAAGGAAAAACCCATCTGGTTCACCAATGTCCTTTAGGGAAGGAAACTGCCATCCTTACCTGGTCTGGCCTACAAGGGACTTCAGAACTCTGAACTGCCCTCCAGTCTAGCCAGCAACACCCCCATCCCATAAATGAATAAAAAAAGCTGAAGGATGTTTTCCATCATGAGGTGGTCCAGTGCCAGAGGACATAGTCTCAGAATAAATAGGTGCCAATTTAAGGCTGAAATGAGGAGAAATTTCTTCTCTCAGAGGGTTGTGTCTCTTTGAAACTGCCCCCACAGCTCTCTGTGGCAAGGAAAGTCCTCGTGTATATTTAAGAATAAGATAAAGATAGAGATATTATTGACCAGTCCAGGAATCAAGAGTTATGGGGAAAGGGCAGGAATGTGAATGGGAGGAATGTTGGATCAGCCATGATTTTACTGAATGTCTGAGCAGGCTGGAGGGGCCACAAGGCCTATCCTGTTCCTATTTTCTATGGGCTTATATCACCTTTTATGGCTCAGAGTCAAACTTTGCTTTGTAGTGCTCCAGTGAACTGTTCTGATGTGTTAGGATGCCTAACATGCTACATAAATACAAAGTTGTTGCTGTAGCACAGCTTATTTTAAATTGCTCTGCCAATAGGGCCAAAGCCCTAAGTTCTAGAATTCTCTCCTCAGACTGCTAAAGTACTGTTGCCAAAGCAGTCTCTCCTACTTTAATCCTACAGAACCACAGTAAAGTTACAAAACACTTGCCATCCATTCAAATCCCACTTTCTAGCACCTGTTTCATAGCTTTACAATTCATGCCTGCAGGGGCAGATGTATCAAAAAAACTAAGTAGCTCAGTTTTGAGTAAATTTAAAGAGCCTGCCTCACTACCCCATGTTAGAGAATTCCATACATTCATTACACACTGCGAGAATAATATCTCCTCTGGTTTAAAAAGCAGACCTCACTTTGTTAAACTATGTCCCGAGATTAAGGCACTCCTAAATACTTACCATGCATTTAGTTATCAGATTGAAAATCTTTAGGAAAGTGGAGGAAAAACTCAGCAGGTCAAGCAGCGTCTGTACAGACCAATGGTGTTCTGATGAAAGGCCATTCACTGTGCAGTTTTCTAGAATCCACAGTATATTGCTTTTGACAAAATCTCCTGTGCAGCTCAATTACAAGTGTTGCTGCAGAGTGCCTTGGGAGACTGTCAAAGGAGCTACATAAATGCAAGTGTGCTATTGGAAGAACAGCACAAGAGAGTTTATCCCAGCGTCCTGACTAATACTTACACCTCAACCAATAACAAAACAGATTCGATCACCTTATTTATGGGACCTTGCTGTGTCCAAATGGGCTACCACATTTCCTGTATTACGACAGTGACTAGTCTTCAAGAGATTTTAATTGGCTGTAAAAACTCTTTGGATGCCCTGCTGTTGCAGAATGTACTTGTAAATGCAATGTCGTCTCTTAGTCAATGCAGCCAGTGCAAACTCATGGAGAGTACACAGAGCAAAGGGGGGCTGGATTCTGCATTGGATGATCCACGTTGTTCAGGAACACGGAATCTCAACCAGGACAGAGTTAAAATGCTTTTCTCCAGCTTAGTTATCAGATAGGGAAGGATGGGGGTGAAAGCAAAGGGAGAGCTAATCTTGTACGCGGCTGGGGGAAAGCTAGTGTGAAGGAGCCATGAGGATGCATTGGGAAGGGAAGCAGGAGAAGAGAACATATGAACTAGGAACAGGAGTAAGCCACCTCAATACTGCTACACCATTCAAATACAAACAAATTTTGTTATACACAATCAAAAATACTGCCTGCCTTGGACATAGCTTTCAGCACATAATGCTTTAATTGTGATAGGCCAGTTTGTTAACTGGGAATGTTGATTTCTAAACGAAATGAGGACTGAATACAGCACACCACAGCAACAAGCAATCACTTCTTTACTGGCTTGGAACAAGGGTCAACACTTGCCTTGTTAGCAGTTTGCAGCTGCACTTTATGAGCCTATTTATGAAATCTAATTTCACTGAGGGTCTAGGGGTAAAGGATTAGTAGTCAATAAAACATTTCACAATGTGCAATTTTTTGTCAGACTGGTTAACCTTTCAGTACAAAAGGCTTCCATTCTAATCAGGTTTTATTATCTCTGTATAAATATATTGGACATTCTGACTGCTCATTGATTTTTAGATGGTGCATGTGACTGCACTATAGGATTTGCTGAATGAGTCAGACACTAATGTGCTCTGGCGGTTATAAACGCATCTCTCTTTCCATGGTACTTTACCAATGTAAGTATTTTTAACTCTTTCAGCAAATTACCAAAAGAAAAGAACAGTTAAATGCTTTGAAAAAGCAAGCTCAATAATGACTAAATAAAGGCAGGGTTCTGAGGAAGGATCACTTAACTCAAAATGTTAACTTTGATTTCTCTCCACAGATGATGCCAGACCTGCTGAGCTTTTCCAGCAATTTCTATTTTTCTTTTTCAATAGTGATGGTTTAATAACAAGGGGTCACCTATGTAAAGCAGAGAAGAGGTGGTTTTCCTCGGCAGGGGGTCCTAAGACTTAGCAAAAAAGTAGTGGAGGAAGAGTCTTTGAATATTTTTAAGGTAGAGATGGATAGATTTATGATAACCAAGGGAGTGCCTCAGGAGGCTGTCAAAGGAGCTGTATAAATGCAAGTTTGCTAATGGAAGAACAGCACCGGAGTTTATCCCATTGTCCTGAACAATATTTACACCTCGACCAATATCAAAACAGATTCGATTATTGAGGTTGGTTGGCTCGCCGAGCTGGTTTGTTGTTCCGCAGACGTTTCATTACCGTGCTTGGTAACATCCTCAGTGCAGCAAACCAGCTCGGTGAGCCAACCAACCTCAACACCCACAACCTGAGCTACAAATCTACTCCAAAACCTTACTTTAATAAATCAAATGTTTCCCTCAAGGGCCCAAATTAAACTTATGACAAGCAGGAATTACTTTGATATTTTATACAAAGTGACTTCATACCCAGACTGAAGTTAGAAAAGCAGCAGCTGTGATAATGCAGAATTTAATTTTCAGCTCCTGGATCAAGCAGACACCTTCTCAATTTAAGATGGATGCTCAACAACCAATAGCACATGGGGATCTAAACACAGGTGCTCCATTCTGCAAACCAAAAATCACCAAGCCTCTTGCAAAGACAAACACAATCCAAGGCAACCCCATGCTGACACCAACTCCATCCCAGGGAACACTTGCACCACGCTAACCCAGTGTCTGCAAATGCAGGTCAAAGCTCACAATCTCTTGTCCTAAATTGTCTACATTAGAGCTAGCAACTCTGCACTTTTTGTTTTAAATTCCTTCTTGGAATGAGTGTCACTGCAAGCCCAGCACACTTTGGCCATCCTTTGAGGTGATACTGCTAAGTCACCCTCCTGAACTGCCATGGTCAATGTGGTGAAGTTACTCCCACAGAGCTACATGTTTCAGTAACATTTTGTTAGAATCAACCACATTGTTAGGACAAACCAGGCAGATTTTCTTCCCTAAAGGACATGAGTGACCCTGATGGAATTTTACAGAAACACATGCATTTGATCATTAATAAGACTAGATTAGTCTAGATTACAGTTAATAATTGAATGCAAATTTCTGCACCTGCATTGATGGGATTTGAGCTGGTGAGTCTCAAAAATTAGTCTGACCCTCTGTGTTACTCATCTACTAACCAAGCAAAACTGAAGTGAATAGAAATCAGATGGAAAATTCTACTGGTTGGAGTCACATGGGAAGATGGTTGTGGTTGCTGGAGGTCAGTCACCTCAGGAGTTCCTCAGGGTAGTGTCCTCGGCCCAACCATCCTCAGCTGCTTCATCAATGACCTTCCCCCCCATCATAAGGTCAGAATGGGGGATGTTCACCGATGATTGCACAATGTTCCCCACTGTCATGACAGCTCAAATGCTGAAGCAGTTCACACCGATACGCAGCAAGAAAATAATCAGGCTTGGCTGATAATTGGCAAATAACATACGTGATACACAAATGTAAGGCAATGACCATCTCCAAAAAGAGAATATACCATCGCCTCATGACGTTCAATGACATTACTATCACTGAATCCCCACTATCAACATTCAAGTAGTTACTATTGAACAGAAACTAAGCTGGACCAGCCACTGAAATTCTATGGCTACAACAGCTCATCCTGAATCTGCATTCCCACGTGAAAGTCAATATATACTTCCGGAGGTGCACGACTTTTTCAGGGCTGGATTTCGTCCCCACTCTATTGTCCTTGTTCCTCTTTCCTGGAGTCTGCAGTGACATGGGAGTAACAACATAGTGGTAACATTGCTTAATTTATTCTTTCACAGGATGTGAGCAGTCCTGCTGGGCCAACATTTATTGTTCATCTGTCATATCCCCTGGGAAGGTGGCGGTGAGCAGCTTCTTGAAACTCTGCAGTCCACCTGGGGTAGATACGCCCACAATACTGTTAGGGAAGGATTTCCAGGATTTTGACCCAGTGACACAGAAAGGGTGACAGTATATTTCCAAGTCAACCAAAAGAATTGTCACCTCTCTCAAATGAAAGAGTTGTTAGTTTTGAACTGTGTTCTCTAGTTTGTTTGCCTTGTGGAGGAGACAAACTCCAGACCCCTCAGGTAACTTCTCATTCATTCTTCTAAATTCCAACGGCTATTGACCTGACCAGTTCAGCACTTCATAAGATAAGCCCTTCATCCCAGAAATGGGTCAAGTGAACCTTGTGAAACTATTTCTAATGCAATTATATCCTTTTTCAAATAAGGTGACCAAACAGTACAGTACTCCAGACAAATTATTGCAGAGCAGATGCTGCAGAATAATACCAGGACTAAAGAGAGTGAAATGATGAGGGTTGCATCGGGCAGGCTTGTACCCCTCAAAAGACAGAAGACCAAGAAATAATCCAATCAAGATGCTCAAGATGAATACTGGAGTTGATTAAGCAGATAAAACAATTGAGAAGAACTTCTTCACAACAAATGTTGAGAAATTCTGAAATTCTTCTGCAAACATATGAACTTATTTGAAGCTGGGTGTCAACTGAAAATTCAAACAGATACGAGAGCAACGTTTAACAGGCATTTAGACAGACACATGAACAGGCTGAGGATACAGGGATACGGACCATGTGCAAGCAGATGGGATTAGTTCAGAATGGCATCATGGTCAGCACACACACATTGTGGGCCAGAAGACAACAAGGTGCAGGGCTGGATGAACACAGCAGGCCAAGCAGCATCATAGGAGCAGAGAGGCTGACGTTTCGGGCCTAGACCCTTCATCAGAAAAGGGGGAGGGGAAGGGGGTTTTGAAATAAATAGGGAGAGAGTGGGAGGCGGATAGAAGAGGGATAGAGGAGAGGATAGGTGGAGAGGAAACAAACAGGTCGAAGAGGCGGGGATGGGGCCAGGAAAGGTGAGTGTAGGTAGGGAGTTAGGAAGGGGATAGGTCAGTCCAGGGAGGACGGACAGGTCAAGGGGGCGGGATGAGGTTGGTCGGTAGGAGATGGAGGTGCGGCTTGAGGTGGGAGGAGGGGATAGGTGGGAGGAAGAACAGGTTAGGGAGGCAGGGACGAGCTGGACTGGTTTTGGGATGCGGTGGGGGGAGGGGAGATTTTGAAACTTGTGAAATCCACATTGATACCATTGGGCTGCAGGGTTCCCAAGCGGAATATGAGTTGCTGTTCCTGCAACCTTCGGGTGGCATCGTTGTGGCACTGCAGGAGGCCCAGGATGGACATGTCGTCTGAGGAATGGGAGGGGGAGTTGAAATGGTTCGCGACTGGGAGGTGCAGTTGTTTGTTGCGAACCGAGCGTAGGTGTTCTGCAAAGCAGTCCCCGAGTCTCCGCTTGGTTTCCCCAATGTAGAGGAAGCCACACCGGGTACAGCGGATGGCCTGTTCTTATGCTGTACTGTTCTATGTCCCATGTAACAGAGATTATTAGATTGGTTAGGCAAGGGCAATAAGGGTTACAAAAGCAAGGTGGGAGATGGTTTTAAGATATAGGTCAATGATCCAACTGAATAATTGAAAAGGCTTAAGGAGCTGAATGGTGTATTCCTCATGGAAAAGCACAGTAAAAGACACTTTCGTTAATCATTTAATATCATACGAAATAGGAGCAGCAGTTGGCCCTTTGTGCCTGCTCTGCCATTTAATACGGTCATGGCTGATCAGGTTATGGCCCCGAATCCACCTTCCTACCCACCCCCACCCTCCCCTAATAACTCTCTTGTTGTCAGATATTTAACCCAGCTGCGAATATATTCAGTGACCCACCGTGCACTGCTCTCTAGCAGGAAGACTTCCAAAGACTGCACACTCAGAGAATGAACATTGCCTCATCTTGATGTTAAATGGGAGACCCCTTATGTTTAAACTGTACCCCCGGTCATAGATTTCTCCAGGAGAGGGAGCATCTTCACAGCACCAACCTGTCAAACCCCTTTGAATCTTATGTTTCAACAAGAAGACCTCTCATTCATCTAAACTCCAATGACAAAAAGGTCCAACCTGGTTTCCTCATAGGACACCTTCACCTCAGCAATCAGCCGAGTGAAGCTTCTCTGAACTGCTGCTAGCAAAAGAAAGAAAACATCTTTCCTTCTTTAAGACAGTCCCAGCCCACTGCCTAATCCTTGTTACTGTTAAACCATCTACCCCACTTCCCTTTGCAGTTTTATAAACTCAAACTGCAAAGTCCTGGAGAGAGCTCAAAGGGCATTTGCTAGAATGATACCAGGAATCACAGATTTTAGATATAAGGAACAATTAGAGAGATTCTCCTTGGAGCAGAGAAGATTAAGAGGTGACCTTATGGAGGTGTTCAAAATTTATGAACAATTTTGACAGGGTAAAGAAGGATATTCTATTTGGTATGACAGTAACTAGGGATCACAATTAAGCTTGTCAGCAAGAGAGCTAGGAATGTGAGAAGGAGAAACTTCTTTGCTCAGTTGTTAGGATTTGGAATGTGCTGCCTGGTAGAGTGGTGGAGGCAGATTCCATCGGAGATTTCAAGAGAGATACGCATGTTTGGAAGTGGAGTTAGAGGGCTACCGAGATAGGGCTGGAGAGTGGGACTAGCTAGATAGTTCTTTTGGGACAAACATGGGCTAAATGGCATCCTCCTGTACTGTAGAATTCTAGGTTCTTTAAATTTTGTAAACAACGAGGACATCATAAACAAGTATCTAAGTATTAAGGCTTGCTGGCCTTATCAGTAGCATTACCTTTTACAATCAATCTAATACCTGAACTTTTGGGTACTGCCAGCTGAAGGTTCCTTTTAAAGATTAACCAACATGGAATTATGATCCCTTCTAGATGTTCCAAAATATTTTATATACCACAAATTATGTTTGAATTGCAGTCCACTTATGTACAGAAATGGAAACATGCACAGCAAGATTCTGCAGTAAAATAATTGATCAATTTTTGAATGTTTTGGCAGAGCAAGATTTTCAGAAGCTTGAGGGGGGATCTTATAGAAACATATAAAATTATGAAGGGAATAGATAAGATAGAAGTAGAGAGGATGTTTCCACTGGCAGGTGAAGCTAGGACAAGAGGGCATAGCCTCAAGATTAGAGGGAACAGATTTAGGACTGAATTGAGAAGGAACTTCTTCACCCACAGGGTTGTTAATCTATGTAATTCCTTGCCCAGTGAAGTAGTTGACGCTACTTCAGTAAATGTTTTTAAAAAAAAGGTAGATTTTTTTTGAACAATAAAGGAATTAAGGGATACGGTGAGAACGCGGGTAAATGGATCTGAGTCCACGAAAGGATCAGCCATGATCTTATTGAATGGCGGAGCAGGCTCGAAGGGCCAGACGGCCTACTCCTGCTCCTAGTTCTTATGTTCTTATGTTCTTATGAAGGAAGGCTCATTTTAATGAGAACTTTCTACTCTTCAGTTCTTTAATGTTTCTTAAGGACAACATTTGACAAAGCAACACCACCTCATTTAAGTGTTCAAATCTGAAGTGAGATTTGAACCCACAACTTTTGGGAGTCAAGCATGCCACTCCAAGTGATTGTTAAAAATCACAAGTCAGTGCAATGATCTCAGTGGTAGATATTTTCTAATCAACCTGCTTAAAGATGTTATCACACAGTCTGGAGCAGGTGGGATTTGAACACAGGTTTCCTGGCTCAAAATGGTAGGGACATTACCACTACAGTGCAAGGACCCTTTGATCTCAGTTGTAATTGTGAAGGTTGAAATGTTCCCTTAACATCAGGAAAGACTGCTCTTAATCTTAATTGTCTTAATCAGACAACTAGTTGGCAGACTGCAGACAGTCAATCCAGAAACATTATTAACTTTAATCAGTTAATTGTACATTAGGAGTCCTAATATGGAAAAAAGAGCTGAGGCAATGAAACAGCACTTACTCACTGATTCCATCAAAAGCAGCTTCTCGAGTAGTGTGCCCACTATCCGTGTTCACGCCACGCTGAAATTATAACAAATATGCATTTAATTCTGTATTTACTGAATATATTTTAAAGTCTCAGTAATTGCTGTAATGGAGGGCAGAGAGGCGGGAGGGAGGATAAACTGGTTTGGAGTTTTCATGGGGAAAATAACAAAGAACAGCAGATTCCAAACACTTGTGGCATTTTACATAATAAGAAAAGATTTATTTGGCAGTAGCGCAGCACAAGAAGTATCCAATCAGCTGCTCTACACAACATTAATAATTATGAACCCACTCAGCCTCAGTTCTTCACTACACCGACACGTTTTCAGATGGGAGTGCTTATCCCAGCTACGTTTAAACAATATAAAAAGCATTATAATAAAAGGTTTGCAGAGGATGTTATTTAGCAGCATCAAAATTTATATTCATCAGACTGACAACGTTATCCTGATTAAGACCACCCATTACAAATGTACATTTACAACGATTTCCTTGTTGATTCTGCTCATCTGTCAAGTTGAGAGGACCTGCACCTCCTCGGCAGTTCAGTTCAAAGCCATACCACTAAGGCACAAGGGAAGCTGCCCTCCAATCTCTGTGAACCTTGACCAAGCTGAATGGCCTCGAGCCTGACCACATTGACCCCTCCCCCTCGGTTGTCCCATTTCCCACTGCAGAGGTACATACCAGGGTGAGCAGCATATCTGGCTGCAGCTTCTTCAGCACCTCAGCCACCTGTAAACAGAAAGCATTGCCCCGTTATTCCCAGCATTAATAACTAGCCGAGGGAAACATTCCAAATATCTAACTATAACAACAAACGTGCAAGCATATAGTCATTTCACAATATCAGTGTGTTCTACAACAGTCAACGAAGTACTTCAGAAATGTGGTACCTGTTGTAATGTAGAAAACACATCATTCAATATCCCACAAACAGCAATGTGGTAATGATAAATTATTGTTTAATGTTAATTGAGGAATAAATATTGTCCACAATCATTACCCTGTCCTTCTTCAAACTAGTACCATCAGATCTTTACATCTATGAGAAACAGAAAACAGTCAATTTATCATACCACAACTATCGATATCACACAGGAAGGCCAGACCAGATTTTAGTGCTCAAAACTCTGTTGCTGGGATTGGAACCAAGGCTGACGCTAATCCAACTGCTTAGGAGCAGGAAGGGATCATTCAGCCAAATTTCTAAATCTATAGATGACGCAAAGCTGAATAGCGAGAATAGTGCAGAGCCGAAGACAAATCAGTAGAAATGGTAAATTAGGAAAGGCAAGTGTGAAGTGATTCACTTTGAAAAGAATTAGAAGAGACAATAAAAGGGGGCAATTGTAAAAGGAGAAAAGGAGTGTCCTGGCTATATATCACCATAAATCATCAAAAGGTGGTAGGAAAGGTTGAGAGTGTGATTGATATATCATACAGCATCATAGGCTTTATTAAAAGAGGAATAGATCACAAATGCATAGAAGTTGGGTCAGCCCAATTAAACCACTGATTGGCCTTAGCTGCAGTACACACTCAGTTCTCAGTGCCACATCTTCAAAAGGATAGGAAGGCAATGGAGACAGTGCAGAAATGATTCAGGAGAATGGTTCCAGCGATGGTAGACCTCACTGACATACACCTGAGATATTGGGACCGTTTGCCTCAAAGAGAACGTCAAGAGCAGATTCTGATCTTCAAAATCATGAGGATTCTGGACAGAACAAGGAGAAATCTTTCCTATTGGTGAAAAGATTGAGAACTAGAAGTCACAGATTTAAGGCAGTTGGGAAAGGAAGCAATGGTGACAGGAGGGAAAATATTTTCATGCATCAGATGGTTAGGATCTGGACTGCACGGCCTTACAGTGCAGGTGGAGGCAGGTTCAATCAAGACATTTAAGTGGGAATTTGATTTTGTGAAAAGGGAGAATGTGCAGGCATAAGACAGGGGAGCAGTACTGGGTAAACTGCTCCTTCACAGATCCAGTGCAGACCAAAAACGCCAAAATATCTCTAAGTTGTAACCATAACACTGTTCAATATAACAGCAGAATGAGGCCATTAGGCCCTCGAATCTACTGCACCATTCAATCATGGCTGATATGTTTCTCAACTCCATTATCCTGCCTTCTCTCGTTACTAATCAAGAAGCTATCTATCTCTGCCTTAAATAGACTCAACAACTCGGTCTCCACAGCGTTCTGCAACATTTAGTTCCACAGGGTTAGCACCCTCTGGCTGAAGAAATTCCTCATCTCAGTTCTAAAGGTTTGTCTTTCATTCAGTCTCTCCTACTCGTGGCAACTTAATCTCCTCATCCACTCTGTCCAGGCCTGTCATTTTCCTGTCAGTTACACTGAGCCACCTTCATATTTGTGCATGTCCAATGTATGGTGTCCATTTTCCCCTCATAGGAATCCAAGGTCATTTAGGTCCTTGAACCTTTCTACCAAGTGAATTATATCTTGCCTGATCCGTACCTCAATCTAAAAAAAAAACGAAAGAACTGCAGATAACAAGGTGTACAGCTGGATGAACACAGCAGGCCAAGCAGCATCAGAGGGGCAGGAAAGCTGACGTTTCGGGTCTGGACCCTTCTTTAGAAAGAACTGCAGATGCGGTAAATCAAGAACAAAAACAGAAGTTGCTGGAAAAGCTCAGCAGGTCTGGCAGCATCTGTGAAGAAGAAAACAGTTAATGTTTCGGCTCCGGTGACCCTTCCTCAGAACTGATGGTGGCTGGGAAAATGTCAGTTTATATGCAGAAAATAGGGAGGTGGGTGGGGTAGGGAGTAAGCGATAGGCTAGGGCCTAAAGAGAGAGAAGAACAGTTGGACAGACAAAGGAGTTGCCAACGATCAGGCTGGGAGGGTGAATGGTTGTTAATGGGGACTGTTAGTGACTAACAACAGGGGGTGTGTAGTGGCAGGCTATGTGGTAACAAAGCCTGGTGCGTGGGTTAGGGAGCTGGGACATGGGAGAGTTTAGGCCCTAAAATTATTGAACTCAATATTGAGTCCGGAGGGTTGTAGGGTCCCCACGCGGAAAATGATGTGTTGTTCCTCCAGCTTGCATTGAGCTTCGCTGGAACACTGCAAGGCAGGGAACAGGGTGGTGCATTAAAGTGGCAGGCAACGGGTAGCTCAGGGTCTTTTTTGCGAGCAGAACGTAGATGTTGTGCAAAGCGGTCACCAAGTCTACGCTTCGTTTCCCCAACGTAGAGGAGACCACATTGTGAGCAGCGAATGCAGTAGACTAGATTCTGGGAAGTGCAGGTGAAATGCTGCTTCACCTGGAAGGTATGTTCGGGCCCTTGGATACTGGGGATGGAGGAGGTAAATGGGCAGGTGTTACACTTTCACCGGTTACAGGGGAGAGTGCCGTGGGGCTGTTGGGAGTGAAGGATGAGTGGACCAGGGTGTTCCAGAGGAAACGATCCCTACGGAAGGTGGACAAGGGAGGGGAGGGGATTGTGTCTAGCGGTGGCATCTCGCTGGAAGTGGCAGAAATGGCGTCTGATGATCTGTCATCGTTAACATTAACTCTGTTTTTTTCTTCACAGATGCTGCCAGACTTGCTGAGCTGTACCTCAATCTATTTACCTATCTTTGTTCCATATCCCTTTATATCCTCACCCAAACAAAAATGTAAGCATTTTAATTTGCAAATTTCAATCAACTTCAACATCCACAGCCTTTTAGGTGTTTCTGATTTCTACTCCCGTGTTAAAAGAGCTTTGAATGGCCTCTATCTAATTTTAAAACTATGACCTCATGGGTTATTTTCCTCTGTAAATGCTATCAAACTTTTATCATCCAGCTCCTGGAAAGTATTCAGGGTCAGGTGCCTGTCCATCTGACTGCAGTCACCATTTCCCTTTCAGCATCGGAGGTATTTTGCTTTTTGTTTGGGAGAAAAGGCAACAAATCTTTAACACAAAACAGAAGACATCATGTTATGTCAGATCCACAGATATACATTCAAAGACAACTTATGACTACAACAATTAATCATTGCTAATGAATTCAATGTGTCAAAGGGACAGATTGGAGAAAAACAACCTGGAGCACAATTTGGAATCAGTTTGCATCATCATGTCGCTGTCTGGGCTGAAATGGTTTTCTGAGGGATTTATTAGAAAATGCAGGCATATATCTCAAACCATGTGGAAGATCATGCTGCCTCTCTGATAGCTAAACCACAGCAATCACAGAGAACATCTTGAGATGCTATACAGGAACAATGAGCAGCACCAGCGAAATTAGTTAATTGTAACAAAGCTAAAGAAACTTGTAAGGTGCACAGGGAGACAGAGTGCAGTCTGGAAAGTGGGGAATTGAGATTGAGAAAATGTGGGTGCATAAAGGATACACTGCTCAGGGGAAATTTCTCCTCATCCTATTTAAAACAGACAAGAAGAAATGTCATCTGAAGATAGTGAATTTACAGAATTCAACACTGGGTTGTTAAAAATATTCACGACAGAAATAGACAGATCTTTAATCAGCAAGTGAATCAAGGGTTCTGGGGAAAATGCAGGAAAGTCAAGTTGAGGACGAATAGATTAGTAGAGCAGATTTGATGGGCTGAACGGCCTACTTCTACTCCTTCATCTTATGGTAGAATGGAGAATTTGTGGGTGCAGAGTGAGTCACAGAATGAGAGGGAACACTGGTGCACAGCAGGTAGTAGTGATGGCAAGACAGAGAATGGGTGCAGAGTGAGCAACAGAAAGCTGGCGTTAGTGAGGGTGACAGAGCACAGTGCACAGCAGGCAAAACAAAGTTTGCTGAGTACTTTGTGAATGAGAGAAAGAATGAGCGAGAGCATATATTTTGAAGGCGACAGAATGAACAAAAGCATGCATGCACCAAAGTCACCATTCTTCCCCATTCCCAGCCCATCAACCTCAGGCTAGGGCTCACAGCACCTCCCAGTTAGCTAACGATCAACATGATTACAGTATTGTTTAAGCCAAATTCAGTTTAAGAATCAGCACATATGGAAGATTTTCATACAAGCATATTCAAAGAACTCAGTGCTTGGTTACACCCAGGAGCAATTGATATTCAACAATTAACAGAATAGAATCTCTTCCTATCTCCCATGGTACAGTTAGAATCAATCAGCATTAGTGCTTTGAAAGATCAGAGTCAAAATTAATATAAAACAATCTTTGACCCTGAGGGTTTAAGTGTGGATTGGAAGGCAGAGATTTACAAAGATGCTGGGAGGCTAATATTTATGGAGAAATGTAAATCTGTAAAGACAGTGTCAGAACAAAGAAACAACACAACTGTAGCTGCTGGCAATCTAAGCCAGAAAATACTCAAAATGTCAGGGAGGTGCTACGGAGCAAGGGGATCAGTTGCATTTCTGGTTATTGACCCCTCACTAAAACAGAAACATAAGTAAAAACAGTTTGTTAAGAGACACAGAATTGGGGTGGGGTGGGAGGGACAAAAGACGCAACCATTCTAATACTCTTCCTGACCGGCCTCCCACCCTCCACTCAAACCAGAGTCAATCCAAAACCACTTCCTGCATACTAAACCACACCAGGTTGCACTCACCACTGAGATCACTGGCCCCTTGTCCAGCAGCATCTCAACTTGAAAATGATCATCACCACATATCTGTATGTCTGCAGAGTTTCCAACCAAAGGGGAGTGAAGAATTAAGGGGGCACAGCAAGAAAATAGTTGAGCATCATATTGAATAATCAAACAGATTCAAAGGACCCTATGAACGATTCCTGCTCCCCTCTATACCTACAAAGTCCCTGGTTATTTTTACAATGCTAAAGACATTGTGTTGAAAAGAAATAGAATATGTTGTGAAGTGATTCAGTGGATAAGTGATGATGATCAAATGGTGTAAATGTTAAAAAATGAAGGAGGCAGTGAGGGAAATAACCAGCTCAGAGGGTATGTGAATGGTTAAAAATTGGATGGAAGGGGTATAATATGGTTATACAGGCTCCAGTCAGTCAGGATAGTTGTGATAAAGTCATTGAGAGCAGATCACATTGCAAGGCCCTGGATTCCAGCCCCAAGCATCAGTTGTCAAGAGGCTTCAGCCTCTGAAATGGTTGTTTTAATTAGTGGAAAAGAGGGGAAGGAACGGAGGCAAATACATGGCACAATAATAATAAACAGAGGGATTTATTAGTCTTTAATAAAAAACAAACAGTCAGGCACTGAACTTCATTCATCCAGGGCTCATGATTTGAATTTAAACTCAGATTCCCTGGAGACCTCCCCAGAATGAAGTTCTTTGATGCAGAATCACACATTCACTTCACTGAAGACTGAACACCATCTGTCAGTGGTGTAGCATCATAAAAGGTTCAATCTAACTCTGGAACACGTCCAATGGGACTTGCAAGGCCTTCAGTTAGAGATTTAAAACTCTTATACATCTCCTTAGTTCCTGGTAGTTCAAAAGCACAAGATCCCATGTTTAAAAAAGATGTTTAAAGAGAAACTACCCAAATGTTTGGAAAATTCAGAAAGTGTTCCCCAACTAACTCAACAAGCTCCATTGAAAGATACAGGAAAACATCCAACACATTCTGCAAGGAGTGGGTTGCTCTGCCACTTCAGAGGGCAGTTAAGAGTCAATCACATGGCTGAGGGGTCTGGAGCCACATGTAGGCCAGACAATGAAAGGCCAATAGACTTCCTTCTTGAGAGGGCATTAGTAAACCAGACAACACTGATTCTTTTGATGAGGTACTTTACAACTTGTATTCAATAATTTCATATCATAACTTCCACTCCCTTCTATTGGCAACGAAGTGTTGTGACTGCTGTCTCCATTCTTGCCTGCCCCTTTAACCAGATATCACCCACTTTATCACTTCACCTTTTATTAGTTTCATCATGTTCTTTATCTCCCTTGTTCAAGGAGTATTGGCTTGGGTTTCCCAGCCTCTCCTTTTGTTGAAATGTAACCAGCCTGTGCCTGAAACATCTCCTCGTTAAAGGTCACCCACAATCCCATTTCAGCTCTTTCATGTCAGTCTTCAGTTTCATTGCACCCTGGCTAACTGTCCTTGCATGCCATTGAAATCAGTCATCTTTCAACTTAGAAATTTCAATTTAGCATGTTCTTTACTGATCATAACCTTAAAGATTCAATGACTGTTCTCACCAAGTAGCCGCCCCCCAAGAAACCTGGCCATCCTCATTCACCAATGCCAGATCAAGCAATGTCTCTTTTCAGTTGGACGTCACAACACCAGGTTATAGTCCAACAGGTTTATTTGAAATGACGAGCTTTCAGAGTGCTCAGGAGGCAGGAAGTTTGAATTTGGCATTTGTAAAATGCTGGCGGGGGTGGGGGGAGCATTGTGTGGTCCCCTTAAAAGATCATGTGCTTTTTCTGTGCTTAGAGATTTAAAATTGATGTCTGAACAGCAGATTGAAAGTTTGCAAGTATACAGAGAGCACCCGAATTAAAACATTTGTATCGAAAGACCGTACAGATAGCAGGCCCAGCAGCAGTTTTTAACCAAGACAACAGGATTTGAATTTAGCCAATCAATTGGTGAAATCCTATTAAATTTAAGTCTGAGAGTTTTGACAACATAGGACCGATCCTATTCTAAGAAATATTGATATGTCATCAAGGGTATAAAAGAAGGGGGCAGTTGGAAAAAGACCCCAGAGCTGGCTGCTATCCGCCAAAGCTAACAGCCCTCAGCTCTCAAGAGAGAATCACTGGCTCTCACTGCCTCCGATGTCTTAGAGAAAGCACCATCTAAATAACAATACCAACAGTACAACTAGTTAATATTCTTGACAGAAGAATCGACGGACAAGACACAGAACATTCCGGAAAACATGTAACTTGGCTGTAACTGACAGACTAAATTTTTTTTATACAAGTGGGACTTGTATTTATTGGAACAGCATACCATTAGAATCTTGCTTTATTTGGGAATAATTAGTAGTTAGAAAGGATTTATTTGGTTTATTAATAGTTTAGTTAATGTGTTCACTGTCAGAGCTAGAATTGTTACTTGTTGATTTTAGAGCGAGCGTCAGGGATTTATTTTATTTAACTACTAAAAGTTGCTGAAAGGCAGGCTATACCACTTTTCAAACTCCTTTTACGGATTATGGGGCAAGGTGCTCCTCTTTGGGTGTTTCGGGGAGGGGGTCACAGCGCAGTGTACAACCTCCACTTTGTAACAGATTGGGGGCTCACTGTCTAGGATTTGGACAGATTTGAACAGAATTAGGATACAAAAGGTCCCAGCAGATTTAAACAGACTTGTGTCTTAGATCTTTAAATAAAACTTAAGTGAGAAGTGGAAAATCTGTTTAATTTTGGTTGTTTGTTGCTGGTTAAGTCAAAAGTGAGGAAATGGCTCTTAACATTGCTAAAGACGTTCTGGGGGTCAAAGATGGGGGTCGAAATTTGACAAGAAAGTTTAGAAAGACAGAAAAAGGTGACACTTTTAGAATTAGCAGACAGGTTAAAATTGTGTTTAACTAGGGATAATAAGAAAGCTGAAATTATAACGGAGTTAGTCAAGCATTTAAGCATACCAGAGAAACAATCAACTACAGTAGAGTTAGAAAAAATTAAACTGCAAAATGAGACAACTGGAGCTAGAGGACAAAAAGGGGAAAGAAGGTTCTTAGCTGAACAAAAAGAAATGGAGACAGAAGAAAGGGAGAAAGAGTTTGCCAACTTCTGAAGTTCAATCAGACAGAAAGTCAACATGAAGGTAGAAGGTATGCTTAGTGAGAAGGATAGTGATGATGAGCAAATACATTGTAGCCACAGGCCTGGTAGGAATATATACAAATATGTCCAAACATTTTCAAAATTCGATGAAAAAGATGTAGCAGAATTTTTTTGTTTCCTTTGAGAAACAAAAAGAAACAATAAAGGATTTATATGTATTCCAAAATGCTGTTACTTTAAGGATAAAATCTTAAGGTGGTAATGGAGACCTTGGCAGGTTAGTGCAGATGAGAAATGGGTGAATGTTCACCAGACTGTGTTGCCAGTAGAATATTGCGGAAGTATAGCGGGTAGCATACGAATTACCGGTAGAAGGTCATCTAGGGGTGAGGAAGACTCTGGCTAAGATACAGAGCATTTTTACTGGCCTGGATTATGTAAAGATGTGGTTGAATTTTGCCATATCTGTCATACATGTCAGATGGTAGGAAAACCACAGGCAGTAATAAAACCAACCACCCTCCCCCTTCCCCCACCCCACTGCCCGCTTTCCCCTTCACCACTGCCCCCATCACTACTTCCTTCCCAAGGATCTCACTGTGTCACTGTGCTCAGGACAGTACCTAAAGAGTGTTGCACTGTTGGGAGGAGCTTTCTTTCAGAGGAGCCATGAAGTGGAGGCTCCATGAGCTCTCTTCAGTGAATGTGAAGGACGCCATGGCATTGTTTTAAAGACCAAGGGAGAGGTTCTCTTTTGATTCCTGGTGAGAATTTATACATCAATCAGAATTAATAGAAACATTTCTGGGTTATTTATTCATTGGTTTGTGGGAGCTTGCTATTCATAAATTAGCTCTCATCACTACAGCGACTTAGTGTCATAGATTCATACAGCACAGAAACAGACCCTTCATTCCAACTATACTGCACTAACCAGACATCCCAATCTGACCTAGTCCCATCTGCCATCATTTGGCCAATATCCCTCTAAACCCTTCCTATTCACGTATCCATCCAGATGCCTTTTAAATTCTGTAACTGTACCAGCCTCCACCACTTCCTCTGGCAGCTCATTCTGTACACACAACACCCTCTGTGTGGAAAAGTTACCCCTCAGGACTCCTAAGTCTTTCCCCTCTAACTTTAAACATATATCCTCTACTTTTAGACTCCCTAACCTTTGGACTTTGGTTATTGACTCTATCCATACCCTTTATGATTTTATAAACCTGCATAAGGTCACCCGTATGTATCCAATGCTGCAGGAAAAAAGCCCCAGCCATTTGGAGAAGTACATGAATGGGAAAGGTTTGCAGGGATGTGGGCAAAACACAGGCAGGTGGGACTCGTTTGGTTTGAGAATATGGTCAACATGGACTAGTTGGACTGAAGGGTCTGTTTCCATGCTATATGACTATGGCTCTATGCAGCCTGTCTCTGTAACTCAAACCCTGCCTTGTCAATCTTTTCTGCACCCTGTCAGGTTTAACAATATCCTTCCTATAGAAGGGTGACCAGAATTGAACACAGTATTCGAAAAGTGGTCTCACCAACGTCCTGTACAGCCGCAACATGACGTCCAAACTTCTATAATCACTGCTCTGACCAATGAAGGCAAGCGTCCCAAATGCCTCCTTCACCACCTGTGAATCCACTTTCATGGAATTATGCACCTGCACTCTTAGGTCTTTATTCAGCAACGCTCCCCAGGGCCCTACCATTAACTGTATAAGTCCTGTCCTGGTTTGCCTCACCGAAATACAACACCTCATTTATTTAAATTAAACTCCATCTGTCACTCATCAGCCCACTGGCCCATCTGATCAAGGTCTTGTTGTACTCTGAGATAATCCTCATTATCTATTTTGGCTGTAATGCATCTGGGAAATCTTGTGGTTGTGAAAAGGTGCAATATGAATGCAACATTTTTCCAATGAAATCCTACACCAACATGAGGATACTCTGTGTAAGCTTGGGAATTATGAACAGTGTCAATTTATCAGCCATAACTCACCAGTGTCACAACATCCAGACCAATCAGGAGTATGGATGAGTGGAGGTTTAATAAAACTTACCCAACCTATTGTGTCAGAGTGCCCCTTCCACCACGGAGGGCTGAATAAGAGACCCAACCATAGAGAACACCACAGTGTGACTGGCAGTTCGACTGGTAAATACCCAGTCAAACTACAAGCTTCATCTCCTCCCTTTGTCCTGCTATTGGGACCTATGACAGGATTCCACACTACCCCACCCCCCCCAACCCTCAACCAAACGGTCTTTTATTTACTCATTCAGATGTTGGCATCACTGGCTGGGCCAGCATTTATCACCTGTCCCTAATTACCCACGAGAAGGTGGGGGTGAGCTGCCTTCTTGACCCGCTGAAGTATATGTGCTGTAGGTAGCTAGACCCACAATGCCCTTAGGGAGGGAATTCCAGGTTTCTGACCCAGCGACAGTGAAGGAACAGCGATATATTTCAAGTTAGGATGGTGAGTGGCTTGGAGGGGAACTTGCAGGGTTCCCATGATCTGCCACTCTTGTCCTTCTAGATTGTTGAGGGAGGGAGGTGCAAAGTGAGTTTGTAAGATGCTGTCTAAGGAGCTTTGGTGAATGTCTGCAGTGCATCTTGTAGATAGCACATGCTGCTGCTACTGAGCGTTTTTGGAGTGACTGAATGGTGTGGATGTGGTGCTAATCAAGGGGGCTGCTTTGTCATGGATGGTGTCAGGCTTCTCAGTTATTGGAGCTGCACCCATCCAGGCAAACGGGGAATATTCCATCCCACTCCTGACTTGTGCCTTGTAGATGGTGGACAGACTTTGGGAATCAGGAGGTGAGTTACTCACTGCAGGATTCCTATCAACTGATGTGCTTTTCCAGCCACTGCTGATCCATTTCAATTTCTCACTAATGGTAACCTCTAGAATGTTGCTAGTTAGGGATTCAGTGATGGTAATGCCATCTGTTAGAGATGGTCATTGTCTGGCAGTGGACAGCACTAATATTCCTAGGCACTTGTCTGTCCAAACCTGAATATTGTCCATTTGAAATTGAACTGCTTCAGTATTTCAGCAGTCATGAGTGGTGCTGAACATTGTGCAGTCATCACTACACATCTCCAATCTGATCTTATGATAGATGAAAGGTATTGAAGAAGCAGCTGATGATGGTTGGACCTGGGATACTACCTTGAGGAACTCCTGTAGAGATGCCCAGGGGCTGAGATGACCAACCTCTTAGAACCCCAAACCTTTTTTGCGAGATATGACTTCAACCAATAGAGACAACAGGTTCCCTCTGATTCCCATTGACTAGTTTTGCTAGGACTCCTTGGTACCATACTGTCAAATACAGCCTTGATGTTGTGGACAATCACTCTCACCTCACCTCACCTCTCTTGTACATGTTGAACCTAAGCCATAATGAGCTAAGGGGCCCTGGGAGAATCCAAACTGCTTTTCCTGCAACCCCCAAACTCAGTGACTGTGCTCCTCCCTCCCACCTCCTACCACTGTTTCCCCAACGCCCCCGCCCCACTTGAACAACCCCTTCTCAACTCAGCTAACTGGCTGATCACTGTGGAACACCTCCATCTGCCTCTTCTCCAGCCACTTGCCATTTAAATTCTGCACCTCATTTGCACGTCACTGCCTTTGCCTCCTAATTACTTATTGATCACAGACCTTGAAACTTAATGGTGTTTCTCCCTCTCACAGCTACCGCCTGGTCTGCTTATTTCCAGTATTTTCTTTTTCTACTTCAATGTTCAGCAACTGCAGTACCTTGACTTTTCTATTAATTATTCGTTCGTATATTTTGCCTCCTACATGATCTAGAAGAAATCAAATACCAAGTTTTCAGAGGATGAATAAAACATTGGTAACTCAGGTTCAATTGCAGATTTATGAGAAATAAGCTCCTTTGAATCAAGTCATCCTGACTTTGCAGCATTCCCTATAAATTGACTTGCAAATCCTTTACATTTATGTCACTTGTTGTTTGCTGCTTGTATACCCATCTTCCATTTCTTCCTTCCTCCAACTCTTGTTAACTGCTCTGTCATTGCTCAATGTGTAACCAGCTTGATGGCTCTGTCCCAGCAATGAAGCAGTTCTCTGCCTGCAACACTTCAATAAACTCGGTGAGCACATTATTGAACGTCTTACAGCTGAAATAGAAACTCAGTGCTGATGTGCGGGAGGGACGGAGGGACGCAAATGTAAGTGTGGAGCTTTGCCTTGCACCCCAGCTCACAAAGCCTACTCCATGTCACTTGAGGGTTGTGCTTAACATGGAGTTGTCGAAAGATTGTTAAGCTTGTGCCACCAAGGACACTCCTACCCATCAATCCTGACAACAGGTCATCAACATTACCTCTGTTTCTATCCACAGATGTTGCCTGACCGGCATGAATTTTTCCAGCTATACTTTCAAGTCTTGTTTCCATCTCCACTCAGCCAGGCTGAATCCTGTTTAACACCAAGTTCACTTTCTGATCAACTGCTGTCTCCCTGCCAAAAATGGTATACTCTACCTCTGTAACATCACCCATTTCTCTCTGGCTTTCCCCAGTTCACTTTCTGACGACCCTATCCATTGTCCCCAATTCTAATGTTGACCAGCTGAGCAGCCTCCTCTCAACTTCAGTTCTTCCAAACCTCTAACATTCACCACGTCCAATTCAATCATCATCATGTTGCTCATTGACCTATGGGGGCTCCAGTCTCCTTAGTGTATGGAATTTAAAATTCTCACACCAGTTCTGTGGAAGGGTCACTCAACCCGAAACGTTAACTCCGATTTCCCTCCGGACCTACTGAGCTTTTCCAGGAATCTCTGTTTACGTTTCTCATCCCAGTGTTCCTGCCTTACCATGGCATCAGCCTTTGCCCTCTCTCTAATCCCTCACAACTCCCACCCAACTAGAAACTACACTGCTCCAGTTCACATCGTTGCTCTGCTCTCTGAACAGAAACTTCAAAAGATTTAGTTAGACAGACTTACATCACAAGTGTAGTGAACTTCATTCACAGAGTATTTCTTTTTGAAGTGGTCACGGTTGTGAATCCTTTGAGGAGAGAAAGAGAGAGAGAAAATGTTGAGAGAGTCACATCTGTTTTCTGTCCTCCTGTTCCCTTTGTCTGCTCTCAAAGCTCATTCCTTGGAACTGAGAGCATTGGGTCACACAAACTTGCTGTTTCTCAATGGGCACCTGTTCTTCTGCAGAAGAAGTGACAGCAGACCGTATACCCTATTCCCCACCCCACTTTCCAGGAAGTGGTTTTCCTGGAATATTTCTCAACTGTCCCGTGGGTAGTTAGATTTAGATCCCCAGCTCTTCCTGTGTATAAGCAGTTCTGCCTGTACCACCAGAAGGGCTCTTGTGGTGCAGTGGTAATGTCCCTACAACTGAGCCAGGAGGCTTGGGTTCAAGTCCCACCTGCTCCAGAAGTGTTATAAACAGCTTTGAACAGAAAATCAGTGCACCAGATTCCAAAGTCTACACAGTACCTCAGATAATGCATCTGAAAACTTCCAGTTTCCATGGAATCATAGACACTTCTAACCCGTGTAAGGGACACTTGTTAAAGTAATAAAAACCAATGTTTTCAAAGAATCAAGTATTGATCTGAATAAGAACATATTTACGTAGAATTTTAATTTCTTCATTGTCTGAAAATTACAGTCAGACTGTACAGGAGAAATATTAGGAAGCATTTCTACACACAAAGGGTGGTAGAGGTTTGAAACTCTCTTCACAAACTAAAATAATTGCTGGATTAGTTGTTAATTTTAAATCTGGGATAGATAATTTTTTTAAGCAATGGTATTAAGGGATGTGGGTCAAAGCCAGATATATGGAGTTAGGCCACCGATCAGCCATGATCTCACTGAATGGTGGAACAGGTTTGAGTGGCTGAATGGCCTTCACTTGTTCCTATG
Source organism: Rhincodon typus (assembly GCF_021869965.1). NCBI lineage: Eukaryota > Metazoa > Chordata > Chondrichthyes > Orectolobiformes > Rhincodontidae > Rhincodon > Rhincodon typus. The sequence goes on from NC_063346.1 coordinate 2,128,104, forward strand.
TTCCTAAATGACAAGCACCAACCATTCAAAGAGGAACAGTATTGTGAAAAGGTTTATAGAATAAAGAGCGAGCTTCTATTTCTACAGGCAAGAGGGTCACAGATTAAAGTCAGGAGCAAACAGAAGACGAGAGTTGGGGTAAATGGTAATAATCTGAAACATATCGCTTCCGAAAGGGAAGTGGAAGCAGGAACTTGCGAAAAGGAATTGGACAAATAATTGATTATGTCTTGGGGAAAGAGCAGGGGCATGGGACTAACCAAACAGATTTCTCAAAATGCTGGCACAATGGGCTAAACGGCTGTGTTCTCTGAACATAAGATTCTATCCTTGGCTTCTGTCTGACTCAGTGGGAGGGTGTTTATCCTGTTGATAGTAGTGACTATAACTTGCTGCGACAGAAAGTGACCTCATTGAGAGCCTAACTTACTTTTCACAGGAGTCCAAAATTATAAATAATCCCAGAATCAACAGCACAGAAAAAAAATCAGATTTCCCCAAATCAAAAGGGTAGCAAATTCTAACTTCCTTCATTGAGGGGAGAACAACGACGTAACCTGAAGGAGACCATTTAATCAATACATTAATTAGAGCTACAAATAATTGCAATCAACAAGAGTGCAGCAGCTGCAGTATTAATTACACAGGGAGATGATACAGAGTAGATAAATAATTACTCCCACTTTCAATCTGCTCCCAGAGCCAAGAGTAAATAATGGCTTCCATTAATTAGTGTGTTTGACAAATTAGACTAACAAATCCCAATCCCTCATTGTCTGTCCTCAATCATAATCCACACAGGAAATCTCAGACTTGCAGGTACTTCTCAGTAAATAAAATTACTGAATAGTATGATTGGAAAAATAGTAGCGTCTCCAATTTTCTCTCCTGAACACTCAGCCTTGGTGAGCAAGTGCCTTCAGCACCAGAAATGTGTAATTATTCAAGAGTGTCCGTAAGCTATTTGACTGCATGGGCATCTCAGCCAGGCGCAAAGTGTCTTATACCAACAACTGTATGCAGGCATTGACTAGTGGGGAGTCAGGGGAATGTGACTTCCTCAGCCAGTACCTTCTGCTTAATCAAGATCACCAAGCAAAGATGCAGCTCCCCTGCTGCTGCCGTGATAATGAACGGAGTCAGCACAGGCAGCAGAGTTGAAGCAGGAACTCTTCTAAACTGTGCAGCTCATTAGCAGAACATCCCATAAGGGTGTGTGTAGGGAGCTCAACTATTCCTTACACTTATTAATGACTAAAATGTGGTGGAATGGAAAACTATATATCCGAATTTGCAAATTACACAAAGACAGCACTGTAAGCAGTACCAGCAAAAACCAGGTTACATCTCTTTTTTTTCTTATCCCTCACTGCATCTCTGAGACAGTGGGAGCTGGAATCAAAGAAGATTTGGTTTAAATCATGGACATGAACTATATTACCTTGTTGCTTAACTTTGCTTTGTTAAAGTAACTATATTAATAATAAATTGTTAATTCTTTTGAGCAATAAACTTGGTGTCTGGTATGGGTTATTTTAAGAGTCTGGTTAAGAATAATTGCAGCAATTTTGAGGGGCATTGAATACTTTAATTTTACTGTGTTGTGAATACAGGGATAGGGAAGCTGATTTGATTTGGCTGTCTGTCTTCATGTCATGATACAGTTGGGTTTCCGGTCAATGGTAATCCCCTGGAGGTTGACAGTGGGGGATTCAGCAATGGTAATGTTACCAAATGTCAAGGGGTGATGGTTAGATTCTTTCTTGTTTGAGAAAGAGATTACTTGGCACTTGTGTGGCACATATGTTACGTGCAACAAGTCAATTCAAGCCTGGATATTGAACAAGTCTCGCAGCACCTGCACTGCTTCAGCATCAGAGGGGTCATGAATGGTACTGAACATTAAAAATACCCTATAAGTAGCTAGACAGTCAATGGTGCATTGGCTGTAATTTTCCAAAATTCTCCAGGGACCAAGGAATTTATCAGAGGATTGGAAAAGGCTGTCAAAGAAACAGTTCAAAAAGGGAGGGAGGCAAAAAGCAGGTAACTATTGGCCAATTAGCCTAGAATCTAACATTGGTAAAATATTGGAATTAAATATTAGGGAGGCAATAACAGAACATTTGGAAAATTATAACCTAATCAAGCAGCGCAAGCATGGCTTCATGAAAGGGAAATTTATTAGACTTTTTCCAAAGGAGTTTCAACCAGAGTGGATTCAGGGGAACCAGAAGATGTGTTTTATTTGGATTTTCAGGAAGTATTCAGAAAGTTACCTCACTAAAGGTCAAGTCATAATTGCTCACAATGTTGGAGGTAGTATAATGGCATGGATAGAGAATTGCCTCATGGACAGGAAATATTGAGGGGGGATAAGAGATTCTTTTTCATGTTGGCAACCTGTGGGGTTCCCACAGGGATCTATGCTGAGACCACAACTGTTTGTAATTAATGTTAATGACTTGGAGGAAGGAAGTGTATTCAAATTTGCAGACACAAAAATAGGAAGAAAGGCTGATTGCAAGAGGGATATAAATAGTTTATAAAGCAACATTAATAGGTTAAATAAGCAAAATGTTGACAAATGGAGTATAATGTGAAGTCATTTTGGAAGGGAGAACAAAAGAGCAGCAAATTTATTTAAATGGAGTAAAACTGCAGTAAAATGGGACTTGGTGTCCTTGTGTACAAAACAGAATGCTAGCACACAGGGGCAGCAGGTAATCAGGAAGGTTAATGGGATATTGGACCTTGTTTCAACACGGTTGGAATATAGGAGCAGGAAAGTCTTACTATCACTGTACAAGATGCTGGTGTGACCACATCTAGAGTACTGGGAACAGTTTTGGCCCCTCATTTAAAGGAAAGATATCATTTCATTGAAAGCAGTCCAAAGACGGTTCAGTTGGATGATCCATGGTATGGAGGGAATGTTTTATGAGTAGAGGCTAAACCACTCACTGGAGTTCAGAAGAATGAGATGATCTCATTGAAACATATAGGATTCTTAAAGGGCTTGACAGGATGAATGCTGTGAGGATTTTCCCCTCATGGGAGAGGCTAGGACCAGAGGACAGTCTCAGAATAAAGGGGCACCAATTTAAGACGGAGATAAAAAACTCCTTGCCAGAAAGCTGTGGGGGCACAGATCATGTGTTTTTAAGACTGAGATAGATAGATTCTTAATCATTTGATTAATCAAGCGATATGGGGAAAATACAGGAAAGTGAATGTAAGGAATGTCAGATCAACCATGATCCTGCTGAATGATGCAGCAGGCTCAAGGAGCCAAATGACCTATTCCTGTCCCCACTTCTTATGGTCTTAGCATTATGTAATCATCCACAAACATCGGTGGGATGGGTGTAGGCAAAATTGAGATATACTAAGTTGTGAAGGGTTTAGACCGTGTGGTAAAGGAGAAACCTTTTCCCTTTGTAGGTGGGTCAATAACCACAGGCACAGTTTTAAGGTATGAATCAGGACATTTACAGGGGATTGGGGGAGTGTGGGAGTGAAGAGCGGGAGTGAAGAAAAGAAAATGGAATTAGAATAGACGAATGCTTGGTGACAGGCATGGATACAATGGGCTGAAGGGCCTCTTTCACAGTGCTGTTAAAGACTCTGAGTTTATGACTGCCCTTGCCAGAATGTCAAAGATGCTAGACCCAGGGGAATTCAGATGACAGAAACTAGGAGAAGTGGGCCACAGAGGGATTGGAACACAGCGATGAGAATTTCTGAATTGCAGCAATGCCAGACTGGGTGCCAGACGTCAGACATCAGAACTCAAACAGCAACAGCAGACTGCTTTGGAAACTAGAAAGAGCTTACGTTCCCATCCACACTGCATAGCTCTCCGGGAGTTTGGGAACAAACAGCAGGGACTTGCCAGTGGCAACTTCCACAGCACCATAGCAGTCCGCCTCCAGCACTCCAAACGTCCAGTGGAAATAAGATTCCTACAAAAAGGAACACGTTTACTGTTTTTAAACATTATCTCATTCGTCCCACATCCCAATGCTCTACCCATCACCCCCCACACCCCTACTTAGCCTGGTATATTTTCTCCCTAAGTAGTTATCCAATTCCCCTTTGCCAGTTACTATTGAATTGTGCTCCCACCATGTTTTCAGGCAGCACATTCCAGATCAGAACAACTCACTGTGTGAAAAGAATTCTCATCTGCTCTCTTTCCAGATCACAGTCACTATCATTCAGGAAAGCATATAAAAGTATTCAAAGCAAAAGACAAAGTGACCTTTTTATTTGCTAGCATGGAGGTATGTCCTGACAATTATATAGTGTCTATCATCATTTACCAGTTGCGCTCATATTGTACATTCATCAACTGTGTGGAAGGTCCATGGGGAGCTTTATTCACTGCAATGCTCATGGCAGAGCCAATTCTATAGTCTCCACCATGGGTCAAGATCCCAAACTCCAACAACCACCTTCCAATAGACCAACCACTGTCCCCTGCCATCTACACACAACCCAACCACTGACCCCAAGCTCCACCAATATTCCCCTAAATCCCCATCACTCCGTCCCCAACCCACTCCCCAATCCCCCAATGTCCCACCCTGCTCAAGCAGCCCTGACCCATCACTCCCAGTCAACACCCCTGCCAACCACACAGCCACCGGGTAATATATTATCATTGATAGATGACTGGCTAACTAATAGAAGATAGTTAGGGTAAACTGAGGCATTTGCACGTTGGCAACCTATAACCGAGGTGTGTCACTAGGATCAGTGCGGGGGCCACAATTATTTACAATATACATTCATTGCTTCAATCAAGGTAGTGAATGAACTATAGTCAAATTTGTAAATGACACAAATAATTGGGAAGGCAAGTGATGAGGGTGACACATCTGAAAAAACAGATTAATGAGTGGACAAGTTCTCAACAGATTTAATATATCGTGGAAAATGTGAGGCTGTGCACTTTGGCAGGAAGAAGAGAGGAGCTGAATATTAGTTAAATAGAGAAAGGCTGCAGAAAGCTGCAGAACAGAGGGAATTGGAATCCTGGTGCTTGAATCACAAAGTTAGCCTCCAACTTCAGCAGGTAATTTTTTTTTAAATATTCACTTGTGAGACATATGCATCACTGGATGGGTCAGCATTTATTGCCCGTCCCTAGTTGCCCTTGGGAAGGTGGTGGTGAGCTGCCTTCTTGAACCACTGCAGTCCATGTGCTGTAGGTTGACACACAATGTCCAAGGGAGAGCGCTCCAGGATTTGAATGAACGACAATGAAAGCAAATAGAACATTAGCCTTTATTTCAATTGGAAAGTAGTAAGGTTTTGTTAAAACTATAGATGGTATTAGTCAGGCCTCAGCTGAAATACTGAACAGTTTTGGGCTCCCTATCTATATTCACATTGGAGGTTCAGAGATGACTTTCTTGACACATGCAAGATTTTTAGGGGACTTAAGAGTAGATTTAGAAAGGTTGTTTTCCCCTCATGGGGGAGTCTAGGACTAAAGGGCAAAATCTCAGAATGAGGGCCACATATTTAAAACAGAGTAGGGGGAATTTCTTCTCAGAGTAGTGGATCTGTGGAGTTCTTTACTGCAGAGGATTGTTGAGGCTGGGTCATTAAATATTCTCTAGGCTGAGATAGACAGACCTTTAGTCAGTAAGGGAATCAAGGGTGATAGGGGAAAGGCAAGAAAAAAGGAGTTGAACGCACTGTTTGTTATATCAGTCAAATAGGTTCAGCCATGATCTCTCAGAATGGCAGATTAGACTCAACGGGCTGAATGGCCTACTTCTGTTCCTCCATGGAGTTGTAGAGATGTACAGCACAGAAACAGACGCTTCGGTCCAACTCATCCATGCTGACCAGATATCCTAAATCAATCTAGTCCCATTTGCCAGCATTTGGCCCATATCCCTCTAAACCCTTCCTACTCATATACCCATCCAGATGCCTTTAAATGTTGTAATTGTACCAGCTTCAACCACTTCCTCTGGCAGCTCGTTTCATACATACACCACTCTGTGCGTGAAAAGGTTGTTCCTTGGGTCTCTTTTAAAATCCTTCCTCTCTCACCTTAAACCCATGCCCTCTAGTTTTGGACTCCCCAACGCTGGGGAAAAAGACCTTGGGTTATTCACCCTATCCATGCCCCTCATGATTTTATAAATCTCTATAAAGTAACCCCTCAGCCTCCAATGCTCCAGGGAAAATAGCCCCAGCCTCAGCCTCTCCCTATTGTTCAAACACTCCAACCCTGGCAACTTCCTTTCTTTTCTGAATCCTTTCAAGTTTCACAACATCCTTCCTATAGCAGGGAGGTCAGAGCTGTACGCAGTATTAGCAGAACTGTACGCAGTATTCCAGAAGTGGCCTTACCAATGTCCTGTACAGCTGCAAAATGACCTTCCAACTCCGATACTCAATGCACTGACCAATTAGGGCAAGCGTACCAAATACCTTCTTCGTTATCCTGTCTACTTGCAACTCCACTTTCAAGGAACTTTGAACATGCAATCCAAGGTCTCTTTATTCAGCAGCACTGCCCAGGACCTTACCATTAAGTGTGTAAGTCCTGCCCCGATTTGTCTTATATCTTATGGTCTGAAGACGATTAATGGTGAAAGGAATTGAGAGTATGATTGAACATCTCTACTAAAGAGGTGACATGGATTCGACAAGCCGGATGGCCTTCTACACAAAAAGATTCTGTAGAAATTCTCTGGGTAGCTGTCGAATCAACCCGCTGGAAGGGTTAATATATCATCATACCTATCTGACTGATATAACGAACAGTGCGGCCAATTTCTTTGCTGTATATCCCACATAACAATGTGCCACCTGTTAGTTGGGACAGTAATAGAACAGAGACCAGTCAGCTCACCTGACGGAAGACAATACCAGTGTCGGTGCAGTATCGCTGGAGTTCATCTCCCCCCTGCAGGACCACCACTGCTTTCTTTGGCACCTCAGTATTCTTACGTAACTGCTCGCACAGACGGCGCCTGTTCAAGGCAAAGAGCGCCATTGGCACCCGGAGGGTCTCATTACCCAATGAGAAGGAGGGCCTGAGAATAGAGGACAAGAGAAATGGATGACCAAATGTACATAAAGGAGCAGCAAATGAGACCTCCCAGAGTGAAGAGAAACAGATTCAACACCCAGTCACCTTTCCCTTCCTCTGACCGAGCTACTATCACTGCAGAACATATCAGCCTCCCTTCTGAGTGAGGCAGTCGGTGGTTCTCAGTCCCAGTCCTGGCACACAACCCCAGCTGACAGCCCCATCCTGTGTGAACAAGCCTACATATTCCTGCTTTCACCCACCACCACCCCCACCACACTCCCAATCCCCCCAAATTAGTTTAAAGCCCTCTGTACAGCCCTAGCTTATGATTCTTTGATTTGGCACTTTGTTAAACATGTTATGGATATCCAAGTATGTCAACAGACTCCTCTGTTATCCAAAGCAAGTTACTCTTTCAAAATAAATCCAATAAATTGATTAAACATGATTTTCCTTTCGCTAAACCATGCTGACTCTTCCCAATCACATTGTAGCTGGACACATTGGGAAAATTCAATCTCCTTAATGCTCACTTGACACCTTCTCCATGACAGATGTCAAAGTAACTGGCCTATGGTTCGTCTCTTTCTGCTTCCAAGCCTTCCTAAAGAGACGGGCTATACTTGATAATTTTCAGGCTGCTAAAACCTCTCCAGAATCTAGCGAAGTTTCAAAAATGAATTGAACTGCATTAGCCTCCTCTTAAAACCACAAGATGGAGTCTATCAAACAGTAGCATTTTAGTACTATCGCAGAACCAGAATCCTGGCCAAATGCATTGAGGACATGGGCTCAAATCCACATTGACAAATGATGAAAGTTTAACTCAATTAAAAAAAAATTTGGAATTAAAAGCTAGCCTAATGACAAACATGTAACCATCATCAATTGTAACAAAAGCACATCTGGTTGACTAACGTCCTTTCAGATTGGAAATCTGCTGTCCTTACCTAGTCTGGTCGGATTTGTGCATGACTCCTGACACACACCAGTGCGGTTGACTTTTAACTACCCTCTGAATTGGCACAGCAAGCCACTGAATTCCAGGGCAGGTAAGGTTGGGCAAAAAACACTAGCCTTGCTAGTGACAACCACATCCCAACAACAACGCTTTTCAAAACAAAAAGAGCCAAGTACATTTCAGCCCACAATTCTATCATTTACTTCCAAATACAGCTGGAAACTCTGCCAGAAGATTCACCTTCCACATTCTAACAGATTAATTTCTGTCCCACAGGCTCATTGCATTCATTTTCCCCTCCGTGCAAGTTAAAAAGGTTAAACATGTCTGTCCAAGCCTATTCCCATATCCTGCATACTCTACCTTCAGCAACTGAAGGGGGGAGGAGAAAGAGAGACTGTTGGTGGGAGGGTGGAGTGGAGGAAGAGAGAGAGGGAGGGTG